>NC_051135.1:12710008-13043131 GCF_014839805.1 Manduca sexta
TCTAGCAATAATTGCTGCGTATAAATGAGAATTTATTCAAATAATGTACAATCTTTCTGGAATAGTGTAAATATACCGTTAGAAAGCAATTTCCTTTAGTATTTCTTTATTCAGACGTACATTTTGCACTGCTCACGTCCAGTGCCCACGCTCCCATGTCCTATTACGACGTTGAGCCTGCTTATTGGATCCCCAAGTTGGCCCAATTCCACTTACTCTACAGTTTGGACGATAGTTTCTAATGTACTTCACAAAGTGTAGCGTCCTAAAATATTTACCGACTAAAGTTGTTTGTGAGTTGAAGATCTCCAGTAAAAGTATTAGACTAATGGCGAATTTATGTGGTATTATTTGTTAAAGATAACTGGGATTTCCATCTTAAAAAATTACTCGTCGCAGCAGTCAGGAAGTTGGCGGTGTGATACCTCTGTGTTTCGGAAAGTACGTTAAGCCGTTGGTCATACGCCTGGTCTCTCTCCGGTCACGTAGGGTTGCTGTCTCATTGGACTATGAGGGAAAGGAACAGTGAGTGTATGTAGTGTGCACACACTTGTGCACTATAATATCTCCTGCGTACTTGGCTGGTAGCCATGCCCAAATTCGGCCAGGAGAATTTAATTTTATTATCTGTGAAAAACAAAAATAGGGTAAAAATACGGTCAGGGCATCTTATTCAAGCGACCATTTGACCATTTTAAGTACTTTTTTTAGTTATATTTTTATTAGCAAAACATTATATTGACAAGGACACTTAAAAATTAGCCGATATGTTTTTTTAAAGTCATAACTCATAAGTACATTCATCAATATATTTGCGTGCACTGATTATTTCGTCGCGTGTTAACTCTGTATTAGTTTGACTGACTGCGACTCGTTGCGACTGTCGAGCTTTGGTCGCAGGTTCAATATTCGCATCAGATAACATTGGATTGCTTAGTTCAGTATCAACCCAGAATATGTTATTAAAATATAATGGTGGTAATTTTTTTGCAGGTAATCTTATGATTCAAGGGTTCAATGCCAGTATGAAGAATATTAAAACTCAGTATTTTTATTAAATACTAGTTTTCGCTCACGGCTCCGTCCGCGTATAAAAGTTCTTCCGGAATGAAACGTCCGTTTTATATTTACCCGGAAGAAATTGCAATCTAGCAATACACTGATGAACACTGCATTTAATTTCATGCGGAAGTTTTGCGTGATGCGTGTACAAATATACACACACATAAAAATTCTAAATAGTATCGTTTTGGCTTTTGTTGCCCTAATAGAGACATTGGCCTGTTAAAACTTTATTACATGTAAAGATTATAATAATGTATATCTCTGTCACTTAATCGTTATTTTCATAATTTAAAGATAATATCAAGAGGTAGAGCCTACGACGACAATTTAGATATAGGTATATTTTATTTGGAAATGACTGCCTCGGTAGCATAATTGTAAGTGTACACGGTACAAGTACGACTACCGCGCTGAGGTCCTGGGTTCGAATCGGTCGGGCCAAAATAATAGTGACTGGGTTTTTCCATCTTAAAAATTACTCAGTTGCAGCTCGGAGTCAGGAAGTTGGCGGTGTGATACCCACGTGCCTCGGAAAGCACGTAAAGCCGTTGGTCCTGCGCTTGATCCCTCTCCGGTCATGTCGGATTGCCGTCTCACCGAACTATGAGAGTGAAGGAATAGAGAGTGCACCTGTGTATTGCGCACACACTTGTGCACTATAATATCTCCTGCGTACCTGGCTGATCTCCGTTGAGATTGGCCGCCGTGGTCGAAATTCGGTTAGAAGGGATTCATTTGGAAATTTATCGAAACGATCCGATCTCATTGGAATCGAAATTAGTTAGGTGAGGAGGATTAAGTCAAGAGTACTTTGTGTTAAATTGTTTGTGTTAGAAGGGTAAACGGTTTTATATGGCTGGCAGTCGCGAAGGGTGAAAGTTTCCAAAAGGGAAACCGACACAACATATAGGTACTAAGCATATACTAAAGTTAATTAGATTTTTCATGAATTAAGAAAGGGAAGCCTCGGTGACGTTGTACTGCGTGCACGGCAGCGCTCTGAGGTCCTGGGTTCGAATCCCGGGTCGGGCAGTGATATTTGGGTTTTTCTGCGCAATATTAGCCCGGAGTCTGGAATTTCTGGCCAATATGGCGATAGGCTCGCCCCTTATCTCATCCTGGGACGGAACACACTTGGCGAAAAGTGGGTGCCTTGGTTGCGCCTCTGTCTACCTCTGTGTCTATGGTGTGTGTGTGTGTGTAAGAAAGGGAAGCCGTCAAGTATCGGGTTATACCCTTCGCTGTTAATGGCTAGCTGTACTCCTTTTAGTGGATAATGATAGTAAATTACTATTAATATTACTGGTGGTGACCAGGAAGGCTGCGAAGTTTTCGAAACATCGGGGGAAAATTATAAAATTAAAAAACCGTGATAAAATCTGAAAATTATGTTATTCCAATGTCTAACATTCACGTAAACTTAATAAACCATTATCAACAAAATAATTTTTTTATTTGTATCCACATCCTCAATGTAAGCGATGCTCCATCACTGTAATTATGAAGTGTTCGCCTTTAATCTTCTTTCTACATTTCCAATTGTTCTCTACAATATTGGATTACTTCCTACATTTCCCGCAACAATGCATCACGCTTTTAATGTAAAATTGTTTGTCTCAAACCCATTGTGCTATATAAATAAAACAACTACATCAGTTAAAACCACATTTAGAACTACTTTTCTTGTTGGTAAGTATAATTGACGTATAATTTTGTGATTAATAATTCTGTACGATTTTCTTAAAGTTTTTGAGTTACCATAATTTGGCTAGCAAAGTGTTCGTGACATTAAAAAATATCTGAGTAATTGATATGATAGGTTTGCATACTACGTTAAAATTAAACATTTTTTTGGAATTTATCGCGGTTTTTATATAATTTTCTTCCGATGTTTCGAAGACTTTGCGGCACTCATGGTTACGGGGTGAACTACAAAGGCTGCTATTACTACTTTTATGTCTAACATTCATGTAAACATAAGAAATCATTTTCATAATACGTTCCTCTGGCTAGGAATCGAACTAAGGGAATTTCCATTCTTCAAAATGATATTTTGCCAGCTGTAGCTGTGACAGTCACCTTTTATTTGTACTGCATCTTTTATTTTACGCCAACTTAGTAGTTCTATAAGATGAATCTTCAAGAAAGGTAAAACATGACGATGGAATGATTATAATATAATTATTGTGTCTACTTGTGGGATGTACGTGTATTATCCCAGTATCAGAGATAGCGCTGGAGTTTATACAGCGCGTAGAGTATGTAACATTTTTGTTTTATTATTTTTATAGTCATGAATTACAATTTTTAAAATATCCGACCCGTGATGTGACGATCCTATCACCATATCGTGAACAATCCAGGTTCCTGGCCGATACTGAGTAAAACATAGTAATACTGCTCGACTCGGGATTCGAACCCAAAACCTCAGAGCGGTAGTTACACCGCGCGCGCAACACACCTACTTCGCCAAGCTAGAGCAGTAGAAGTACCCGGATTACCTAAAACATTTTTAGTTTCTTGCCCGTTCTTCTCTGGTGAAAACTGCTTTCCGAACTGGTGGTAGAGTTAATATTGACGGAATCTAAATAATGTATAACATTTTACAGATTCAAATAAATCATTTCATTTCATTTCATTTCATTCATTTCATTAACCTAGAAAAAACTGCATTATATTCATCAATGTTAACATCACACCTACATCACTAAGCTAAAGCAATAGAAATGCTACCTACCCAAAACATTAAACTAGAAAAAACTGCATTAAACTCGTCAATGTAAACCTGTATCAATTATCGTTATTTTCCTCACTGAAGAAAAGAAATCTGATACATTATAATTTGTTCGCAAAGCTATCCATTTGTCTATGTTATCCAAGTCCACTTACATATTTCTTGTTAAGCTTGAGAGACGTCTTGTTATCTCGGTAACTCAAGCCTAGGCTTTGCTTGGAAAACCGATTCGATAAAGATGTATTGTTTTTGATACAATAATGTGGGTACTCGTAAATTCTTATGTTGTAAACAGGACTTTTATATCTTTTAAGGTATGAAAGTCAAGGGAATTGTATTTCGCTGCGATAATTAATATCGATGGTTGAAAGACTAATTATAATATATAATAATCTAGATCACATCGCATTAGTATTAACTGTTATGGTGTAATAATATATGTATAAATAAATAAATAATTGACAGTGCGACATTTTTTCGAAAAACTGGGTTGAAAACACAGAAAAAAAGAGCTGATATTAAATATAAATGAAATAAATAAAATAAATAAATAGTGTCGCAGAAAAATTTAGCTTAAGTGACTAAGCCTTTCAATCTTCGATATGACTTTTTTCAGGCCTTAGTCTATTTGTGGGGCAAGTTTTATAGTAGGTTGAGTACAATATCAGGCCTGTATTATAATAAACACGCCCACTACGGCACGGGCCTCCTCTACTACTGAGAGGGATTAGGCCTTAGTTCACCACGCTCGTCTAGTGCGGATTGGTAGACTTCACACAACCTCAAAAATCTTATAGGGAACTTATCCTTTGCAGGTTTCCTCACGATGTTTTCCTTCACCGTTAAAGCAAGAGGTAATTTACAAAGAATACATATATAATTTTAGATAAGTCAGAGGTTAGATTTTAATTAAACCTGCCGACATTCGTCTTGGCAGTCCGTTCGACACCCATCTAGGCTATCGCCACTGCACCTTATTATTATGTAAGAAGAGTATGTACCTATAATAAAGATGTTTGTATAGACATTGGACTTAAATTGAAGAAGCGATCGCGGTTCGAGTAATTTCGGAGAATTTTCTTTCATGTGCTACTAAATATTACAAAGCTTCTTTATTTTATATCAAAGATACCTCTGGAGGTTGTATCCTGATCAAGAAGCTCGGTCTTTAAATAAAGTCATTAACTCATAAACCGATTCGATATCAACCAATATACAACTTCAGAACAGAAATCCGCGTTCACAAAGCCAATTGGGCCACAATAGTCCCACCGGGATAATGGGGAACGCCCTAAACAACGTATCCACAATACAAGCTATAAATTCATGCGCCCGTACTGTTTCTTATCGCTTTAACTTTAGGAACGATTTCGGGACGTTACCGTAGTGTGCCACAAATCGTGGGAAGGGCCGTATTAAGCGAGGAAGATGGGGGTCAATTTCATTTTTGTAAATTTTAAACAAACTTGAATGCAATAGAATAATTGAGTATTAAATTTTAGTATTAATTTTGCATTAAAATTATAATTGTATTATTAAAGCCACAGAGGTTGCAGGATGCTATTGAATATTAATCTAGTTTAAAGCCAATAGACTATATAGTGTTCAGACAAATCTAAAACTCAGATGAGACTACTATTGAAACAATTAGTGGCACAAATAGTAGGCTTACTAAACAATCTTTTATGTTACAGGAAGTGTAAAATATTTTGTTTCATTCTACTTGTTATGGAGGTCGTCAAAAAAGGGGGTCAAAGTACACTTCATAAATACCTGAATCCATTTCTTACAACATTAGACGCTGTTTTCCAACACATGCGATTTTGCGTGTGTTTCCCATAAAGGCTTTTCTGATTGCGTTATAATTTTTGATTACTCGGCGAAATTCATTTCATATTTCCCGCGTTATTTTATGAAGGCAAACACTTGGTAATTATAGGGCTCTCATTGCTTAAGGAAATATGGTTTATTAGGTTTAATTAACCTCACATGGACGTAATTAATAAGTGTTTAAAGTAACCAATATTTAGTCAATTTAGAGACAAAATATTTTTATGTCACAGAACATTAAAGTCGAGTGTCGCTGTCAAATTATCCGCTTAGTGCCATACGAAGGCAGTGTAGCGCTATTGTAAATCTGTAAGAATTGCCACAGCATAAACGACACTAAAGTAAAGGATCTAAAGACACCTTTAATTTGCCACTAAGTGCTGGATGGAGGTAGCGTAACTGCGGCGCTTGTCATGTGTGTTTTTTTGTAATTGTTTTTTTTTTTCATTTCATTTCATATCATTATCTGTTTAACGTTCTCGGTGGCGTAGTTGTATTGCGTGCGCGGTATAATAGTGCTTTGAGGTTCTAGGTTGGAGTCCCGGGTCCAGCAGTGATATAGCATATCAGTAATTGAAACTTGTTTCCGAGGTGGCGTCGGGCTACCTCCTGTCACGTCATGATACGAAACACTTATCAAATAGTTGCTGCCCTGGTTGCACCTCTACTTACTTCTACGAGGATAAAGACATGATGTGTGTGTATAATTTTTCTGTAGCAGCGTGGCTGTAGCATTTCATTCGCGCTGTGGACGCGCAGCAAATTTAAAGCAGCTTTAGGAGCATAAACAGCTTCATACGAATAACGAATTAATATGTAAAATATAATTATAATTAACACATAAAGTACATGTTATCCTTTCAAGTGGAATGTAATTTCGTTCCAAGCGATATTGAAAAAATAACCGACGTACACAAAGGAACAATTAATTATTATTTCATTCCATTTGACTTGTGACAGTGGAATTGAAAAGCAATTAATTTTCCGAGCCTGTAGTCTCTTTGAAATTCAGAGTCTGCCGATGATTGGCTTGTTTCACTTAAAGGGCATTGATGTATGAAATTTCTATTTTAGGGCTATAGTTATGATATTCGTGTTTCACTAAACTGATGTCAGTCAAGTGAGTACAAAACGGGATCAGCAAAAAGTCGTGTGGGTCCTAGTGATATTTAAACGCCAGGATATTGTTTTATGCAAAATATTAAAAAAATATAACCTTTTCCACTAACAGTGTCTAAGTTATTATACCAATTAGCAGCATTTGTACGATACTAGCGCCATCTATTTAGAAATTAATAAAAATAACATCATTTCTCATGGGAGTACATTACCCAGTAAGGTAGCCTATAACTAAATCCACCACATGATCTATCGGTGTGCCAAATTTCATCGAAATCCGTTTAGCAGTTTCTGTTTTTACCTCAAACAAACATCACAAACTATCGCATTTATAATATTAGTAAGATAAGAAATAAAAGATTGCAGGTATATTTCATTCGTAAATTAAAACACAAAATCACCACACTGTTATGTCGTTCCGATCTCGGTACGACATATCGTATCTTGTAGTTGTCGGTGAACAATCGCTCTTAAAACAATCAGTGCAATGGTACGCTATGCATTAAATATAATATTTTTAATAGTATCTATTTAACCACTACTAAGTTTCATAATTGAATATTAAAAATATTAATAATCTCAAAATCCAATAAAAATAACAAATCTTCACAAGGACAACCCAGCAAAAGCCCGGACCCCTTTCCCATTCACAATATGAGCGGTATGATTTATCAGCAAGCTGTCCTGTGACGTCATTTGTTAGGTTTTATTGATGCTCCGCCTATTCCAATGTTGACTGAGCTGCTTGACAAGATAATTGGTTTTTACATCTTTTGTTAAGATTTCCTTTGAGTTTTTTGATATATTTTAGAATACGGAAAATGGCTGTTTAAAGATTAGCAGACTTACTTAAAAAAATCGTAAAACTATGCTTAGTAAAAACACACATTTACTTCGATCAGCTGTAAGTCAAAACCCGCCATCTTGCCTCTTAATAAGGCTTAAACTAAGAACCGGTGGTGTTTTTGACAGCTATTTTAGCAATTCTTAAGCACCTCTTAACGCTAAAACAAGTCTATAAGTAGGAATATACTTGATCTAAGTATATATTAATCATGGATGCTCCTGATGACTATCATTATGGAATTCATCATTAATAAATAAATAATAATAATATCAGCCCTGTATTATATACTGTCTCACTGTTGGGCAGGTGCCTCCTTTACTACTTAGAGGGATTAGGCCTTAGTCCTCGCTGGCCTAGTGCGGATTGGTAGAGTTAACACACCCTCAATATTTTTATAGAATCCCCTTAAAGTATGCAGGTTTTCTCACGATGTTTTCCTTTACCGTTAAAGCAAGCGATAATTCATAAAGAATACTCGTATAGTTTTTAGAAAAGTCAGAGGTCTGTGCCTTTGGAATTTGAACATACCAACTAAGCTATTGCCGCTTTAATTTGATTTATCGTTATGAGAGCTAAGTGCTCGTCTAGTTAATTATTTATTTAGACTTTGATAGCTACATTGTTTTTATAAATTGCAGACTGTCTAAAACAAGACATAATTTCAGTTCTGCCATGAAATAGCTATAACCATACAAATTACTATTTATTGTACCTATAGATGCATACTGAAGATTGTGCAAATATACTTCTTATCCTACAGACTTAAGATAGTAGAATACATTATAAATGCCTCAATTTTGCTTTTAACAAGGAAACAAATAAACAAAACAAATGCTGTCGTATCTCATCGTATCGACGGAATTACCTGTCCACGGGTAATCGTATTTCTCCTAAAAAGATATAAAAGATCGCTCGCTTCCCCATCTTTTCATAAAGAATTAGCCTCGTTTATCTTCCATCGTATCTAAGTGTTGCTAGATGTTGAAATTTACCAGATTTTCTGGATCAAAAGTAAATAATACTGCAAATATGTTTTATTTATTTTAAATCGTCAATGTATTAATTAAATTTGTCGAAAGCTGCAGTAAATGTAATTATATAATCTATTGTTAATATATAGTCTCTTAATGGCAGAATATTTGTATCTTTGTTGATTGTAATAATTGCTGTAGTCGCTTTAAGATTGTCTTTGCTGGTGGGAGGATATATTACCACCACCACCGTACGCAAGGCCCGTCATTGTGGCCCACGTAAGTGCGTCGCGTTCCGGGGTCAAACTGTATATCCGGTGTATCAGGTTCCAACAGGCCGGCATAATTGTGTCGACTGCAGAGGGGTAATCATATCTCGCCAATCGACATTCTATTAAAAATTTTGCTTAATTACTATTAGCTCTTGCAACACTAGATAAAAGCAACTCTCCCTACATTGCATGACTGGCGCATACCTTCAAATTCTGCAAAATTTAGACATAGGATGTTCCCTGCGCGTGGGTTGCGAGTTAATTACAATGATTTAATTAAGGGAAGAAATGAGCGTTGGGTTTATTTAACACTGTTTTTGTTGGCAAATGAGACGTGTTTGAAGAGACGCCATTTTGGAAATTGAATTTGGGTAGAGAATCCATTGCTGAACGTAAGGAGGACAGCGTAGCTAATGAAGCCATACTATAAAGCGTTCTTTATTTTTTACTTAAGTAACTTATTATTTATTTATTTTACACTTTATATACATAAGTATAAAGTTGGACTTAATGCCGAGGGCATTCCCTACCGGTCGACTTTTGGGTGATGCAGAGGTGAAAACAATATAGGTAGGTGTAAAAAATTATAATATAATATGAAAAAAATATGTTAAAAATAAAAGTAAACTCATCTAAAACCTAGTACAAAAATTATAAGAAATCCCTATATAGATAAATTACAATGGCGAGGGTTCCATATAAGAGGATTTTTACCGGCTTCTCTTTCGTAATATAGGTAAGCAAACTATTAAAATTTTAAATAAATTATATTATATTAGCCAATAAATATTTACGATTACATTAAAGTAGAATAAAATCGAATTATAATTATTAGTATTAGTACCTACATTTCGTGTCGCCTTCCCGTTCGAAAAACCCCTTTCGCCACTGATAAGTTATATCAATTAAAACTATAAATAGGAGTAGACTATACATATAATAAAACAGGGGACCAGGTGTGTCTGTACATGGAAAAAAAAAAAATAGGGGTGACCACATAACAGTAATAAAACACAAATCAGCGATTTTAATGTAACTTTCAGACCCAATGTCTACTACCAAATTACTTCAGATCCGTCATCGTTCTGTAGCTTACCTAGGTAGTAGGATTAATTCCCCCTTTTTTTTTTAAGAAAGCCGTTGAACTTTATTTATGCCACATAGCGGTCGAATAAGTGGACATGGAAGGAGTGGGGTGAAAAGTATTAGAAGTCCAACAAACAAAAGGATATTAAGACAAAGATTTACAATGTTTTTCTCCATCAGAATTGAAACTTCGAGATTTCTTTCGGAGTTCAGGGACTTTTTCTTCCCGACACCTTTAATATGAAAGATTTATGTTCTAATATTCAAGTGTTTGTTAAAGTTGGAGAAATGCTTCGGTAAGTACAAAATAGGGTAATTTTAATCCAGTTAATACCTACTTCAGTTGTTGTAACTTATATTTAATTGTAACGGCTATTTAAATAAACCAATAAAGTTTAAAGTTTATGATTAAAAATTAGGCCTAAAATAAATAAATTTACAATGGGATGGAAGTACGTATTGCGTTTATTATGTATTTCGATACTTTTCTTTTGTATATTCTGAAGACAATAATAAAACTATTGAGGTGCTTTCTTGGTGCTTCGTGTTCTAAGATCGTAGGAGGTATTCATTGTTTAAATCAAATAACTCGCTATTGTGTAACAATTTTTTTCGGACATTACCTGCGACCCTATATTAATCTCTATGTTCTACTAGTTCGCATGAGTGCTTCCGACAAGTAAATAATGTTTACGGTTCTAACAAACATAAAACTAACCGAACCCATGCAAAATTTGGCTAATTTTAATTGAGTATTTACACTAGATATATAGCGTCATAAAGGAAAAAAAATTTGGCTTGTTTATTCCAATTTGCCGGAACAAGGCTATGCAATGATCAAATCTTTACAAATACAATTATTTGTTGTTAAAGAACGGATTAAAACCGTTCGATCTAGCAAGAGTGTTTATAAATATTTAAAACTTATATATTTCATAACTCGTATTAAAAAGTTCCTGTTAGTAACGTCAATCAAGATAATACTAAGGTTACAAGTACACACGACAATGTATTTAATTTAAAAATTGATTTCGTATATAAGTAATAAGTATAAGTATCAAGATCGTGCGTTCCAGACACGCTGTTATGACGTAATATCAAAATTTACATAAACATAATGAGTTTACAGCTACCATGATGCTTCGCGATATATTATCTGGGCTTCCGATCGGACATCAATTGTAAATACAATAAAACAAGGACCAAGATTTATTTTCTGTAATTGGATTTATTAATTTATGTTAGCCAGATATTGTTATTTTTTTGTTTTCATTTTTTATTGTATACAACTCAATAATTAACTTTCTGGAATTAACCTACATAAGGGCGCTTATTTTTTGAATATAATTTACTTTTAATTGTAAAAATATTTCATTGTACTCTGTTTCCGTTTTTATTATTATTATTTTTCATTTCATGTATGTACATTAATAGCAGAATATTTTTAGAGAGGAAGCGTATTACTATTATCGGACACGACGCCAAACACCGAGTAGAATAAGCAGAAAAACTCATTATCATTTTACCCAACTCAGATATCGAACCCGGTGAAGCCAGTGCGAGAGTGAACGC
This sequence comes from Manduca sexta, assembly GCF_014839805.1. NCBI lineage: Eukaryota > Metazoa > Arthropoda > Insecta > Lepidoptera > Sphingidae > Manduca > Manduca sexta. Next base: position 12,721,505 of record NC_051135.1, read on the forward strand.
CCCCTATAAGGATAAGGGGAATAATATTACATGATGTTGTATGCAAATAGCTTTAAACGTTTCACGATATGAATATAAAAGGAGTGACCCAAATATTGATTGTATGGAAGAATTACGTCACTTGTATTACGCAGTCAGATAAGAGGTCATTCACCCCGGAAGTCGTTATAGCACTTGATCGATAATTCACTTCGCTGAACAAGTTGAAGCAAGCGGAATAATTAATGCAAATTCTTTATTCTTTTCCAATTCTTTTTTAAATTTTCTTCTATGTGCAATTATCGCTGGTATATTTTAAATGCTTGAGAATAAATTTCAAATAATGAGACGTTTTTTTTGGCCTGTTTCACAACTTCTGAGTGAATGCTGCTCGTTACATAAATTTATAAACCGACCTGAGACAAAAATTAGACGAAACTATATAAAAATAGACGAATCTAGATATTTATTTATTTATTAGCTTTTCCAGCAGACTTAAAACTACGACACAATAATTACAATAACTTAAAGCTAAATGTAAGCCCAACTTAGGAAAACTCAACATGCTCATAATTTAAACTAAAAGTGACTTAAGCGCAGCAAATTAAGCACAATATATAACGAGTACCTTCTACATTATCTGTTTAATACGATAACTGTCAATTAGAATTTAGGTGAAATTTGAAAGTTCCAAATATAAGTCAATTCGAACCAGTAGTTCCCGAGGTTAGCGCTTTCAAACAAACTCTTCAGCTTTATAATAATATAGATGCCTCGCGATAAAAACCATTCTACCTGAATTATATTTTGCAGTATGTTTATATGTATAATATTTGTTAATGTATTGTACTTATGAATCGATAAGTTGTGGGAGAATTCTTAAAGTATGATAATTGCTTCGATATCTGTCTTTAAATATGGCCTAATTAAAAGAAACAGCAAATATGTGAATGTTTTTATTTACGAGTTCAACCTAATTGCCGCTAAACCAATATTTTAATAATAATAAATTCTGTATATTTCAACCAATAAAGATACTGTTTGTACTACGTTCTTTCTTTTTCATACCACTTTATAATATACAAAATCAAACAGAATCTTTACTATCTGCAAAGTAAAGAGCCTTTAGGGAACAGTCTAGATACATCTCTAACGTGGTTGGAACAGAGGCTGCATGCAAAGGATATAGTTACATAACAGAAACGAGCGGGATGTTACATCAGCGAAGTACAGTCAGCTACAAATATCGAACAAATCAAAAGTTTTTAAAAAAACACGTAATTTGAAACAACATTTTGTTCTTATTTTAAATAAACTGTTTTTAGTTTATTAACGGGTGAATTTACAATTGTCAAACTTAACCTATTAAATAAGTAATAATCTGATGAATATAAAAGATAGAAATTGACAAAGTTATAAAGTTCAAAGTTTACAACTGTCATTTTTAATTCGTTTGCGTAGTTAATCCTGCGAATAAATCTTATCTCATGATTGAAAAATAGTCCTTAAAATAATAACTAGTAGGTACACAATAGCATCAATACACGTTATGTTTAAATGAAATACTTTTAATTTAAGAAACACAATTGGTAAGTACACAAATGTATTAAGGATTGGATTTTTTGGAATAATTTCGCTGTTTTTGTCGCTGACTGTACATCAATATCGGCTTTTCGGCACTCCAGTTTACCCTATCTACGGCTTTAAAATAGTTTCCCGCTCCGTGAAATGTGTTTTCCCGCTTTGTTTTCAATGTGGACAGTTTTTGGGAGTTGGCCTTTGTCAAGTTTATTATTTTGCAGGAATTGACAGTATATTCTGTATTTTTGTGCAGAATATGTGTGTTGTTTTGTGTTTTTAACGGATTGAACTATGTTTGAAGTGACCTATAGATATCGTTGGTTACCTCTTATAATACGTTATGTTTAAGATAATAATATAGTGTTATAGCTAACTTACTAGCTGTAAGTTTCCCAAATAAAATAAAATGTAAATAAAAATAAGTCAGAAAAAACAGATTTGAAATTTTCATTTTGTCGATAATTAGAAAAGTCAAGATTCTCTATTTGTCTTTCAGGATTATAGATAATTTATAATAAAAAAAACATAAGTAGAATTATTTGGTACATATAATTCAAATTGTATAAAAAAAACATCATCATCTTCTTCTTCAATGGCAGGATCCACTACTGAACGTGAGCCTCTCCCAAAGATTCCCAGATCGACCTTTCGACATAGAACTTTGTAATAATGAGCGATTTGTCAAAACTTACTCAGTTGACCTACAAATATTGAGTCGCCTTACCAGTGGAGAAGAGTCTATATAACCCAGAGGTACCAAAACTTTTTTTTTTCATGGATCCCTTTCAAAATTTTGCTGGTTCCGTTATGTTAGGGTCACCGTACCTCTTTCAAACCCTATCAATATTATCTACATTGATAGGTGAACTAAAGCCTTCATTTTAGTAGGTAACTATCAAACTAGATAAATCTTCATGCCTTGAGAATTGTGGACCCCCATTTTTTGGTCACGCCAACGTAGACCCCCGTCAAGTCTCCCGTGGACCCCTGGGACAACTATGGGAATGAATGATAATTGAATACATTCCTTATTGTAGAATTTATGTAGAATTTAATTATTATTACAATTATTCATGCATATTACCTATACCGTCGGATTCCCTTTCAGAAAATTTCACCTTTCTCTACTGCGCCTTACGTACTTTATTATTATCTTTAACATATAATAATGAAGCAATTTAATGTGTAGTGTTGTTTAAGACGTCAAAAGCATTGTTCCAAGTAACTAATATATTAATGACTGCCTCGGTGGCGTAGTTGTACTGCATGCGCGGTACGGCAGCGCTCTGAGGTCCTGGGTTCGAATCCCGGGTCGGGCACAGTGATATTTGAGTTATTCTGCTCAGTATCAGCCTGGAATTTGTGCCCGATATGGCGATAGGCTCGCCCCCTATCACATCATCGGCGGAAAGTGGGTGCCCTGGTTGCGCCTTTGCATACTCCTTCGGGGATAAATGCGTGATGTGTGTGTAATATATTAATTGAGGATGTATTTTAAATAAAAGTCCAATTATGTACATACATTTAATCAATCAATTTCTATATCTATAGTATAGCGACATAACAGGATGAATTTCCATAGATTTAATCAGCATAAAATACATATAATATTAACATAATTATAAATAACGATAAAACATTTTAACTGTAAAATAGTAGAAGCGATGACCTTAGGACCTTAGTAATACAACCTTAGCAATTCAATAGTAACCACTATAAATTATACAATAATGTAATAATGTATATAAATTAAGATGGAATGAAGCTTTAATTTCATAGATTAATCTGTACGGACTCGAAAATTTCAAAGATAGAAAAATCGTAGTTGAAAATGGAATATGACCCATACGAAGGACATTACAATAGATATGACTACAAGATATGCTATTATGAGATTAAATTTCGTTGTTATCTAAGAACTCGTACTAGTTTGAGCTTAAAAGTGAATTCGAAACCCGCTAGAGAAGTGAAATTCAATATGAACACGTACACAAATAATTTCGGACTTGTAGCCGGCGTTCGAAAATTTAAAGTACCGATGATGCCCCCTTTGATATTATTGACTACGAATCGGGACAAAAATTCTTGACGATGGCAGTCGAGAAGTTTCTGTGAAACCAAAGCACGGTTTACCACACTTAAATATAGTAGGGAATGTAGTTTTCCACGACGTTGTCGTTTAGAAGCTAGTTCGGCCGAATATAAAGTTGCCGGCCGCGTTCGGGTCTTCAGTGGAGAAATACTCCTTCCAAAGTTCCTGGAACTCTTCCCAGGAGACGCTGTTTCGGCCCTGAATGAAAAGGAATTGTGAGTTGGAAACTACATTCTTTAGATGTTCAATTTCAAACTTTTGATTGTGGGGTTAGAGTCGGTATTTGTTTTTAATTTATTAGCCGTTTAGGACCTTCTTACAAGGGCATTGTTACAAATCACTGTAGGTACATGTATTACATTACATTATTAGGTACATGATGTGGAAACATAGATAACATAGCATAAACATTATTCTAAGTTACTCTGGTTTATTGTTATAAAATTCAAAAATTCTACTAAATTCTTTAATTTTAGCTTAGGTACAGTCCTAACTTACTTAAAAAATATAACATATTTTTTTTCCAATCTCGCAAAACAATGAAAAATTCAGCATATAAAAAAGGGTATTATATAGTCTGAATTATATAGCGGAAATGTTTTTGTAAGCTCCTCATTATTTATAATTGTATGAGAACAGCTTAAATATATGGCCCACTGGTTTCCTGAACGAAACAAAAGGCTATTTGACGCTGAATAAAAGCGGTTTTAAAGGCTAAAATACCAATGTAAATGTAAAAAGAAATCCAAAATATATTTTATATTTGTAGAATAAGAGAGCTTGTACAGCAGTGGATTTGCTTTATGTAGAATCTAATTATCATTAGAACGATTTACAGACCGCATTATGCATATTTTTAATTATGTTGTCAAACCAAATCATTTATTGTTTGCAAATATTGTAACAATAATTATTTAGCCATATTTCACCGGCAGGCATGCAAACATACAATAAAATATCATATATTTATAATAAGTTAGCACATAAAATATTTTTGTATTAATAATTAAATTAAGTGAGTAGTATTTATTAAAGTCAATTAATTTCTTCTTCTTTCATTTCAGTCTTCATTTATATTATCTTAATGAAGACTCTGTCTTGGGATCTTTTCGGGTAAATGTCACCTTTCGCCACTGCTGGGCAGACAATGTATTGACGACGAGCGTTTTTGGTACGCGCGATCTCTGTGCGTATGTATCGCGTTTACTGCGCGTTTTAGTTGCGTTTCAAAGCGCATCGTCGACAAAATTTGTTTTGCAGAGGCTTTTAAGTTTTTTATACGGATTTATAGTTCCAGCTTTGAATGGTATCACTCATAAAGAAAACGTTAAATGTTAAAATATAACTAACAAGTAACAATTTCTAAATTACTACAATAATTCCATTATCCTATGTCACAAGTAGCTTTACATTTTTATTAAATTATTCCTAGTCTTTTGATTCCTTTTCATGTTAACTTACGAAAGACGTAAATAATAATTCGAGCTAGTATTTTAACAAAAAACTCAAAGTAATCTAGAGAAACTAAAATGATTTATGAAATCTTTATTTATAACTTAACCTCGCAGCAGTTATTATTTTAAGTTAATAAATAACCTTGAATAAGGTACAATTTACGTCTTGTAGAACCTAATTTATAAATTAAAATAAACTTAGACGTAGCGTACACAAAAAAACTGAGAAGATCTTTTTTCATCAAATATATTACATGTATTTTACATCCTTAAAAATGTACTATAGAGCCAGATTCTCAATATAGGATTATGTGAAAATTAGTACCTACTCAGCGTAGTGTACGCTTTTTTACGTGAAGGGAAAAATGATCCCACTGCGCACCTGATGGTAAGTGGAGTGGGGTCCAATAGAATGTCGACTGACGAAAGATGATTACCCCTCGGCAGTCAACACAATTATGCCGGCTTACACAGGATATGCACAAGCTGATCACGGAGCGCCACACACTTACGTGGGCCACTATAGCGGGATTTAAAACCTTGTGTACGGTGGTCGCTATCCAGGCGGATATAAAATATATCCTACCACCAGCCAGTTACGCGGACTAACTATCTAAACATATACCATATTAATTGACAGTATACCGACTGGAATGTACTTACCATTAGAAAGTATATACAGTAATCAGGAAATAAATACCTTAGCCATCTTACTGAACGCCATCTTGCACTCCTGAGGGTCGATGCCGTAGGAGGAGCAGACGGTGGTGAACTCATCGCAGTCGATGGTACCATCAGCACTAGCGTCTTCCAGTTGGAACATGAACTGGCAATACAATTGCTGCCACTTCAAAGCAGCGCTTGGGTTCTGAGCGTAGTCGTTCCACATCGACACCCATTCCTCGACAGACACCTGAGAAAATATTAAATCATGTATGCATGTATCCCTAGTATGAATAATAAAAACATCAAGCCTCAGGCGTTTTGATGAGATGAAGCAAGTCTCTAAGAACCTAGCTCCCTGGGTGTCGAGTTAACGTTTAAGTTTCTTTACAGTAGTTAGATACTATGTGTCAAAAAAGAGATTCATGCTGTTAATTCTCATACATTTTGATTTTTTTTATGATTACACGGTTTGTTATTCGAAGTTTACACGTGCAAAAGATCTTGGTGCCGCAAATTAGTTTCAAATCCGTTCATGGAGCGCTATTTAAATTTACGTAAAAAAATGTACAAACAAGACGATAACCTAATACATTCTATAACGAACATATTCGTGCTAGAGGTACCGATGGGTTTTAAATTACACAACATAAATACTTGGTTTTGGTGGTTGTATCTCAGACAATATCCGAAAAGTTTTAGTTTAATATAACTGTGCAAGAAACAGATTAAAATATTTGTCAAAATATATCAAGAGTTATTGAAATAAAAACGACTCTACAATCCAAATAGCGCGAAAACTGACAATGAATCTAACAACGGCAAATAAAAATTACTCTGCAGCTATTTCATAGCTTAAGAGTACAATAGCTAAGCTTTATCCCGGATGTTGTAAAGTAAACATTTTCATTTCAAATTGATTATGCTACTCACGCTACCATCACTGAGGCAGTCATTTAGGTGCGATTTCAGGCATTTAGATGAGACTGGGCTAGTCTCTAAGAACCAAAGTCTTGAAGAGGGTGATCTTATATAATATTGTAACCCCTTTATCAGCTAAATGTTTGCCGGCAAACATGACAGCTACACGACATTACGCGTGTCACGGAAAAATAACCTTATTATGTAGTAAACCAATGTTTGCCGGCAAACATTCAGCTGGTAAATGGGTTAAGTCTGCCAACCATTTTTTTTTGGTAATAAACATGCAATTCTATTCTCACCCTGAGACATTCGTATGTTTTGAATCCTTCTATGCCCAATAAAATATTAAAAGAAGTATTAAGAAGAAAACCTGAGACATTTTATGAAGGTCGACAATGCATCACGCATTCCTTGAGCATTCGAACATGATTTAGTTAAAAAATGTAAAAAAAAAGGGAAATTAGGAACCGACACACGCAGACAGGCATAACGATTACTGCCGTCGATTCTTGTTCAATTACGTTTCCATTTGAACTAAATAGTATTTTCATAACGATTAAGAAACAAAAAGAAAAACAGTGAAGAAATTTTTATTGGACAAAGGTCTTTGTAAATGAGTTTCTAAATTGTCTCTCTCCGAGTGGAACAGATGTTCCTTTGAATTGTATTTACGAAGCGAACCTTTTTAATAAGATCGCCCATTAATAATAAACACACTTTATGAAAGTAAAAAAATAAATATAAGTTATTGAGAGTTTTATAAATCGACGATAAACAAAAAAATCCGCGTAGCTTAACGCTACATAATTTCGTTCGTAGCACCGTAGCGGCGTAGGCAATACGTAGCAGCTACGATTCGATAGACTAGATTGAATTCCTGCGGTTGCTATTTGCAATGCAATTTTCATATTTTCATAACGTAGTTTATTTATTTGAATGGCTGTTGGTTGGTTCGTTTTCCATTTATATAATTACTTGCATTTATGAACATTGCAAACATGGAAATGTATTAAGCTTAATACTAATAATATTTTTATACTATACTCTACGAAAAAAAAAGCGACGATAGCCTAGTTGGGTGTGGAACGGACGGCCGAGACGCATGCCCGAAGGTTCAAATCCCAAGGGCACACACCTCTGACTTTTCTGAAAAATCATGTGTGTATTCTTTGTGAATTTATCGTTCGCTTTAACGGTGAAGGAAAACATCGTGAGGAAACCTGCACATCCGAGAAAGTTTTCTATAGGAATTTCGAAGGTGTGTGGAGTCTACCAATCCGCACTAGGCCAGCGTGGTGGACTAAGGCCTAATCCCTCTCAGTAGTAGAGGAGGCCCGTGCTCAGCAGTGGGCAAGTATATAATACAGGGCTGATATTATATTATATTATTTATACTCTACGAATTTTTAAAAACCTAAGACATTTTATATACTACTAGAAAAGCAAGGTAGAGCAAAAATCATCTCTACCTAACGAATAAATTCGCGACCCAAAGGTATTTGATCGCGCACGGGTTGATTAAATTGTGTTGAAGCGTCGGTCGGGGCGTCAAATTTGATTTTGTTGTTTTGCATACTTCATCCAAACGAGGCTTATATAACGAACTCGTTTTTTGCCAAATAAAAAGGACTAACAATGATGAAATTACTCAGCAATATTTTGATATAGGTCGGGCGGTATTTTTGCCCAAAAAAGAGTCACGGGCAATTAAGCATTGTTCCATATATTTAAAATGTCAATGGGTACATTGTTAAAGTTACATGCTCCGCTTTATTGGAATGACTTTTACGAAGCTTTGTTATGTCGAAGTTAATTTTACTGAAATACCACTGAAATATAAAAGGTGATTTTTTTAACATGACAACGTTTGTTAGCCTGGCAAGTGCCGGCTTATACAAATACACCGGACTTTTGGGTGAACACTGCAGGCTTTCGCAATCCTTGGAAATTAAGCAGCCATGCTCAGGGCAACCCACTAAAGGGTTACGAACCTCGGCTTAGATGGTTGAGGTTACTGGGAGAGGATGAGACATCAATGAAAGTGGATACGCGTCGTAGCGAACGAACTATACCTATTACTATATTCGTTGGAACGCGGGCCGGCTAAAAGGTGAGTGTAGTTTTTTTTACTACGTAAATGTAGCGCGTGTTATAAGCAAAATATGAAAACGTTGGACCTTTTTTATTTTTTTTATTATTTACGATTCATACTGATTTAAATAAAGAACATAGAAATAGACATACATATATTATATAGTCATAGATTATAATTTTATTGCGATACCTGTCCATCCTTGTTGGAGTCAGCTCTCTTCCTCAGTCCGTCCCAGATCTTGATCATGATTTCGTGTGTCTCAGTATTCTTCTTGTCACCAGGCTTCCATCCTCGCAGGTGGCAGATTTTCTAAATATTTTATTTTATTTAAAATTAAATATCAAGATTTTTGTAATAGAAATATAAAAATATTTAAATGTAGAATAGGTGTTCATTACTCATGATGATGGCATAATGTTTTCTGTTTTGTTACCTACGTCATGTCTATGGTTCATATGTCTAGTGTTACCTACGCCATGTCTAGGGTTATGGTCTACGTCTACTCCATGGTTATATAAACTGTACCAATTCAAAAATAGTTATGGTTAATAAATGATTCGCGAGATCTATCCTAGTATAATTTAAACAATTACACTTAGAAGATTTTTACGTTTTTATTAAAGAAATTTAGATATTTTTTATTCCGTCGCCGACGTGACCTATAAATGACAGATGTTACCCGAATGTCATAAGCAATGGCGGGGTCTCGTGGCATTTGACGTTCATGTTATTTTCAACCCTAGAGTTTTAAGTCTGACATTTATAACAAAATTGATATTCTAATCAGAATTATCCGCTTAACTATACTCATTCTTATTATATATGAAATAAATACTACCTAATAAAAATCAGTAGCAACTCTACATAGAATTAAAATGTTTATAAAGTTAATTTTGCGTTGCAAAATATTTTTTTTTTTATTTTTAAATACTGTACTCAAAATTTAAATTTAGAATAATATTTATTTTTAACACACCACCTACAACCTAATAAAACATGCTAGGAACTCTACATAGTTTAAAAGTGATTATAGAGTTCATTTTGTGTTACAAAAATATTTTTTCTTTACTTTTAAAATATTGCAGTCAAAATACAAATTTAAAATAAAAAAAGACACCATATTATCGCCTTGAAGAAACTTGTATATAACAAATGCAAATTCTAGAAGCAAACATTTTCAGAACTTTGCATTTTGATAGTTTGCTTTATGAATACTGGAGTTCGTTAGTGTCTGAATTTAATGCGTGGAACATTCGAGAGCGAATGTGGAATAATTTAGGTGTTAGTTTTAAGATACTTAATGAATTTAATTAAATTTTCCAAATATGTTCATGAATATTCATAAATTTCCAAAACATTTTTTGCTATGTTGAGTGTAGCAAAATGATGACTTATTGTAATTTGGGTTTCAAAGTTGGATTTTTAGTTTTATTTTTACTTTGGTTTGATAGAATATACCTAAGACGCAAGTACATGAGAGTAGCGGAGAGTCCATATAACTTCAAGTAAGGCCGGCTTCTCTTTTGTATTTTATATAATACTAGTGACCCGCCCCGGCTTCGCACGGGTGCCATGCTGATACTAAATACACTACAGAAAAACTGTGAATGTTGTATATAAAAACATAACGACCCGCTCTAGCTTCGCACGGGTATAACATAACAAAATAACAGTATTCCTCCACTATTTAATGGATGTTATTATACATATAAACCTTCCTCTTCAATCACTCTATCTATTAAAAAAAAACCGCATCAAAATCCGTTGCGTAGTTTTAAAGATTTAAGTATACAGAGGGACATAGGGACAGAGAAAGCGACTTTGTTTTATACTATGGAGTGATCAATCGATCATTAGAACGGTTTACAGACCGCATTTATGTATATATTGTACCTATATATTAGTTCAGATTCTCTTTTGGAAAATCTTACCCATCCCTATTGATACCTGAATTACTTTAAACTGAACTGAAGTGACTCTACTAATTGATACCGACAAGAACCCTCTTGTCTCCTTACTCTCTTTATTATAGAACTCGTGAGTTAAAATAATATAAATAACTATGATAAGTTTTAAAAAAGTATCTTAAGCAAATATATTGCTGAAAATGATTTGTGATTTTTTTGTTTTATTAATGTAAAGGAATTTGAGCTTTATAACAGAGCGTCAAATCTATTTGAAACTAGCAGCTTTGAAATGACTTGTTCTATTGTACAAGTCATCTCGAAGCGACGATACAAGTCATCTCAGACGATAGCATGTCTAAATTTCGACAGTCTACCCACACGTGTCAATATTAACCAAACACTTAATCTAGTTCGGAATGATAATTTATCAGGCGTACTTAATGTTGCAGACACATTGTAGAATCAGTAATTTTGTAAACAATACAGATTTAATTAAACATTTCTCAAGCCGTATAATACATAATTGAAAAAAGTTTAATTGATAATATCATAATAGTGATAATCAAATAACAAATAAAATATCTAGTCTGATCATGCAAGACGAAATTAGTCTTTATATTAATGACAATTGATTTCATTTTTCATGAGCGTAGCCAGCTTTTAATCCCAATAATTCAACATAAGTACCAAAAGTATGTAAGTTTGTTCGATTTAGGGAGGCACGGGCCCGTCCTGGTCAATGCCCATGACATTTTCTCTTTATTACAATGCTATTCAAACCAAGTGATAAAATAGTGCGTAACATGTTTTTTTAGCGCTATCACAGCCACCAAATACATTCAATTAAATAATATCATTATTTTAGTATTTGATTGCCACAATCTGACTATCAATAAAAATAATTGGTTTGATCATAAACATTTGTATCATGGTGATTAATCGATGAGTGATGGCTTTGATGGTTTTTAACACCACAGTCTCACTCGTTAGCCTAAATGTTCTAGTGCTTGGTGAATTGTCAGTCTTGAATAAAAGTTTCGTGATCGATGGTATTACACACGTTTCAAATCTATACTATTATATAAAGCTGAAGAGTTTGTTTGTTTGTTTGTTTGTTTGTTTGAACGCGCTAATCTCAGGAACTACCGGTCCAAACTGAAAAATTCTTTTTGCGTTGGATAGCCCTTTGTTCGTGGATTGCTATAGGCTATATATCATCACGCTATACCCAATAGGAGCAGAGCAGTAATAGCTAATCTCAGGAACTACCGATTCGAACTGAAAAATTCGTTTTGTGTTGGATAGCCCTTTATTTGTGGGGTGCTATAGGCTGTATATCATCACGCTATGACCAATAGGAGCGGAGCAGTAATGAAACATGTTGCAAATACGGGGACAATTTATTAGTTTTGAGAGCTTCCGTTGCGTGCGCTGCGTAAACGGTTAAAGTTATACAACAATGATGTATGACGGGATTGTTCCTCTTAAAAAGTTCTAAAAAAATATATTATAAAACAAAGTCCCCCGCGGCATCCGTCTGCCTAAACGTCTTAAACTCAAAAACTACCCAACGTATTTAAGTTGAAATTTGGTATGGAGACAGTTTGAAACCCTGGGAAGAACATAGGCTCCCGGGAAACTACTACTTTTATAACGGAAAACTTTAGCCTGAAAAACTTTATAATGCGGGCGGAGCCGCGAGCAAAAGCTAGTAATAAAATAATTGCTGTGTAAGAGTTAACAGAAAATCTATGATGTCACTAAAGACCTAGTATGTTATCATAATAAGTGAACTTAGACATTATTTCTCCAAGTTATTTTAGTCTACGGCCACATAAGGCTCATCGTTAAAAACAATTTTAAATATGTACATTACTAAAACATATTCCAAATATATTTTTGTTTTAACTAATTGGATATTATCTATGCCAAATTAACCTATTAAATTAATACATATTTACACTTTATTGCATTTAATATATACGCTAACAAACGATAGCATTTGAATTAATTAAAGTGAGAAGAAAATACAAAGAAAAACTGATTTTACATACGTCAACAACATACGTTTGTAATTAAGTTTTGTTCAGTCGGAGTGCGATGTATTTGCCTCGCCAAGTATTTGAATTAATGTGAAGACGCGTGCTTTTGTATTTGCATGAGATGATAGCGCGTGTGATATAAGCGCGTTTCGAAATTTGAATTAAGAATTTAAATATTCTTTATTTAAAATGAATTTTTATCTCCTAAACTAAATATGGAATGAAAGTAAAAATATTTTAATGGTAATTTTAAATGAACTTATTTTAAATATATATTTGAAATTGTTATTTCTATTTATTGCATTATTTCTCATTTGTGCGATATAAATATTATACTTCCTATAATATCTTGAATACGTCTTAAAAATATTTAGATTTTAAAACATTCTCATATTATAAAATAAATGAAATCTCTCACCTCAATGGCCAGCTCGAAGTCTTTCCTCTCGATGGTGCCGCTCTGATTGACATCTGAAATGTGAAAAGTTTAAAACAAGCCCAAAGTAAATCTCACAACACCATTATGTTGTTAATTACCGAAAAACACGTTGAACACGTAGAGAAGCTTCTTCCTTCTGAATTCCGAGACGGACATTTTTGTATCTGTAACAACGAATTACTTTTATGAGTAAAATGTACTTTGGAATTTTTATATCTTCAAAAACGTATAACTTTAATAATATTTGCATGGATAATAAGAGATTTAATTTATATCAAAATCTCGGAGTAATGGATGTACAATATAAAAAACGCGTAGAAAGGAAAATATCTTTTTTTAAAGGCGTTTAAAGTAGTAATAAATTTGATTATAAATACGTGAGATTTAGTAACGTAATGTCAAAATGACCCTGTATACGTTATGATACAACAGTAATACTTCGGAAAACGACATTATTCTTTCGAACGAAGTCAGTGAATGGTGCTCAAATTGCGATGCCGCGGTCCAATTGGGCGAAATAATGGCTTTTGTGGTCAATTGAAAATCGCTGAAGCTGTTTCAATATAATTTAATATATCATGTATAATTGAATTCGTATTGTACATGTAAATCCGGCACTTACCGACGAGACGAGCTATTCTCGCTTGATCGTAAAAAGAATTTTAGACCTAAAGGCAACTGTCCAGAATATTAAATTACAAAATACTGCGTGACATAAAATTCGCTTGGCATTCTGATTTCTGTGACATGTACCTACAATAGTAATTAACACTCGATTTTATGAGTATCTACCAGTGACGAAGGGTTCATATATCCGTACTGCCAGCTTCCCTTTCGTAATTGATGTAAAATGTAATTATCATGAGAACAGACCTCATTTAAAGTACGCGTATATCACGTTGGCTTAGTGCTGATTGGTAGGCTACACATACCTTCAAAATTCCTACAGAGCACTTCTCAAGTATGCAGGTTTCCTCACGATGTTTCTCTTCACCGTTAAAGCAAGCGATAAATCACAAAGGATACACATAATTTTGGAAAGTAGAGGTGCGTCACTTGGGTTTTGAACCTGCGGACATTTGACTCGGCAGTCCGTTCCGCTCCCAAATGCTATCACTACTTTAACTTAGTATATTAAACTGATAGTAATATTGTCCTATTCAAGCCACATTGCGTAGCTTATCCTGACCTTTCTTTATCGATGGTTTGAGATCACATGAATAATATAAGTACGAAATGGCCTGGTCTCCGAGGGACAGCGCCGATAATATCCCTCGTGGAAAATATTTAACACTCGCATCACGTTTCATACCGATATTTTCAGGGAAAATATATTTTGCCCATACTTATTACCATTGTCCTTTCTTTATTATTTAGTGAATTTTTATTATTTATTTTCAAATACACGTACTTAAACGCTTTCCGAACATATTTTCAGCTTCGCTCAAAGAAAAAATATAATACCTAACGTGAAACGGTAACCAAACAAACGCGTTCGCATAACCATTGTATTCATTTTATATTAAATTCAAACAATGAATCCTTTAATGTATTATAATCCACACAATATATTACCCGAAACGCGAACTAGATAATCCGCGTTTACGTTTATATGTAAATTTTTGATATATGCCGGGTAACCGCGAATTTCGTTATCATTCTGTACACTGTCGCTTGGTTAATCAATGGATTATGTTGATGGTTTTAACAGCCCTATATACACTGTCCTACTGTTGGACCTTATATAAAATTTACAGTTTGCTGGTCTTATTTCCGCCTGGATAGCGACCATCGAACACAAGGTGTTAAAACCCGTCATAGTGGCCTACGTACGTGTGTCGCGTTCCGGGATCAGCCTGTGTATCCGGTTTCAACAGGCCGGCATAATTGTGTCGACTGCCAAGGGGTAATCATCTTTCATTGTTCGACACTCTATTGGATCCCACCCCATTTATCATCAGGTGTAGCAGGGGCACTTTACCGCGCCCTTATAAAAAAAAAATAAGCTCTAATCGGAAGCAGTAATAACCTATGTGTAAAATTACACGAGGATTATTGTTGCACCCCGTGGATTTCTACCTAAGCATAAAAATGCCTGTGTTAGAAGACTACGCTCTTCCATAGCTTAGTTCAAAAAGATAAATTATTATGAGTGGTTGCGCAGTGTAGGTGCGTACGTGTGTGTGTGCATGTATGTGTGTGTATGTGTGTTTGTTCGTGGGTGTGTGAGTGTGTGTGTGCATATGTCAATATATATACATACATACTAATAAATAAATAAATTAAATTAATACATACATAAAAGATACTTATGGATAGCAAATACAATCAACCCCTTATTAAAGGGTAATTAGAATGTAAATAGGGAACACACTTCGTCATGTGTGTTGTATCCCATAATGTGACAGATAGTGAGCCTATACGTCTATTGGGAACAAATTTCATACGCCAGCCTAATACGGCGTAGAAAATTTGACCTATCCGGGATTTGAAGCCGGGACCTGAGAGCGGTGTAGCAATGCAAATACCCCACCGAGCCAGTTAAGGAGAGCGATAAGAGTAATATAAATAGTACATGACCCCATAAACTAAAATTAATAATTTTATAAACATCAAATTGCTGTCATAAGACGATATTACTTCTTAAGAAAACGGCAGATGTGCTGAGAAGCGCCGAAAACCAATTTAAGTTTAAGAATTTTGAACTTTCTGAATCATTTTAAATCAGGCTTTATGACATTACTGTTAAAAAAATATTTTATACAATTGAATGAAACTATAATTCTCTCTCAATACTGTCCAACAGCAAGAATAGATAAAGCAATGGACCTACCGAGTAATATTTATATAACTGAAAGCTAATACCAACATTTATATCACACTATATTGCCGTATTATATTTTCAAACTATAAACATGCTAAATTAATTAAAACCATCAGAGCACAAAACTACCTCGTAAAGACTTATTCAATTTTTATGAGCGCCTGGTAGACGGCCTAGATTAATCAACGCAATAAGCTAGGATTAATACCATTGACCTTACATAAAAGGGTCTTGGGACCTCTAATCTGGCTACTTTGTTCCCATTATGTTTCGCGAAGATATCTTGTAAGGACACAATGGGACCATTTTGGGATTGGCGATTTTTTATAGTATTGGATGTTTTGGTGATTTTTGTATACAGAGTTAGTCGAGTTTTATGTAGAATTTTAGACTTGATCACTTTGATTTGGTGGCAGTCTGGATTGGTAGATATTTGGTTTGATTCCCAGGTCAGGCAAACACATTTCACGTGTTTATTTGATATTTCATAGGAAATGGCCGGTAAATGCTGCGTATATTTGTTGAAAACGAAGACAATTCTACAAACTTCTGTTTCCCTGGTAATTTGGCACACATCCTTGCGCTCCATTTCCATCCAATATTGGTCACATACGAACTTAGTTTCAGAAACGTTTCGGCCAACGATTAGCCGCAGGTGCAACTCGTGAGTTGGCCCCAATTAGCCAACTTGGCGAAACCTACATTAATAAAGGAACTGTTAAACTTTCTGGGATCCTAGTACCTGACATGTATTTTCATTTATTATTTGGATTATTAATTACTATGTTTATGACGACTAAACTGCGGGGATCTATACTAAGTTACGTAATTGACGCGCAACATGTTGCCGTACATATAGAGCAACAACGTTATACTTATTTAGCAACATTATTAGGTTGTACGGAGTCCGGATCATGTTAAACATACCTGTAGGATGTACCGAACATGACAAGGAACACATCTAATTGGAGACGAGAACGTTGTTCAACATTGTTCTACAAGTTGCGTGCAAACTATGAATTGCAGTAAAATCTTGCATGGAAAAGTTTACCTTATTTATGCTCAAACAAATTACAATTCTAGAGACTTCGTTTTTTTATACAATGCACAGGTGCACTCTCTATTCCTTCACTCTCATAGTTCGGTGAGACGGCAATCCGCCATGACCGGAGAGAGTTCGGGCGTAGAAAAACGGCTGTATGAGAATTTCTAGACACAGGGCATCACATCGCCATATTTCTGATTCGAGCTGTGACTGAGTAATTTTTAAGATGGAAAACCCCAGTCACAATAATTTGGGCCGACCCAAAATTCGAACCCAGGTCTTCAACGCAGTAGTCGTACTCGTAGTACACATTACAACTACGCCGTCGAGGCAGCCAATTAATATATGTGTCGGAGAGGCCACATCAGGAGAATTGTCATCCGACATATTGGGCGTATAAAGTGGGTAGTCGAGCAAATGAGACTACTAACAAATTACACCAAACGATTTAATATTCACTATGTACACGAAACGTGAGGAACAGTTCCTAGCTTTGAAGAGGACTCGTCTCTTAGACAATCAAATGAAAAGTGACTACTCGGTCAGACACCCCTCCACCAGCTAGGCTCCGTTGTAGCATGAAGTTAGTTACAAGATGGCGACGGTGCCGCCATCTATCCGAACTCATGCTTCGTTTCATTACTAATGACCGTCTCCGACATATGAATAACATAGTATCTAAACATAAATCATTAAGATAGATTTACAGTTCATGATATTAACACGAAAGACCCATATTAATCATATTACATCAATTTAACAAATAGTAGTTTCGACAGTATCTGACCATCGGATTGAGACAAATTGCTCGGCGATCTTACGAAGGATTACGATGAAATCCAATCCATCATCTCGATCCGATCATTAATAATAAAAGGTATCTTGAATTTCTGAGAGGTTTAATTGTAATAAATAAAGAAACTAATATGACTGTGAAATTTTTCGAATGATTGTATCTTTTTTAATAAGAGACGGGCTAGGCGTATGACATAATAATTTTTTTTTAAGGAAATCTGTATTTCCATTACCGGCCGAGGATATAAGAGTGGACGGTCAGGTATGGGTCACCAGTCTTACATTAATATTTAACCGCTGTTGATAAGTGGTAAAAGGTTAATAGCAGATTAAACCTCTGCTTCTGCCTTCTTCGGTGGCGTAGTTGTATTGCGTCCGCGGTATGGCCACTTCTCTGAGATCCCAGGTTCGAATGAGTTGGGTAAAGTGATATTTAGGTTTTTCTGCTCACTATCAGCCCGGAGTCTGGAGAGACCCGATGTGGCGATAAGCTAGCCCCCTATCGCATCAACGGACAAAACATACTAAGCGGAAAGTGTGCGCCCTGGTTGCACATCTGTCTTTCCCTTCAGAAATAAAAGCGTGATGATTGTGAATAATATATTATCCCAGTTCGGGCACACATTATACGCCATTTTCAATATGAGGTTACGATTTAATCAGAAGATTTTATCATGTATTGTTTTATTCGAACAAATATCACACTAGAGTTCACTGAGCTTGGAATTTGAGTCTCAAAAGGTACCATGGGATTGAAAATAAGCCTTATAATAGCGAGTCCATTAGCAAGTTACATCCAGGTTTATTACCTCTTCAGGGATAAAAGTTGGGACGTTTATCTTCAAGAAACAAAGACGATCGCAGCCGCCGGCGCAATTCGTAATCAAGGTATTTTACAATTCCCGTTCTAAGTACCCCCTAAAGGCGGAGACGTAATCCAAATATATCCCTTGTTACAGAGTTTAATAAGTGCCTTATCTATATAAACCTTCGTATAATTTATAACCAAACCTCCGGAGTATTTACCACCCAGTAATAAATACCGCTTAATTTATTGAATTGGTTTGAGTGTGTTATTTTGTAGCCGACTGAGGCACTTATATCATTATTTGATGTTACGTTAGGTAGTTTTCGACGTTAATATGGCGAACTGCCTGTGCGTAGATGTACTACATGCGCGATACGGCAGCGCTCTAAGGTCCAGGGTTCGAATAGTAAGTCGGGTAAAGTGATATTTGGGATTTTCTGCTCAGTAGTAGCCCGGAGTCTGGAATTTGTGCTCGATATGGTGATAGGCTCGCCCCCTATCATATCATGGGACTGAACACACTTGGCGAAAAGTATGTGTCCTGGTTGCGCCTCTAAATACACCTTCGGGAATAAATGCGTGATGTGTGTCAATATGAAGACGGGTGACATAAGGTAATCCTTAGTAATTACGATGGCTACAATGTAAATATAGACACATTGTGAGTTAAATCAAACAATTTCGATCGTGGAGAATATATTCAGTGTGATATCAGTGGGTATTTGTCTTTGGTTTAAAAGTATAAAACCAATAATAAATATGCTACAAATATATTAAGTTTGCCTATAGAATTTTATTTGTGTTATCGGAATTAATTGATGCATGTTAATAACAACAAATTAATCACATTAGCTTTCAAACAAAAAAATCGCATCCAAGTTTCTTATGGTTACACGAACATTAGGATATTTCGAAGACTTTGCAGCTTATTTATCAAAAATTATAAAATAAGAAACCGCGATAATATCCGAAAACTAATCTTATTTCAACGCATTTTAATACGAACGTTCAAAACAATGTTTATAACCATCTAAAAGTAATGTTCCGACCTTTGAAAGTTATCTAATATTTAATCTAAGTTTATTGTTTCGGGTAAAGTTAAATCTTA
The DNA here is from genome assembly GCF_014839805.1 of Manduca sexta. Classification (NCBI taxonomy): domain Eukaryota; kingdom Metazoa; phylum Arthropoda; class Insecta; order Lepidoptera; family Sphingidae; genus Manduca; species Manduca sexta. The sequence continues at coordinate 12,741,261 of NC_051135.1, forward strand.
GTTCTTTTCACGTAATTACGGTTCTTATAATATTTCTTTGTTCATTATTTAATTAATTGGATTATATAGCTACATAAAACGTGAAACGAAATATTTAGAAGATCAATTATTATGATTATATACTACAGCCACGACGAAATATTTTAATCAGTGGTTATTAAGGTATTTTTTTTTATTGTTAATTTAAGTAATATAATTTTTAAATTGCTTTCTGTTTCGTGAACTCTTTTGTTGTAATATACAAGTAAATGTTTCCAGTTAACAATGTAGATAATACCATTGACGTAAAGTTATGTAGAGACGAACGTCCATATAAACTATTCGTTCAAAATCTGGACTAAAATGGCAACCAAAACGTCGCTGTTATAACCTATTTATTTACTTGTATAACAAATAATTTTACTTATTTGACTAATATTTTTTATTCAAATCCAGGTTTTCACTTAGACTCGAGTTCTTATATCATGAGCCCCACTCCGTACACAACCACAAGCTGTCAATATTGACCACACTAAAGTTAGTTTGAATGGATTCTAGTTCAATTCAGTTGAACACAGTGAATGTTCGGAACGCCAAATCTAGTAAGTAATACATATATGTATATCGACGGATAATGCTCATTTTAAATTAGGTTCTGTTTCACAACTTATGAATAAATGCTTCTCGTCACATAAATGTATAAGCCGACCAAAGATAAAAGTCACTCTAATCTATCTTCACAAATAAATTATAATAAAATAAGTACTATCTACTCTCTATTTCTGCCTTTAAAATTTCGTCATATTAAATTTTAAAGGCCGAAATATCCATGATTATTAATTATTTTTACGTTTTTCTTTCAACTGCGAGAACTAATCACTAACTAGACGTGAATTTAAATTCTTTACTTGCCAATACTTGTTTAGTTACCCAGATTAAAGGTGAAACAAAATGTATGAAAATGGACCTTGAGGTATCGCCTTAAAGATATTTGTTAAATAAAATACTTAGGGGCCTCCAAGCGAAGTGTGACGTATCCTAGCAGATTTGTCGACACAATATGTCATACGCATTATTTTTTTTTGCTTTTTTTACTGTTGATGATTGGCTACTGTCCATGGACTTCATTATGTAAATATCACTAAAACCACTCACTGATGTGTGTCTTTCTGACAATGCTCTTGTTATAATCATAGTTGCTATCACAAGGATTCTCGCATACGAGAAATCTACGAAAATATACAAACGAAAAAACTAAATTACGTAAAATCTCAACGTATTTTCTTAAATCCCCTCAAAACCCGAGAGCGTGAGTCATTAACACAATTCTCGCCGTCGATATAGTATTTAATAATACATTGTACCTGCGAACGCGATCAGGTTTGTTTAAATATTTACGTAAGGAATTACGTTCTTGGAGCGAGTTTGGATTTGGGATTACGTTTCATATTTACATACCGTTATTAATGCATGGAAAATAAATATGATTTTAATCGCATGTGTGTTGTTTTAGATACATTGTTGGAAAATATTTATATGCTAAAAATATTTTTTATTAATTGTAAAATTTTCTCGATATCCATAATCATCCTGTTTTGGTTATCTCGTTTTTTTTTTGGTTGATTATAAGATGCGATTCGGCAGAATGAGTCTCTCTAGCAGTTTTCCTAGTTCAAGCAAATCATATTTACGAGAGATTATTAAAATAACCCGTGAGTATTTTGCAATAACATAATATGTATGTACGTTTTTAGGAATTAAGAAATAAGAGTTTATAATCTAAACAAATTTTCGTTTGTATACCCTGACCAGGAATATAAAAGTCCTTGCCGTGATAAATTACTTGTAACAATAACTTTAAAACGACAAAGCAAAAGTGGTGCCCCTTAGGCAGGGTTTTTGATTTCCTGGTCGATAATAAACAATATTTTCTAATTTAAATTGATTTGATTTTGATTTATACGCTATAATATGTCGGGTGAAATACCTTTCAAGATTCATGGAATGAACCAATCACTAATTCTAGAAAAATATTTTGCGACATAAGATTTAAATTCACATTAAAATAAAGCTCAACGGATAACTTTTAGCATCCAAAGCCTTCTTTGCGAGCTTTTTACTCCGGCGTATAAACTCGTAAGCTCTGAAGTTTTTCCATCAGTGCTACATCCATTCATAAGCTGTTTCAAGTTTCTTCAACAGTTACACCACCACTTATAATGTTTAACGTTATTAAGTAGAATAGGTTTGTCGATAGTAAAGTTAAAACCGGTGGTAGTGTGGTGTAGGAAACTGTCTGAAAGGTCTCGGGTTCGAAATCTAAGGCAGCTCTGAATTTACGATATTCAATTCAATTAGCTTGTCGCCGTTCAATACAGAACGTAGGCCTCCCCAAGTGAGTGCCAACCATCCCGGTCTGGAGAAGCCCGCATCTATCCATATTTGTGTATAATAATAATAATAATAATATCAACCGTGTGTTATATACTGTCCCACTGCTGGGCACGGGCCTCCTCTACTACTGAGAGGGATTAGGCCTTAGTCCACCACGCTGGCTTAGTGCGGATTGGTAGACTTCACACACCCTCGAAATTCCTATAGAGAACTTCTCAGGTGTGCAGGTTTCCTCACGATGTTTACCTTCACTGTTAGCAAGCGAGAATTCACAAAGAAGACACACATATTTTTTTTAGAAAAGTAAGAGGTGTGTGCACTTGGGATTTGAACCTGCGGACATTCGTCTCGGCAGTCCGTTCCACAACCAACTAGGCTTTCGCCGCTCTATTTGTGTGTATTGATTGTTAATTGAGTCCCTCGTTGACGTGTATTGCGTGCGCAATCCGACACCGCTCTGAGATCCAGTGTTCGAATCCCAGGTCGGCCAAGGTAATATTTGGGTTTTTCTGCTAAGTGTCACGACAAAGTCTGGAATTGGTGCCCGATATAGCGATAGCCTCGCCCCCTATCATCGGACGGAACACACGGGGAAGAGTTGGTGCCCTGCAATGGCGAAGGGTGAAAATTTTCAAAAGGTAACCCGAGGAAATATTTTTTTCTACAATTATCATGTAATACGCTGTTCACAATAAATTAAAATCAGTAAAATATCATAATACATAAGTAATAATTTCCTTCTAACATAAACATTATGTCTAAACTCTAAATTTAACAAATAATCACATATTTTGAACATAGGTACTTATCTAAAAGAGCCCAACAAAAATTAATAACCCACACTATACACAAACACTAATTATACATCCTAAATTATTAAAAAAATTCGCGCCAATGGCCCAACATAAGCCGCAAATTCTCGGGTTACCCTGAAGTACACATACACGCACGCACACATGTATTTGTACGTCACTTCCAAAAGATTAGACAAAGACACCGCGCTGCGTGTGTAAGAGACAACAATATCGCGAGGGAAGCTATGCGCGGCCGGGTTCACTTCGAACACTATAAGGCGCGAGCACTGCGCGCGAGTTACGATTTAACCAAATGATAATAATATGAACTATGTACCGTAATCGTTGAAGTATTGATTTAATGAAATAAGTATAGCATGACTTGTTTGAATATACTATTATTATTCTAGTTATATAGTTATGTTTTTCATTTATTATTTTAAATTAATTTACAAAAGGTAACCCGGTAGGAATCGGCTTGTATGGACGCTTCGCCACTGGTGCCCTGGTTACACCTCTGCCTACGTTTTTGCGGACAAGGACATTTGTTTCTTTTTATCTTTAATTGTTAATTATCGCGTGGTTTAATGATAAAAGAAAACAACATAAGATAAACAAAATAAAAATCTGAACATTTTATGAAAAATGTTTAATTTATGTGAAGTCTACCAACCCTGCACGGGAGACTAAGGCCTAAACTCATTTAAAAGTAAGTCTGGCAGCTGCGGGTCATTTATAATCCAGGGCTGATAATCATTTATAGTATGCAGGGATAATGTTCATATAATCTGCATTTTCAGGACCGCATCAATAGTGTTTAGCATTGTAGAAAATAATTTACACATCCAAAGCCAAACTCTTTTATATGAAAGAAATCGAGCCAAAAATTGTACATTTTCGGCAAAAATCGTTCCCGCATTGAAATGTATTTTGTATTTCAAGTAATGGAAATCGCTTCGGTTGTGTAAAGCTATTTGGTGCGCGTCCGCGCTTGTTCGTTTCTATATGAATATAATAAAACGATTTTTATGCTGAGTGGATTATGTTTGGGTTGTTTTTTTTGGTGTTCACGGAAAAATGAACCTACTGCACCTAGTAAGCGGAGTGGTGTCGAAAGTGCTGAGTGAGGATGATCTTCACTCGCAAATTGACACAATTATGCCATCTGAAGTCATCATTATGTTGCCATTAACCGTTAAATAATTACGTGTGTACTTTGGATTTTGTACCTATGGTCTTTGTCGCAGTCTTTCCGATTATCGTCGCTTCCTCAATCCACATAACATGATATAAATACCACTTCTTCCTATCATTTGAAACCTGACCAACATTCAGATTCCAACTGACAGTAAATTTCTCAATTGTCAGCCGAGTTCACGCTAGCAACGTGAATTAAATAACTCAGTGATTCAATACCATTTTCGAAATTAACTGAGGAGAGTGCGGTCAGGCAGCGGTGCCGTCACGTCTAAATTTTGAATTTAAACCCTATTCTAGACTTCTATTTTCGTTTTCAATTACTTGACTGTATAATTTGTGTTTTGTGAAAGATTTTGTACTTGTGCCTTTTCCGTGGATATTGCGGAATATTTATAAACGGCCCTGAGTAATGCTATAAATAGTGTCTTATTAAATCATTAACTTTAAACAACCATCAACTTTAAATCAACCTTATTTCTATTTTTGTTTGTGTCTTTATTGATTTTTTTACTGTCACTGTTTTAAATAAATAATTAACCTTATTTCTAAATTAGTGTATTGCGACTCGGAAGCATATTTGACTGCGATTAGTGTGTTTCCATTTTTTCTTAATTTTTGATCCGACAAAAATCATTGGAATCCCGAAGTTTATCGAAATCATTGAAATTTATCGACATAGCCTAATTCAATAATACTTATGATGTGTTAGTCATCTATTATAGGCCGTAAATAAGTTAACAGAAAAAAATCTTTAATCTGCCTTCTCCTTGAGAATTGAGGCGTGTATAAAATGTATGTAAAAAAATAAATAAAAATTGTATTCTGAAAGTAACTCCGTGTAGCATTATACTAAGGGTATTAATTATTTCCGCCATAAAATCATTAAATTCCCCGCCCCAAAGTCGTTAAAGGACCCTCCAATCATGAAAGTATTACTGTGTAATCTACTAGTCAAATAAATTATAGTATATATCGTCGCTGTAGGTGGAGAACTAAATAACTCAAAATTTCTAGTTTCGAGATAAACGCGATTAACTGTTTTTTTTCGTTATTTTTAAGCATTACTAAAAAACTATAAATAATTTTAATGTCGGTATTTTTATATATCTTGGGTCTTATTGTCTATTATATTATGCATTAACAAAAAAAACTCTGACCTGAAGAATAAAAATATAAAAAAATAAAAACTTCTTATTTAATTCTGCCACTGTTTGCTGAAATAAGCTAAATAACTCGTATAGTTATTTAGTTTTGCCACACTAGAAACCATATGGTAAAGTAATTATAAGGTTAAATAATTACAATTATAGAGTTTATTAAAGTGGATTAGGATTAGGATTTTCAATGTCTAAATTAAACAATTCAAGTTGTTTAGTTCTTCTACATACTTGATTAATTTTGTTTACAAACAATAGACTCGAGGAAGAATTAAACAACTCATTTTATTTAATTTCTTTACTATTGAATAGATTATAAGTCGCAGTTTATTGATTTTATTATTTAATTATTTACTTTTTCTACAACAAAATATATATTATTTGAATATATTTATTTCTCCACTTTTAACATAAAAAAGCTATAATTTTGAAACGTGATAAGATAATGAAATGCTTGTTAGGCCAAAATATGCGCCATGTTTTGGGCAACATAAAAGTGATGAAAGTCCAAAATGGCCAAAATCCGAGTTATTTAGTTCTCCACCTATAACGACGATATGTATAAATTATAGTGCTAATGAACGTATGATTTACTATGCGGCCAATTATATGACAATTATGTTACGTACGATACGCTAATTTTGTACCATTTAGAACCGTATAATGATTGTTTCTGTAATATATTATTAACTTAGCCTTTTTCCGGGAAAAGTATCGCTATATACTTTTCCGGGATAAAAAGCCCATGTCCTTCCCAGGGTCTGAAAATATATACTACATTTGGTAATATTTCAGTTTTTCGCATTCAGACACACACGCGGGAATTTGTTTTATAATATGTAGTGGTTTCAAAATTGATTATAATTAGTATTATATTATGAGATGAAATATACTAAGCGAACATATGCACTATTCCCGCTTCTGCCTACCCTTTCGGGGAACGAAGCATGAGTATATATTTACATTTAGTATAGAATCTCGTTGTAAAGAAAAAAATAATTTCTTATTCTGGTTTCATGACACATTTTTCTTTAAAAATCCTGAGAGCGTGGTAATGCCGCGCACTTTATAAAAATCTAAAGCAATCCAAAGAACTTTAAATAACAAAGGCATGCATTGCGCACGTCACTCGACATTATAATTCATAGCTTCTGAAAACAGCTCAGTCTGCGTTCTTGGGATAAAAAGTACCTTATACCACTCAGGAATAATGGAGTTTGTTGTTGGTGAGACTTTTCAGAATATGTGCAGTGGTTTCAGAGATGAGCTCGTTTTTATGAATCTTATGTTTTATAGATAGGGTATCTTATTATAATATTGATTGGGTTCATTTTAAAACTAAAGATAGACATCAGTTTTAAAATTATTGGTGGAAGGTCCCTTATATGTAAGGGTCCGCCTGGGAAGGTACTACTGCAATGTCTATTTCTACCGCCAAGTAGCAGTGTGTAGTCACTGTAATGTCTCGGGATGGGAGCGCAGTGGAATATCGAACAATAATTTGTAATTCAAGGTGTTGGATGGTGTTTCTACTGTCTATGGACGGTCGTATCGCTTATCATCAGGCGAATAGCAAACTCGTCTCCTCATTCAAAGCAATTAATAAGAAAAAATTACCTTAACAGTACTGAAAAATATGAGCCACCTTTCACAAGAGATGTCAACGAAAATATATAAACCTTTATAATTTATCAACGAAGTTTTACGATATCCTCGTGCCGGGTACATTTTATGTCCAAACACTCAGATAAAACGTCAGCGCCTTAGAAAATTGAACCGAGGAATGTCGGTAAAATATTGTTCGAGTTTGATAAATTCAGTAGGTCTGGCCAGTGACGGATTGAGGTGATTGGGAGGCGTTGAACTCAATTGAAAGTGTAGATAAATTTTGTTCTTAAACATTTATCCGTACGGTCTACAATTGAGGATTACATATCCCCGTCAATTGCGAAATAGGTCTCTCTTACAAGGCGTCTAGCGTAGACTTCAAAAATATTTAAACTATAATCAAAATATTATGATTAATTTTTACACAATTAGCCCACATCCTATTCTACAAGATAAGATGTATATATTTTTAAGCAGTCACGGGAAAATGACCTCACTACACCGGATAGTAAGTGGAAGGGGTCCAATAGAATTAATATTCTAATTTATTTTAACTTATATTATTATTCTTAATTAATATTAACGAGAGATGATTACTCCTCCACAGCATATCTTGAACATTACATAGATTTATAAATAGATACATATAATATAACTAATAACCAAATCAAACGACCAGAAAATATATCAAAAACTAAAATGAATAACTCATTTTATATCTCACGACATAAAAAGGGTCCCAGCGTGACACGAATGACGAATCCTATTACGTCACTGCTATCCTATATCAACTGAAGAAACCAAGCCGACCCCGAGGCATGTTCGTTAACAGTAGAAACATTTGTCAAAGTCCTTTACAAGTAAATTATGGTCTATCAAAGTTAGAAATCTTTTCGTAAAAAATACGTTCTATATCCTTTGAAAAGGGGAGAAAGTAATTTGTTTCCAATGATGCTCTTAAGGTTTGATTCGAAAAATATGGGCCCCGAAATGTTTTTTTAATGTTCCTACCAAATTAAGTTATTGTGCGTCCGTAATTACTTTTACCTGAAAGCCTTTTCGCGTATTATTGGGCACTAATTACGTAAATGTAGATTTAGTGGCCCTTAAAGAACGTGGGAATGCTTTCATGATGTTAACTTACTCTTCCATTTATGCTTACCCCGCTCCCTTGGGTTTTACCCAAAAAAGTTGTAAAACCCATACTCAATATTTTCCATACTTATTAATTCATATTTTTAGACTGCCTCGGTGGAGTAGTTGTACTGCTTGCGCGGTATGGCAGCGCTCTGAGGTCCTGGGTTCGAATCTCAGGTCAGGCAAAGTGATATTTGGGTTTTTCTACTTAGTATCAGTCTGGAATTTGTGCCCGATATGACGATAGGCTCATCCTCCATCACATCATGGGCTGGAATCTGCATGGGGAAAAGTGGATGCCCTGTTCGCGCCTCTGCATACCCCTTCCGGGATAAATGCGTGATATTGTGTGTATGTGTGTGTAATATTTTTTAGATCTTCAATAACTTAATGCTATAAACAACTTCTACTATTCGAAATGCAAAACCTATACAAATCGACTTGAAAATATCAAAGCCCAATACAAAACCAACAAAAATATCGGGAAGCATTGGAAATAGTTTTCAGTGCAAATTGAAATGGTAAAAATAGTTGAGTCTGACCCGGCACCGATTGAGACCGCGATCGGTCAATATGTCTGCCGCTGTCTGTTATATCTTTAAGCCCTATATTAATTTTAAAATGAAATGAAAGTACAGATCTTGGCATAAGTTGGCAGACGGGCATAACAGCCGACGAGGTTTGTTTGTATCTCATGCTCAATGGCTCGGTGGCATCTAGAAAATTCCACCACGGCATCCCCACGTCGTAAGAGGCGACTAATAAGGGCAAGAAAGTATCATGGAGCAGGCAGTGGAGTGCGCCTTGATTACAGCGACTCCGAGGTGAATGACAATGTGGGTAGTAGGTCTTCCGATGACGTAGACGCCAAACGCGGTTTTTAGCGTACGGAGGCATCTTAGCCCCTTCCATTAGAGGTGCCGCAATGCGGTATTATATATATATATATATATATATATATATATATATATATATATATATATATATATATATATATATATAATATATATATATATATATATATATATATATATATATATATATATATATATATATATATATATATATATATATATATATATATATATATATATATATATATGTATACAGTCACGCCAATGTGACCGCACTGCATCTGATGCTAAAGAGTGGGGTAAACCAACATAAATGTTCCTCTGGTCCCCCAGTGGTGGTAGCAATAACGCCTTTATTACCCGAAAAATAAGTGTTTGTGTGTATCTCTTGCGGGTCGACATTTTTGCGCTTCATTTCACTTAACAAGTGCAGTGGAGCCATTTTGCTCTGTCTCCGATAAAAGTAACAGATCGAGTGAGTTGTCACTTTGTTGAAGAAAAAATATTATTATTGATGATACATTCTTTATAACAAAATTACTAATTAAAATTAGTATAAAGATATATCTACGTAATAGAAACAAATCTTGCTATACAAGAAGAATACTTGGTGTGACCGTGTGATTCATTTGCACTTATATCATGTATGAATTGTTTTTCTACAAATGCATATTCCGTAATGAAATTATCTAATGAATTGCAAATATTAATATTGCTGTTTACCCTTTTATATGGATGATATTTGCAATATCAACTTTCTAGGTTATAGAAAGGTTACTCAAAGATTGATGAAATGAACCTCGCATTGTAATGACGGCAAGCATAACAATATAAAATATTAAAAATTATAACACAGTTCTTCTAAGACTAAAAATGGTGGTCCAAACGTATATTTTATAGAATGATAAATGTATTTAAAAATCCCTTAAAGTTTGTGCTAAATTACTATGAATAGAATTTATAAAAATACGTGAGTAAAAAATTACCCTTTTTTAAGCACATTGCGTGCTCGGAGAAATGTGGAATTTGGGATGATAGTTTATAAAGGTCCATTTGTCGACCACTAATTTAAATAGGTAATAGGTTAGTTATACTTTTTGAGGCAGCACTCTAGCTTAATAGAACACTGGCTGGTTAAAAAATGTAGTCAAATATATGGCAGCACGGTCTTTGGCCTTAGCCAGTTCCCTGGGGAATGAATTAAAAAAAAAGTATTTAAATATTCAAAATTGTCAAAGAGAATCAGAAAATTATTGTTTTTACATTGGTATTTTTATTAATTATAATTTTTTCTGCAATTGTGTATGTTTTATTCAGTGTGGGGCATATCTCCCCAAATACTAATTGAAAATCACCCAAATAACCACATAATTATTTTATTCAATTATTTAAAGATGTTTATATTTGAAACTCCTCTAAAACCTTAGCTTTGTTCATTCAAAGCCACAAACAATTAATCGAACTTTGTTTCCTATACCTAAAGGGACACTCCAGAATTTCGCTACTGATTGCTACACTCAAATTGGTACATTTGACCCCAGTTTACCCAGTGGGCACATTCTATTTGAAATGTTAATTCCGACCCACAGATATTTGACATAGCCTTCAGATAATGTTGATTCATTTAATGTTTAATTGAGTGTGGTAGCAAACCCTGGTAGTGATTTTCATTTTAGTTTCGACAAACGGAATAATTTGGACTCTTAATGGAGTTCGGGAAGGTTTGTTTGAATAGCAAAATATTATTTTGTTATGTATGTATGGTTACAGCTCTTTAGTGGCTGCGATGGTTGTGGATTGAGCGGTCTGACTTAATATTCCTGGGATGTTAAGTTAGTAGGTATTCCAGGCAAGATATTAAGTTTTTGTATCACATTTTGCCTGCCTCTAGAGATTAAAATTATGTAGATGTCTGTCGGAAATACTAACACATATCATTTGGGATTTTTTTTTAAATTTAGTTGCATCAGCCCCATATTCCTTTAGATAACGGGATTGCTTTGGTAGTAGGATATATTTTTGTTTTAGGCACATTTAGATTTGTAACGGTAACAATTCATCTCGTTAATTGACGTATGTTACTATCATTATTTTCTAATATTATAAGACACATCACTTAAATATTTAGTTCGACAGAGTTCCTCCTCCAACGAAAAACATACCCTTGTACAAAAAAAACTCGTATAATATTATTCAGATTCGGAACTTATTTTCTAAATCCGTGATAACTTGAGAGCTTTATATTCTGAGATACGCAGAGAAACAATAAAGTTTGCGGGAATCCTGTAAATTTCCCATCTGGGACTCGTTTGGAAATCAGCATTATATTTTATTAGTTACAACAGTTTTGGGCTCAAAGTTACGGTTAGTGGTCCAACTATTTATGAAAGCGGATGAGTAACTAGTCTTCTTGTGAATTAGTGGTAAGAAACTTTAATTATTTCATTAAACTATCATAGCATTCAGATGGACATTTACCTCGCCTTGAGAATTGGCAATATTGATATTTGATATATGAACACATATATTTTTCATTCTTCCCTTTTTTTTGTAACCGGAGACACAGGATAGTGACCCTTCTGCACCTGATCGTAAGTGGAGTGAGGTCCAGTAGAATGTCGAGAGACGAAACATCAAAACCCCTCGGCAATCGACACAAACATGTTGGAACCGGATATACACAGGCTGATCCTGGAACGCGACATACGTTGACTACAATGGCGGGTTTTAACACCATGTATACGGTAGCAATCCGAACGAAGATTAAATGTATCCTATCACCAGGGAACTTTTCAAGTATACAGGTTTCCTTACGATGTTTTCCTACTCCGTTAAAGCAAGCGATAATTCACAAAGAATACATACATAACTTTCAGAAAAGTCAAAGGTGTATGTCCTTGGGTTTTGAACCTGTGGGCATTCGTCTCGACAATCCTTTCCACTTTGAACTATGTTATCGCCGTTTTTTTAGAATGAGCCTTAATAACTATATTTTTTAAAATGTTGGTCTTGGAATCATATGCCTATATTTCTACTTTCCGAAAATGTATATCCTGATAAATTCCACGACCAAAATGAACAAAACATTCAAATATTTTTTTTTCTAAGGAAATTCCGCATTGGCTAACATTGAATATTCGTTCTTTATAATTTATAATTAACAATTAATAAAATTACAGGTGCGTGGACACGAATACGTGGAATGGAAATAATTATACAGTAATTTCGTTTAATCATTTCCAAAATATATACGACCGGTAGAATTATTGTGAAGACCTTCGTAGGTTTGAAACTGTTAGTTTTAATGACTAGTCCTTGTTTTTGTTATTTTAAGGAAACGTCGGGAGAAAATAAAATATTAGCACCGCGATAGAATCCGAAAATTAGTTTAATTTCAATGTCTAACATTCGCGTAAACATAAGAAATCATTATTTAAACGATCCTACTAGTATTAATACATTTGTGAGATAAAAAGGATTGTCAACGGCTATCGTTGATCGGAATTGTGAGAGAAAATAATCGTTGTATTTTTTTTAATAATGTACACCAACAGCATACATATCCTTAAGTGTAGAAAGCGTTATAAGTAAACAATTGGCTGATATACATGCCTCTTACAGGCAAATTAAAAATTCATAGAATAATTATAAAATTATCAATATTTTTCAAAATAAACACACGCTACGAAACAGCCTACACGAAATGCTACTACGGCCCACGCTGTTCTATCCATACTTTTCCCGTCCATTCCAATGCTACCATACTGTTTATTTTATTTTAGTATCCCATATCAAAGCCCAGTTTCACTGGCTTTAATCTTTAAATTGAAACAATTCGCATAATGCAATGTTAAAGATAAAAATTTTTGGAGTCTATTATGAAATTCATTTCTATTTATACTAATATATATTATAAAGCTGAAGAATTTGTTTGAACGCGCTTACCTCAGAAACTACTAAACTGGATTTAATTTTTTTTTTCACTAATAAGAAGTTAAATTAGTCCTAAGTGCTATAATCTCCTTTTATCCCGGAAAACCTTTCTCACGTGGGCGACGTCGCATGCCAAAGCTATAAATTCTAAAAAATAAAAACAACACTAAACAAAAATAGTCAACATAAAAAAACAATGTATAATTCAATGTGTAATCCGTATTCCCGTTACAAAACATGGAATCAACTAAAAGTAAGAATTAAAGTTTAATGCGAATAAGAAAACACATTTTATACTCCTCTCAAAGGACAGAACGCCCACAAAACAAAACTAAAGTTGTAACAAATTATTTTTGCTTAAATAGTTTTTCTCTCAGCCCAGAAGAAAGTCCTTAGGGATGTTAAGGGAATGTTTCAAGTATTTGGGCAAAACTTTACGCAGTCACATTGACAGTTTCCATCATTTAGTAAAGTTATAAGCCCCGTATGAGTTTGTAAGAGGGTGGAGTCTTTGAATTTCAGATTATGAAGTATGTGATGAAGTAAAAAGAGTGCCTTGAACAGCCTCAATGGTAGCATGGAGATATAAATAAATTTTAAAATAATTAATTATTATTCTTTTTTATATGAATGGCACTGTAATGAAAATTTAAGATCATTTAGTCATAGATTCGAAATATTTATTAACTTTACTTTTTAATGGCTACCGTTAGTGAGTCAAAAATGATTCTCTTTGGATCATACAAGAATAGTTATTTTAGTCAGAAGTAAAAAATACATGAAAATTAAACATAAAGAATAATTTATTAGTAATGTTACAGCAATCCTAAGAAAATTGCTAGAATTTTAAATAAAACACTCAAGTTCCTTCTGACGTAAATTGGCGTCTTGAAATTTGTCAAGAAACTCTTACAGGCCACTTAAACTGAATTACGGTCAAGCGACAAAATCGCTTGTCAAAAAAATATTTGAGTGCTTCTCAATTTTCGTAAAATTAGGCCTTTCAATTTCTAGTCTCTTTCCATTTGAAGTGTTGTATTAAGAGTCAAAATTGCTTATATTTATGTATAATATAATAATGTCAGCCCTATATTATATACTGGCTATTGTTGGGCACGGGCCTCCTCTACTACTGAGAGGGATTAGGCCTTAGTCCACCACGCTGGCCTAGTGCGGATTGTTAGACTTTACACAGTCTCAAAATTCCTATAGAGAATTTCTCAAGTATCCAGGTTTGGTCACGATGGTTTTCTTTACCGTTAAAGCAAGCGATAATTATTTACGAAGAATACACACATAATTTCAGAAAAGTCAAATATGTGTGCCTTTGGATTTCTAACCTGCGGATATTCGTCTCGGCAGTCCGTTCTACACCCAACTAGGCTATCGCCGCTTATAATAATAATGTATAGAAAAGTATAATAAATATAAAAACGAGCTTTTGCCCCATCTTTGCCCGTGTGAAAAATTTTGGACATAAAAGTTCTAACGCGTACTTTTCCGGGATAGAAACTATTTTAGTCCATCCTAGAGTTTCAAAATACCAATTTTATCGAAATCAGTTCAGTGGTTTGACCGTGGATGCATAGCAGACAAAGAGAGATACTTTCACCTTTATAAGTATAGATTTGAGAAACTGAACGGCAGGTAGTTGTAGTGAAAATTTTGACCTTAAGAATTACAACAGCAATTTATATATATATATATATATAATTGAAACCTTAAATAATCTTTAATCCCTACCGAAATTCAAAATACTAGAGATATTAAAAATTCACTTACATTAAAAGAGCACAAATCACACTGTTACCTCCAAAGGGTTAGGCTGAAGCCCAACTAGGGCACCCAGTTATCGCCATGTGAGTTCTCATCCCTTGACGAGATAGAGGGCGAGCCTATCGCCATAATGGGCACAGATTAAAACATTAAAAGAGAGATAAAAGTATTCCGACACGTATAAATTAACTTTCTTTATCAACTTTGTGTGGAATCCGGCCAACAGAGAACGTGATGTGAATAACAAAGGAGCCTTGGGTTTTGGTCACACAGGTACGCACTGCGGACCTATTCCATGATATATCATCCAATAAGCATCTGCAAAGGAGTTTGACTTGAGACAGGAATTAAGATAAATGCAACATGCTTGGAGAGGTGTGCTGTGACATCATATAGGTCATAGGATAAGGGGGTGAGTAACAATTGACAAGTCTTTTTAATTTTTTATCAGCGAATATAACTGCCGGTTGCTCGTTTTAACAAAAATTGTTTTGATAAAAAAAATAGTGAAACTTATAGTCTATTTTGTTGACAGTATATGATGGTGTTACCAGTACCGCGTAGAAGACGTGCTCTGAATGATAACCGTTATCACTTCATTTGGTATGTAGGTAATATCACAATCAATCAAAATATCATAATGTAATATCAATTTCATTTTATTTTCATCAATGTCAAAGTACCTACTTTTTTGCGTATTTTTATACTTATTGGATCATGGATATTTCGGCCTTTAAAATTTGGTCATATTAAATTTTAAAGGCCGAAATATCCATGATTATTAATTATTTTTACGTTTTTCTTTCAACTGCGAGAACTAATCACTAACTAGACGTGAATTTAAATTCTTTACTTGCCAATACTTATTTAGTTACCCAGATTAAAGGTGAAACAAAATGTATGAAAATGGACCTTGAGGTATCGCCTTAAGCAATTTTGGATTGTATCAGTTTGTGCTTTTTTATTATACTCTACGGGATATTAAATAGACAATTTCGTTTACGTACGCTGAGCACATTATGTAGCTGATGGCTAATCCATGCCTATAATTTAATCTTTCTATTCTTCTATACTTAAGAAAACACATTATCTTGCTTTTAAGATTGTAATACCGCATTATTACAACTTCAAAAAATCTCTTTTCATTGCGAAATGAAACAACTAATTACAAGAAATAGTTTCATCGCAATAAAACAAAAGTAAACGCCATTCCGAGAAATACAAGACGCAAAACGCTCAATTTAAGCCCAAAAGCCTTAAGCACGAAAGTAAAGAAACAAAATCTCAGCACAATTATAAATAGTCATCCTTTAATCTGGGCTTAACGTGCTCAGCATTCGTGCCGCATAGGGCCGAGTTAATGGTCTCAAAATATCTTATCTGCTAGGAAAGTCCTATCTAAAGGACAAATGGTGCGAACACGCTGACGTTGAGTTTTTTTGATGTATTTTGTTTAACTTTTTTTTGTTACCTTTAATAAAGTTTTGGTTGTTAGGTTTTATAGATTTTTTTTATTAAGTATCTGGCTAATTTTGGTTTGAGAAAATATAAGTAAAAATTTGTTGGTTCTCATTTGGAGTATAATAATAATAATATAATAATAGCCTTTATTAACAATCTTATAAGCTACATTTTTTTTTTTTTTTTTTTTTTTTAATTTTAGACACCGGTTTCTTGATTGTCTTGCTTTCCAGCATAGGCCTCCCCAAGTGTTCTCCACAACAGTCTATCTTTTGCTTTTCTCATCCATAATGGACCTGCCACCTTTTTAATATCATCTTCCCATCTACAATATTGTCTACCTTTACTTCTTTTTTTATATCTAGGACACCATTCCGTCACTTCTTTGGCCCATTTTCCTACCTTGCTTCTTATTAAGTGTCCAGACCATTTCCATTTTAGTTGTTTGATTCGGTATTTTATATCTATAATCTTCGTTTGTTTTCTGATTATTTTTAAACGAACTTTATCTTTTAATTTTATGTTGAGTATGCTCCTTTCCATTCTGTGTTGACAAGCTTCTAGTGCTTTAATATTTTTCTTCGTACAGCTCCATGTCTGACATCCGTAGGTCATTCCTGGTAGAACACATGTATTAAATATTTTCTTTTTCCCTTCAATCGATATAGCCGAGTTTTTCATTACATCTTTTAGTGCCCAGTACCTTTTCCATCCTATATTTATTCTATTTTGGATTTCTTTTGTTGTTATGTCTGTAGGTGATATTATTTGGCCAAGATATGTATATTCGTTTACATATTCCAATTCAGTGACGTTGTCAGGTTTGACTGGAATTTTAATGTAGTTTGTCATCAATTTTGTTTTGCTAGTGTTCATCGAGAGTCCTACTTTTTCGCTTTCCTTTACCAGTTTTTCAATCATAACCTGTAGGGTCTTAGGATCTCCGCATATTAGTATAAGGTCATCGGCAAATCTTAGATGGTTTAGTAGTACTCCATTGATATTTATACCATATTCATTCCATTCGAGTTGTCGAAATACGTGTTCTAGAGTTGCCGAAAAAGTTTGGGTGATAGGGGGTCTCCCTGTCTAACTCCTCGTCTGATTGGGAAATATTCACCTAACTTTTCTGTGCGAATTTTGGCTTGCATATTTTCGTATATGTTCTTAATTAAACGAATGTATTTATTATGGACTCCTTGTGAAGCAAGGGCTTCCCATATTTTTTCATGCTTGAGCGAGTCAAATGCTTTATTATAATCTATAAATGCAAGATAATAGTTAATCCCATATTCATTGCATTTCTGAATAGTTTGTTTGATCGTATGGATGTGGTCGATGGTAGAGAAGCCACTTCGAAACCCTGCCTGTTCTTTTGGTTGGTTTTCATCTAAAGTCTTTGTTAGTCGTTCTAGTATTATCTTGGAGAATATTTTGTATACATTGGACATTAGCGAGATAGGTCTGTAGTTCGAAATATCATCTGTTTTCCCTTTTTTGTGAAGTAAAATTATAGTAGACGTGTTCCATTGCTGAGGTATATATTCAGTTGTTATAATTTCATTAAATAAGTCCGTCAGTGTGTTCAGAATAATTTTGGATGTTCCAATTAAAAGTTCATTAGGAATGTTGTCCTCTCCTGGCGTTTTCCCTCTTTTTTTGTGATTTTATAGCTTTCATAACTTCGTCTCTTAATATGTTTGGAATTGGTTCTTCCATGATTGGTTTGTTGCGTGTAGTTGGAATAATTTGGCTGTCGTTATAAAGTTCACGATAGAAATTGGTCGCTGTTTTTAGTATTTCGTATCTTTTAAAATTATGTTCCTTAGTTTTCTGGTGTGCTATGTTAATAATCCAGTTTGTATTTTCTTGAAGTTCTTTCCATGCACTCTTAATTCCTCCTGATTTTGTTATGTGGAATTGTATTGATCCTGTTCTCAGTTTTTGTCTGTACTTTTTATTTCTACATTTATTTCTTTACTTATTTTAATTATATTTTCTTTATTATATTTCCTATTTTTAAACAAAAGTGCTCTTTGTTCAATTAATTTTCTTGCTTCCAATCCCAATCTATCCTTCAGTGGTTTGTCTCTTTCTAGTTTTTTCATGGTTTCTTTTTATTTCTTTTTCTAAGGTGTCGTATTTATCCTGGACTGTTTTAAATTCATTTATTGACATTAATTTAGTTTTTAAATATTCTAAAGCTTGATTTGGCAATGGAAGTGTAATTGATGGTTTTGTATTATGTATATATTTTCTTGATTTCTTTGGTTCTAGTATGTGAATATGCCCTCGAACTAATCTGTGATCAGTATTATAGTTAAATTTGTTAAGAACTTCCACATTTAATAAAAGCTTTGGTTTGTTCGTAGTTATGAAATCTATTTCATTTCTTGTTTGGCCATTAGGAGATTCCCAAGTCCATTTCCTTTTCTGTTTTCTTTTATAATAACTATTCATAATGTGTAAGTTATTTTCTAACGCGAAGTTTATCAATCTTTGACCATTATCGTTTCTTTTTCCAGTTGTATAAGGTCCGAGTATTTTGTCTTCGTTCTTTTCTCTTTGTCCAATTTGGCCGTTAAAGTCTCCCATCACGATAACGGTGTTATATAAAGTCTCCATAGTTTTATTCAGGTGTTCGTAGAAGCAATTTTTGACTTCTTTTTTTGCTATCTCAGTAGGAGCATATATCTGAACTAGTGAAGTCGGATACTTATGATCAGGAAGTATGATATTTAGGACGGCTATTCTGTCTGATATTCCTTTAAATTCTACTATGTTGTTTTTTAAATACTTTTTAACTAAGAAACCCACTCCATATATTCCTGGTATCTCATTTTTATAATATAGAACATATTCTTCGTGTTCTTCAATTTTTTCTGTCGATCTTCTTACCTCACTTATACCAAGAATATCCCAATTAATATTTTCTAATGCTTGCTCTAGTTCTATTAAATTTTCATTCGACTTTAATGATCTTGTGTTTAGTTTTGCTATATATAGTCTGTTCTGGATCTTTTTGTTCGACTTTCCATAGCTGATATATGATTTTGGGGGGTGTGGTCAATAACCCCGCGGTGACCAACCGTATTGGGGCTTTTATTGTTTCTCTCTAGTTTTTCCCTATACTAATCGTTTTAATTCCGTTACCGGTGTCTGATAATTCCTATGCCATATTTTGTTGAGGTAGTTTTTCAGTCAAAGATGAGGATCTTGCTCTCATATACTCAAATGCATTTGTTTTGTGTAACTTAGGAGGTGCAATAATATTTTTCGAAACATTGGAGTATACTGGTGTCTTTATGTTTTTAGGTGACATCGAGGTCTCTCGCTTCCTTTTTTCTACATCTGGTGTTGCTTTTATGACTATTTTATTGTTTCGAATAAATTTGGTCATATTAAATTTTAAAGGCCGAAATATCCATGATTATTAATTATTTTTACGTTTTTCTTTCAACTGCGAGAACTAATCACTAACTAGACGTGAATTTAAATTCTTTACTTGCCAATACTTATTTAGTTACCCAGATTAAAGGTGAAACAAAATGTATGAAAATGGACCTTGAGGTATCGCCTTAAGCAATTTTGGATTGTATCAGTTTGTGCTTTTTTATTATACTCTACGGGATATTAAATAGACAATTTCGTTTACGTACGCTGAGCACATTATGTAGCTGATGGCTAATCCATGTCTATAATTTAATCTTTCTATACTTCTATACTTAAGAAAACACATTATCTTGCTTTTAAGATTGTAATACCGCATTATTACAACTTCAAAAAATCTCTTTTCATTGCGAAATGAAACAACTAATTACAAGAAATAGTTTCATCGCAATAAAACAAAAGTAAACGCCATTCCGAGAAATACAAGACGCAAAACGCTCAATTTAAGCCCAAAAGCCTTAAGCACGAAAGTAAAGAAACAAAATCTCAGCACAATTATAAATAGTCATCCTTTAATCTGGGCTTAACGTGCTCAGCATTCGTGCCGCATAGGGCCGAGTTAATGGTCTCAAAATATCTTATCTGCTAGGAAAGTCCTATCTAAAGGACAAATGGTGCGAACACGCTGACGTTGAGTTTTTTTGATGTATTTTGTTTAACTTTTTTTTGTTACCTTTAATAAAGTTTTGGTTGTTAGGTTTTATAGATTTTTTTTATTAAGTATCTGGCTAATTTTGGTTTGAGAAAATATAAGTAAAAATTTGTTGGTTCTCATTTGGAGTATAGTTAAATTATAATGATTTATTATGTTTACGCGAATGTAAGACATCGAAATGAAATAGTTTTTAGATTTTATCACGGTTTTTTATATTTTAATTTTCTCCTGACGTTTCAAAGACTTTGCAGTTGGTCACGCTGCGGACTGAGGTGTTGATCATCCGAAAAGTTAAGGATATAATATCTACCTACATTTTAGAATTATCTATTTTTTTAAGTCCTGTATACGGTTCGATCTACACAGAATGAGCTCACATTGCTTTGATAAAAAAAACCACGATGAAATCGAGAAACATTTTTATTTTGATGTATTGTTAAATTGTTGGCCAATTATAAAATCCGTTTACTTATTCAAGGGATAAATTATTATAATCAAAGATACACATCCAATAAGTATAAAAATACGCAAAAAAGTAGGTACTTTGACATTGATGAAAATAAAATGAAATTGATATTACATTATGATATTTTGATTGATTGTGATATTACCTACATACCAAATGAAGTGATAACGGTTATCATTCAGAGCACGTCTTCTACGCGGTACTGGTAACACCATCATATACTGTCAACAAAATAGACTATAAGTTTCACTATTTTTTTTATCAAAACAATTTTTGTTAAAACGAGCAACCGGCAGTTATATTCGCTGATAAAAAAATTAAAAAGACTTGTCAATTGTTACTCACCCCCTTATCCTATGACCTATATGATGTCACAGCACACCTCTCCAAGCATGTTGCATTTATCTTAATTCCTGTCTCAAGTCAAACTCCTTTGCAGATGCTTATTGGATGATATATCATGGAATAGGTCCGCAGTGCGTACCTGTGTGACCAAAACCCAAGGCTCCTTTGTTATTCACATCACGTTCTCTGTTGGCCGGATTCCACACAAAGTTGATAAAGAAAGTTAATTTATACGTGTCGGAATACTTTTATCTCTCTTTTAATGTTTTAATCTGTGCCCATTATGGCGATAGGCTCATGGATATTTCGGCCTTTAAAATTTAATATGACCAAATTTTAAAGGCCGAAATATCCATGATTATTAATTATTTTTACGTTTTTCTTTCAACTGCGAGAACTAATCACTAACTAGACGTGAATTTAAATTCTTTACTTGCCAATACTTATTTAGTTACCCAGATTAAAGGTGAAACAAAATGTATGAAAATGGACCTTGAGGTATCGCCTTAAAAGAAAAACAATTTAAAACAAACAAGATAAAAAAATATTAACCTACGGCTTCCTGTTTAAACCTCATTATCGTAAACACAATCTAATTAAAAGTATTTAAAAAGTTTTTCAAATTAATTAAAGAGTATCTAATTTAATTAAAACACAACAAAGAGATTTCATAAAAGGCAAACCGCTGACAACCCTATCGCGATATTTGATTTTTAATGAATACGCTTCCTCGCCGCTAAGCTTCCTCGACCTTTGTCTTTTATCTGATATTAGGGTTGGAATTTAATGATGGCTCAGTATTTTTTTCAAAAATAGTATGATTGAAATATATAGTTTTTGTTTTGTTAATGTGCGATTTGTTTGGCTGTTTATGAACTTCTACCGTCTTGACAGTTCTCTAAGGGGCAATTGATGATGTAAAACTTATACAAAGTGTTAACTGACCCGGAATTCCAACTGATACATGATGATTTGTTAAGGATAAGAGATGTCCTCTAACCATTCCCTAGTTTCTAACCTTCAAATATCTGACTACCTTCATATAAATCAGTTTAAAAACAATAACAAAAGTTAACAGCGCCATCTTGGAGAACATGCTTGAACTACAAACTCATTAACTAAACACCATGCATCATTTTCTTAATTACACTTAAATAGTTCCAAGACTAAACTAATCTAAGTCAAAGTTTATCTCCGTCGCCTTGCGGGGTAGACAAGGACCTACACTTGGATTAATTACAAACCTTTTTGCTTGCCCTGCTCCTGGAGATCAAACTGCGAAGTGTACTAATGGAGGTTTTCAAACTTTGTGTTAGCAGTAGAATAGAAATAGTTTTATGTGATATATATTTTGATTGTTGCCAAATGGACTACTACGATGGCATATTTGTATTACGATACAACTGCAGTGTTGTCTTGGATTTCATTCCCGGGTCGGGCAATCATATTAGATATTTCTACTCAGTCTGAAATTTGTGCCCGACATAAGCTCACCCACTATCACATCATGGGACGGAATACATAGGGCGGAAAGTGGTTGCACCAATTGCACCTCTGCCTACCCTTTCGGGGATAAAAGGTGTGTGTGTATATTAATAAATAGCCACTTACTTGTAAGAACGAGCGCTGGTCGACTGAAGTACCTGAAACAAGAAATTATTATTCTAAACAAATGTTAGAGTGGAAATATTTTAATTTCAATTTAGTTTGCAGAGCTGTGAACTACGAAGTCCAAAATTAAATTCCTTTTTTGAAAATCACGTGATGTTGCTTAGCATGGAATTTTATATTCGATAAAGTGATAGTATGTCGCATACTGGGATGGATGTATTGTCCGAATTGTGTGGATTGTTATCTTTCTACCCACCCTTTGGAAGTAAAAGCGTAAAAATATTTAAGTACTTAATATTACAAAGTACAATCAATATATTTTTTCCAAGAAATATAAAACTTCCATAAGAAATAGTTGGATTGTGTTTCTAGTAATATGTATGGGTTCTTTCATCCCTAGGGAGTTTTCCATTATCCCAGAACAATACCTGGATTACCTTAACGATGCTAAGTTATGAGTTTTTAAATTATGAAAATATTTACAACATTTTGAAATTAGCTTTTAACGATCTCGTAAACTATATAATAGTAATAACTTTTATTCTGGCATTGCTGGATGTTTTATTGGATTTTATACTATAAACATATTGGTGTTAGGTTGATTTTTTGGAAACTTTATGAGTTTATTATTACACTAGCAGCAGTGGACTTGGGTTATGAACTGAGAGGTTTAGGTTCAATTCCCAGGTTGTGTAACTTTAGTATATTTTGGTTTGTGATGTAAACGCGGTATTTCTAGCAATCGTCGGAAGGACGAGTCGCAACAAAATAAATTTTATATACTTTTGAAACAATAGTTTTATTTCAACACATAATGCTCACTAACCTTTATTATTATCGTATGTTAAATATCATATATAATCTTTCTATGAGCACTTTTTCATAATATACAACGAATATCAATAAAGAAAACAATTAGGCACAAAAGAGGAACCATGGCCATCAAGCCCCATTATCATATAAGACATCATTTGTCCAGCAAAATGTACCAGGTACAAATAGTACGTATACTACCAAAATATCCTCCACTACAGCAAGAACTCGATAAATGAGAAGGCGTTTCGAGATAAAGCTCATTACGTCTAATTGGTACCGACAAAAAATTAGCAGGGTCAAATCGTTGGGCGATATCACCGAGCTTTGTTATGCTGTCTCTACCCGCAAAATTCTGGATCGAGTCCTTGGTGAAAGGCATTATCGTCTACTTAGGTTTTAGATACTCTCGTATACCTTTTGAGAGGAAAATATTGAACCTAGCCCCAGGCGAGGCAATATTTCCTAAAAGGTAGGTTTTACAAACTATTGTGGATTTATTTATTGTACTAGGTCCACTAACAGTTTTAATTTGTTATGTTATATTATAATTCAATATAGTGTTAAACTAAATGTGGTAAACCAACTTAAAGTTAAACGCAGCTTGCATTTGAATTTAAGGTTACAACGTTAAGGCGATACCTCAAGGTCCATTTTCATACATTTTGTTTCGGCTTTAATCTGGGTAACTAAACAAGTATTGGCAAGTAAAGAATTTAAATTCACGTCTAGTTAGTGATTAGTTCTCGCAGTTGAAGAAAAACGTAAAAATAATTAATAATCCTGGATATTTCGGCCTTTAAAATTTAATATGACGAAATTTTAAAGGCAGAAATATCCATGATTATTAATTATTTTTACATTTTTCTTTCAACTGCGAGATCTAATCACTAACTAGACGTGAATTTAAATTCTTTACTTGCCAATACTTGTTTAGTTACCCAGATTAAAGGCGAAACAAAATGTATGAAAATGGACCTTGAGGTATCGCCTTAAAGTAATACATGGTTACAAAAGATGTATAAATTATAATTAAATATAAACCGCAAATTATGAATTTGAAATTAGAATTCCTTGGTCTTGTTTCTTGTAAAATGCATTATACGTGTTTGGGCTCTAAAAGTCTTTATAGTATCCGTTGCACTCCACCAGCAAAAGTGTGTTAAAAGTAACTAACTATACTGTTTAATGTCTTTATTTAAAGGATAAAATTATTCATTTGCTTAGTTTTGTAAATACGCGTTTAGTTGTACAATAGAATTTCCTGCGAATCGGTACCATAAAGCAACGAAGGACCTAATCTCTACATTCGGGTCCGGAACAAATGATTCCGGATCGCATCACCATTACTTCCAAAGAGGAATTAAATCCTCGACCACCCCTTTGAACTAAGTATTTTACCGAAAATCGTAACTCACGTTGTATTATGTTTTCATTATGCCAGAGTTTATAAAAAAATAAGATCACTTTTTGAATAAACAGTAATTAAAGCTAACAATTTTAACGAAGGCATTTAGTTCATTATATTTTCCGATCGAGTTTCAAAATTAATGACAAGAAAATCAAAATGGCGCCTTCGCGTGCTGTTTTTGCGATTCGTTGTGATTTTATTGTTCGTGTGTGATTTTATGATTACAAATTCATAGGTTCACGCGTTCTTTTTTCAATTGTGCGATTATTTTCTGAATCAGCCAGTGATAATTAAGGTTTTGAATATGGAATTTGATTATGTATGCGAACATTAGATTTAATTATAATATATTTATATGCTATTGTAATATGTTTCATTACTTTATTTTATAGATATTATATTATTTAGTTTTATTAATGTTAAAGTTATTACGTTCTACGGCTTTTTTTATTAAATAAAATATCACAGACTTGTTTTCTTTAGTCAGTTGTTAACTGTTAAAGTTATTCAATTTATTTTCTAATATTTCTCTATATAATTATTTTTTACAACTGGTAAATTTAAATTAGACGTTTCAATTAAAAGACAATGACAAGAATAAGTTACTTTCCAATGGGTTACTACAAGACAAACATAAAATCCAGTAAAAAAATAACTAGCAACTATCACGGAAGTATTTAATAAAGTATAGCAACGTAACATTTAAATTAAAAAAAAATTAGACACCCTCGCGAATTTACATAGCAACTAAATGCAACATCATTAACCCCAAAATAAATCCCCTGGGTAATTTTAATTCCACACGCGTATTGTCACGCAAATGAAAATTATACCATTTTGTAACAAAGGGTACAAAACATTTATTTTTTTATATACATTTTTTCGCAGGTGCTTTTATGCATTTAGATTTATGTTGGGCTTTATTTAGATTAAATAATAACTATTTTGTATATTTTCGGCATTTAGTTACATATAAAAACTAAGTTCTATTGCAAAGGAAAATCTAAATATGTCAGTTCTAAATAGAAACTACATTATAATGATACAATATTTTAATAAAAATTGGGGCATAAAGAATGAGTTTTGTTTTATCGCTTCCCCGCAATAACGTTCACCACAAATTTACAGCCTGAATCATAATTGTAAAATCTTTATAGAAAGTTTTCACGGAAGCTTCCAAGTCTTAAAGCGATCGGCGACTACATAACTTTGGAAACTTGTGCGGCACAACTTTTCGCGTAAAAAATACCTTATATTAAAATATAATAATAAAGTAAGGGGAAGAAAAATGTATTGAAAAACTTTTTTAATTTGACACTTTTGATTTGAAACCCCATTTTTTAAAATCGTAACTGGCCGAAAGGAAAAAAGAAATAATAACAAGAACCAAACAAAGCATTCCAAATTTGAATCCACTTCTAAGTTACAAAATTTGAAAATTGTTCAAATTTGGAACACTGAGTTGTACGAGCGACAGTACCTTGGCAGTTGGCGGGTTGCTGCGTTGGTGGCACGACGTGGAATGCCGCGCGGCAGGCCGGCCCGCTCGTCGTATACTTGTATTAGACGTACGGCGCTGCATTTGCGAAGAACTCATGGGTCCAAGATTGATCGTGGGTATCGCCCGGGGACGCGGCTGGTATCACTTCGATATACGACAAATTGACTTACAAACAATGAAATTTACGCGTCATTTAACAAATGATTCGCTTCTTTTACAGATGCTTCAATTCCATTACGACATCGGATCTTAGGTTCATTAATAATAGAAAGGATTATAAATTGTTAAAAGTTTTTAAATCAGGAACCTAGTTCTTAAGATTAATTATATATTTTGGTTTCGTATTTATTGTATTGGAGTATAGTTTGCTTATCGAAAGGATGAAATTAATCTTTCTCCTCCTTCTCACTCTAATTGCTGTATCTTTTGCAAGTATGTTGCAAAAGGGACTTTAAGTTTTTACGACCAATTTACCTGTCTAATGTTAAACACAAGGAGATCTCCGCCTCTTAATTATATGACAAAATTATTGATTAATATATTCCCAAAATTATACCTTTGCCTCATAGATTGTCTAACCTTTCGGAGTAAATAAAAATAATGAAATGTATGCAAATCTCATATCTCTTCTTGATTTTCATTCCTTATAAAAGTCGTCAACCACGTTTTGATGACAGTGTCAATGTGTCTTGGAGTATGATAATCACTCACCCTCGGTATTCTTACATTAACATTCACATCAACGCTTTATTGCAATACTTCAAGAGCAACAACTTAAATCTGGTAAAAACAAACAAGTTATTGCCAATGTTGCGGACGACTCGTAATTTTACACCGCCATAAAAGGTTAGAGGGGTTTAATAGAAATTCTTTGTGGCCACACGTTATTGTCCTTTGTGTTGCGTTAATGGATAACTATTTGTAAGAACACGTGTGAAATAAAATATACTTTACTTTGCTGGTATTTGTATCTGCCTGGATAGCAACCGCCATATAAGGTGTAAAACCCGCCACAATAAGCGTAAGCGTGTCGCGTTCTGGAATCAGTCTGTGTATCCGTTTTCAAACTCATAATTGTGTATCGACTGGCGAGGGTTAGTTATCTTTAGGTAGATGATCTTTAGGAGGTATACGGGGGATCACTTTTGCGTACCCTTAAAAAGACTTTGAATGATGAGACGAGTATGTTGACCGCTCGATGGTATTAGCTTTGACTACCCATAAACTATCACCTAAAACGGATTTAAGAATAATAAACACTTTAATACTTTAGTTTATCAGATATTTTGTATTTAGATATATAAATACCGGTAAAACGTTAAAGTGAAATTGGTCATGTGTTTTGTCGAACGAAAAAATCCGCGTATTTTTATTCCGACTTGGGTACCGAATTGCAAACCCCACAGATTTTACCAACGACTTGGGTATCAAACTTCAAATCTTACAGTAATGTCGATTTTTAACCATATTCTAATATCTACATCACCGTTTTGAGTTATTTTATCCATATTCGATATCAACCAATCTACGTCAAAAACTCACCCCGATTTCGATAATGATATTGTAATTTTCGCGTGCAATAACAATACGTTGGAAACGACGCCCGCCTTAATTGGATCGTTAAGTACTTACCTTCGCCTTAACAGAGTTAGCAGGTTTGGGAAAGTATCGATAGATGAAAACATACGATATGCTACATTTACGTGCCCTAATTCCTTTGTACAGGACAGTGAAATACACCTTTTCAAGCAAAAATAGCCCTATTTCTTACACGCTTTCTTTAAAAATCTTTCAGGGATCCAATCCTGGTTGCTATTCAAATATGTTGCAGATATGATTAGGCATTATTACGTCAATTGCCCGGGACCCTTAACAAGATGCCATACAATCGATAGCGCTAATATAAAACAAAAAAAAATGGAAATAACTTATCGTAAAGATAAGTCTAGCGATAGTATATGTTACTTACATATTTTTTTTGCTTACAATTGTAGAAAAGGATCGTCTCTGTCGCCCCCTTGGTCATTGTTTGTCTAAAGACACAAAACAAAATGTATATTAGAGACCACATACATTGCTATCCACCTGGAATTCAAACTCAACTCTTCCCAATCAACAGTCTCTCCCACTAGAATAGAGAATTAATCCTCCGGAAGTATTCCTGGATGTGCTACCAGCTTTAATAGGGATAAGGGAAAGAGTAAGGATCGACTTTCAGAAATTTGAAATAAATTGTACATACATCTGATCCAGACTCTCTGCAGTTCTTAAATACAAAAGGAATCAGAGATGGCCGTCACGCTGTATCGATAAAGAGAGTTTCCCGTCCTTGTACGCACCACTACAACTCCTGTAAGCCAGGATCAGCAGTGGCACGCATTTTATGACACCGAGCAGTGCTCGGCAAGTCTCAGGGAAAACTCATTTATCATTATTCCCTAACTAAATTAATCAAATAGAAAGATAGGGAGGCGTTAAAAATATTAATTGTCCACTTCCCTCTATAGCAAAGCGGGAGACAAAATATATCGATAAAGGAAGAACTTGCAAGTTGGAAGACCAAGGAATAGTTTCTAAAGTCCGCAGTTCATTTATAACAAACTTTTAAGATGTTAAGATCTGGCGTGGTATATCGATAAAACTTGGAAATGTTATACTGGGCCAAGCATAGGATTGAAGTTTATAGAATGTAAATGAAGTTGGTGTAATGTTGAAAGGTAATTTCATATGACCAATTCAAATGCTAAAGTAGGGAAATGAACTGTGTGATAAAAAAGCTCTTTAGTTAAGTATTTTATATTTTTTCACTTTAGACACACAATTTCAGTTCCTGCTCTAATAAGTTTATTTAATAATGCAAAATGTGTCAATTATTTTGGTAGTATTATTATGTAGATCGACCACAATTACCAAATGTGACAATCCAGGGTAGAAGAACCTGCTGCAAACCCGACCCGATAGTGGAGAGACTCGACCCCAAATAATGGGAACTGTGAACAAATAAGAAGTATGGTTATGAAGATTACAGAAATTATTTATGAAGAGTCCGTCACCACTTTATAAGCCTTCTGCTATAAAATGGAAACCATAATATAATCAAGAGATAAACTACAGCAATTCCATATAATGGAGGACTGAGTTCATTATCCTGATGTGACTGGTACCGTGCGAACTAGATCACGTGTCGATTATCGATTTATATTCACGTTTTATTCAATTCTTTAATGAATTTGAATGTTTTGTTCCATTCGAATGCACAATTTAATTTTTTTTACCCGCGAGCAGATGATTGTGAACTCTCTGAGTTTGTGTTAGATTTAAAAGTTGAATGATGCCATGATTTTTTTATTTGGAAATAAGTAATCTCTCTTCAGCTATTACGTATCATAATAGTATGGTAAATATGCGTTAGATAGTGCGTTTGTATTCTCTTTATACTATGTAACTATACTGTGAAACACATAAAAGATATTGAAGAGGCAGTTATAATAATTTTGATATCCATAGTAACTATAACATGATCTTGCCAAGATACTATTTGACTACAAGTAAAAATGCTTGTATTATTGAACATCAAAATCAAGCAGATGAAATACATCTCAATAGATTTAATTATCACTCCCGTTTCAAATTCGGAAGGAAACCTAAAATTCCAAAACATAAATAATTTTCATCGACAACACGCCATCCCTAATCGAAACTGGGAACTGAGTATGTCGATAAAGAGGCAATTAGCGGAGAATACTTCGCAGCCAGTGATGTTTTACTGGCGCGATGTAAATCTTTTAAACTTAAAACTTTTGTCGACACATTTCCCCGGGTGCAGCGCTTGTTAAAAATACATTACGTAAAAATTATCGTGGTAATTTTATCTCTCATTTGGTTGGGAAGATAGTCACGAGCGAAGTTACCGCTGCTGATTTTAGAGATTAAAAATTGATAAAAGACTTAAATGGTTAAATATATAATAGATGTAATATATGTACGAGTACAATATAAAAAAAAAAAATGGAAATGGTGATGCACTTGGGCCTCCAGAATTTCCCAAGTTTAGATTGATGAGAAATGAGTTATGAGTTATAATATTATATTATGTTAAATTGTTAGATCGATCGATCGATAACATAAGGGCGAATTTTTTATGCCCGTTTGTTTCACCCTTACTGATATATTTATTTATATATTTACTTTAAACAATTTTGCAAAAAACAACAACAAAAACAAATTTACATATTCATATATTATATATTGCTGGTGGTATATTTTACATCCGCCCAGATAGCAATTATTGTACATAAGGTGTTACAATCCGCCATAGTGGCTCCAGTAAGTATGATGCAGAAATAAAAATTTATACGTAAAATTAAATTCTCCCACAAAATTGTCGCAGCGAGTGCATACGAAACATGGATATTGTGGAAAATGTATTATTTTATATATTCCACAATTGCTCCGCCCATCTCATTGCAGTGACAGATGGGACTTTTGCAGAATTTTATGCAAAGGGAGACAGTACTTCTTTACTAAAATGCTATGTGTGTAGTAAAAGAGAAGTTTAAAAGGCGCTTAATAATTTTATGAATATACTAGTTTTACAGCGCCGCCTGCATGGAAAAAGAATTATTTTCCCAAGAGAGTATGTTACGCGCCTTTATCCTATCCGATGACGTCGGGCGTTTCTGGAAGTATTCGGCTGCACGGGCAGGCTGGCAGAATAGAAGATATGTCACGCGGCGACTATTCTATTATACTCTCTGATTAGACGTTTTCAAAAAAATGACAAAAATTGTATTCTGTGTAATTATTGTGCTAATATAATGTTTACTGTAAAAAGAGCGTAGCCTATAGCACTCAGAAGTAATGTAGCTTCCTATTAGTAAAAAAAATAAATCATAATCGGTTAAATAGTTCTTGAGATTTGCACATTCAAATAAACTAACAAACTCTTCAGCTTTTTAAAAAAGTATAGATAGATTAAAACAACTATCGGCTATTTGATAAAAAAAACGAATACCGCCTATAAAAACTTTACAACCTAAAAGCACGTAAAAGCGTATCAGCGTCACATAAAAAATATTCTAGCCAAATAGGTTCCCTAGGATTATAATGCCTATATGTGTAAATCTTTGTTTAATCTAAGAAAGCTCTGAGCGTTCCTGGTCTGAGCTTTTAAGCTGGCTCGAAACCAAGCTTGTAAGGAGACGTAGTGTTTATCTGCCTGAGTGCTTATCTCATAATCTCTTTAATGTCGTGTAAATTCTATCGCGTATTTGTTTTTCGATAGAGTTATTTTTACAAGTAAAAGCTAAGTAACAAGTATTATTTTTTGATTGCTTTGAATGACGAGACGAGCTTGCCGTTCGCCTGATGGTAAGCGATACGACTGCCCATAAATGGTAGAAATATCATCACTGAATTACTAAGTATTGTTTGTAACATGAGATGTTAAGTCTTATTATGTCCAGTAGTTACACTGGTTACAATTTAAACCGGAACACAACAGTGACTACACACTGCTGCTTGGCGGCAACAATAGACATTGCGGTGGTACCTCCCCAGGCGGCCCACAGCGCACGTATCAGAGACCTACCACCAGTAAGATATAGATTTCCAACCTTAATTAAAAGTATTTAGACTTCAAAATTGATTAATAGTATAGAAAAGCAACGCATGATTTATACTCAACAGACTATTATGAGGGAATAAGAAGGAATGGTGGGGTTTAAAAGAATCGTTTTAGGTAGGTTTAGGTAGTAGGTTTTAAGTGTTGCTAGCGGCTTTGCCGTCAAAAGTCCCCTAAAACACAGTACGACGCCAACGCCATCAAAATTAAATTCTAAACATCGCTTATTTCTCTAGAGAGCATATTACCCATAGATACTTTGTGAAAACAATATTCTCTTGCAGAGAGTAAGGACATCTTTACTATTCTCATATTATTACGAGAAAAAGATTCCCTGAGAGGTGCATGAACATTTGCGCCACACGGCACATCGATAAAGATATCTTCGAACTAAACTATTTTAAATCGATTGAATATCAGTACCTAGGCTTACGATAATGTATATTGATACTTCGAAATAAACTATATTTCGTATTTTATGGCGGTTTTTAGTTTATTTTGATGTCTAACATCACGTAAACATAAGAAATCATAATGAAAAAAAATATCTTTATTTAAATATCAGAAAGGTACAAAAAAGATTACCAGAGGATCTCAAATGAGGCTAAGCCTGTGTCTAGAGAAACCAAAAAGTAATAAGTATTGATATTGTTAGTAACGTGCAAAACTTTGAGAGATATAGTGGAATTATTTTAAACTTATTACTTAATAGAACGTGTAATCTGTAATTTTAATTATTCAAATAATTATTTTAATATTCATTGATAAATGTATTAAATAAAAAGTGAAGAAGAAGCATTACAATCAATGGCATTAATAATGTGAGAAAACAATTGTAGTTAAAGTAAAAGTCGATGAGATTTGAGATAGTACAAGATGCGATTCCCCAGAACAAAGTACATACGTAGATGATAAAACAAGCAATTAATGATATAGCGTCAAGGCCAATTTTCCTAAGAATATTTATAATAAATCCCATTTATTTTTTTTGGTTCAACATCTAATTTCCTACACACGATATTGTGATAACTGTATTCAAGTATTTCAATAATAACCAAACGTAAAGATAACACAGGAGACTGTTGTAAATAACGTAATATTCTCGACTTACTGATTCAAGAATACGAATGTAATCACACGGAAAAAAATAATCAAAGCTCCTTTGGGAAATATGCCATGCTGACTTAAATAAACAACGCTTCCTCTTTTATGCCGAATTTGAATCGTAAAAAATATTGATATCATAAACATACCTGAGAAATTTTATACAGATTTTTTTTTATTTAAAACTGTTTTATTAGAGTTTGCGGGATTTTGAATTCCACGTCATTGCTCAAGGAGAGATTCAGTAGGATAATTATAATCAAGCCAAAATTGACAAACACGCACACACACATAGAGAGCGAGACACACCTTTTATCTCCAAAGGGGTAGGTAGATACGTAACAAACCGCCCACTTTCTGCCATGCTATTCGGTGCTAATAAGTGATAGAGGGCGAACCTATCGCCATATCGGGCACAAATGAGTAAAAGACACAATAACCAAACTTGAGTAGGACGGTAATAAAGAAAGAAGCTGTGACGTACATACAAAATCTCATATCCTCGTAAAAAATGATTGCGTATAATTACAGAAACATATGTCCCGCAAAATATTTAGTCAGCTGTACGACACCATCCTTCTTTCTCACTGAAGTGGAAGCGAAATGTGATTTACGTTTCAAAGAATTCCTCTGTTATGAAATTCCCTTCTTAAAATGCATCGTTCTTTCGAAATGCTACGTGTGAACAATTTATTTATGGTTATAAATTTTCAGCTTTCTGAAAATGTTGAGTTATGGAATTATTCACGGAGAAACGAATAGTATAATAAAATATCATTATTTATAACATGTTTTCATTAAATATTGAATTAGTGTTACAATATATAATATCAGCCCTGTGTACTGTCCCACTGTTGGGCACTGGCCTCCTCTACTACTGAGAGGGATTAGGCCTTAGTTCACGCTGGCCTAGTGCGGATTGGTAGACTTCACACACCCTCGAAATTCCTATAGAGAACTTCTCAGGTATGCAGGTTTCCTCACGATGTTTTCCTTCACCGTTAATGCAAGCGATAATTAACAAATAATACACACGTAATTTTTTAGAAAAGTCAGAGGTGTTGAACTGTAAAAATGGGATTTGAACCTACGGACATTCGTCTCGGCAGTCCTACAAACAATTAGGTTATCGCCGCCGCCAATTAGTGTTATATTCAATCATAATTATTTGACTATACCTTCGTTGGCCAAAGATCCAAGCAGGAACAGTGAAAAGTCTAAATAAAATAAATATAAAAAAACATGCAAGTTTTTATAAAATCGTAAGCACAAAGCAAAGTTTACTAACAAAAATAATAAGTATAACAATTCCAGACAAATGCGATCAAATAAAATAAACTCCTAAAGACAAATAAAATTAAACGATAGATCCGTATTATAGAGACGAAATGTTTATTAATGTACAAATCGTGAACGCTGAGCTGTACGAATAGAGCTCGTTTGCATAATCGTATCAAATGAATTAGAACAATTGTTGTAAGGGCTTGTGCATATTTTGAGACGAAACCAAATTATTTTGTCGAGTAGTTTATCTTATCTTCAAATACTAATAATTTTATTATGAACTAGCTTCCGCTCGCAGCTTCACCCGCGTGGATTTCGGACTTCAAAAATGGAGCCGGTCGCGAACGTTCGAGAATTTTCGTTTTACGAAGCTACTCGCTAGGTGATTCGCTAGCCTCTAGGTGCCAAGCAAGCCGCCTGCCTGTGCGTTCGCTATATATACAAAAATAATCCTTATAGCATGATTCAGTATTCACGCATGATGGCTTATTATTAGCGTATTTCATGTATAACTTTGGTGTTTCTATACCGATTTCTATGATTCTTTTTTATGGAATATTTAATAATGTTTACTTTTTTAATTAGGGATGACTGAGAGTGTTATAAACGTAAGAGTAGACAAATATAATGAGAAAGCTTCGAACTGCTAAGCTATCGGGAGTTACACGTGTTATTGTTAGTCAACCATAAAAGATAGACATATGCTCTCGTAGGATATTTTTTACATAATTTTAAGGAGAACATTTCCGTCATACATGATTTCTGTGTAGCTTTAACCATTAAGGCTGCACACGCGACGGAAGCTTAAAAAATGGAGCAAATTCTCCCGTTTTCCCAACATTTCCCTTCACTGCTCTGCTCCTATTAATTGTAGCGTGATGAAAAGTATACTGTAACCAGCACAGGAGTATGACAAATAATTGTACCAAGTTTCGTTAAAATCCGTCGAGTAGTTTTGTTTCTATAACGGTTATACAGACAGACAGACAGACAGACAGACAGACAAAAATTTTACTAATTGCATTTTTGGCATCAGTATCGATCCCTAATCACCCCCTGATAGTTATTTTGGAAATATATTTCATGTACAGAATTGACCTCTCTACAGATTTATTATAAGTATAGAAGATATAGATTAAAACGTAAAAGCGGACTATTGTTTATTTCAGATCGTTTATATTTCTTATGAAACCAGTGATCGTAAATTTTTTATTGAAAAAGACATTTTATATTTGTACTTCATGTTATATTGTGTGTATAAAGGGAAATAATACTAAAATGTAAAAATGACAACAGCTTAAAAAAATTAAAAAAATGTATAACTGTAAAATGTAGGTAGATATTGTAAATATGACTTGCGGATGACCAACACCTCAGTCCACCCCGTGCCTATGAAGGCTGCATAGTCTTCGAAACCTCGGGAGAAAGGAATTATTATATAAAACCGTGATAAAATCCGGAAATAGGTTTATTTAAATGTCTTACGTTTGTGAACATCAGAAATCATTACTCAAATGTATTTTATTCTACATTTTAGCTGAACAAACAGGTTTGTGCACATAATAGCATTCCATCGATTTCAAGCTAGATTGCAGTTATTCATAGTTCCTGCACGAAAGGTCACTGATTGATTGTATATTAACTTTTGATAATGCTGACATACAGGCAATTACAAAAGCCAAGGCTGTAAGAGACTTTATCGCTGAAAATTGCCATTTTAAAATACATAGGTATCAAACTTGTTTCGAAATTATATTACTAAAAAAAAACTATTTTTTTTTTCAAATGTTTTATTATTATAGATTTTAAATTATGTTTATATGGAAAAGTAACGTGTACGCAGATTTCCACTCGATATTTTGCTTCATTATTCAAGCTAACCGTATGTTGTAAATGCTTTTTTTAGGGCACGCCAAAGTAGCGTCA
Organism: Manduca sexta; assembly: GCF_014839805.1. Classification (NCBI taxonomy): domain Eukaryota; kingdom Metazoa; phylum Arthropoda; class Insecta; order Lepidoptera; family Sphingidae; genus Manduca; species Manduca sexta. The sequence goes on from NC_051135.1 coordinate 12,777,743, forward strand.
CGGCTCCAAATAGTAAGTGAAGAGATGCCCAAAAACATATCAACCGTCAAGAGATAAACACGGCACACGTCGGCACAGTTATGCCGGCTTAATTGCCTCTTCACGCTCCGCTTGAAAGATCCTGAGTTGTAGGAAGGAGGGAACACGTATGTTGGCAAACTGTTCCATAACTTAACGATGCGGCATTAAATGCTGGGCATTTATTGCACCAGACACCTAACAAAATGGCGGAAATATGCTTTTTATATTTCCTTGTCCTTATTACTGGCATTCAACTACATTTAAGTGTACCATTAGATTGCGGTTGCGTGAGCTAAAATTATTAATTAACATTGCCTATCCATCGATAATAATGTAAATTAGGTCCATATGGATAAATGCTACTAAGTTCGCTCTCAAGTGCGATATCAGATGAAACGCTGTCAAACTAAGGTCACCATCTGAAAATAGTCCCTTTTTAATAAACCCTTATTAACATTACTTCAAATAACATTTTAACTCACAATAATTGAGGGACCTTAACAGCTAACTTTTGTTAATGTACCTAACAGTTCCAACTTAGCTGTAAACAAGCTCTTAAATTAAGCTCTTAAGTTTAGTATAATTAGCTTTTAAGCTTGATTTACAAATACGGCCCTAGGAATAATAGGATGCATAGAATCGAATCTGTAAACACAACATTTTAGCACCAATAATAATAAAAATACTTGAACAAATAATTATAGCTTTCCAACGGTTAAAGATAAAAGCCTCTATCCGTACAAAACATTCGTTGTGTCCATCAAAACTCAACCTTGTGTCTACGCCCTTATGACATCACTTCCTGTCGTTGAGGGTCACGTTTTGTCCTTGAACCCAGCCAAGTACATCCCAGTGCGGATTAAATTTTAGGGGTCTATGCTGACGCGACGTTTGTCATTTTGGATTTGATAAGATAGACATTCACTCCACAGATTCCAAATATCAGAGTCAGACTTAAAGGTTCGTTGACTAATTATAGAATTTAGAACATGTTATTTTTATTCTGTAACTAAAGAATATATAAAAAAAAGGAAATATATAGAGATAGATTTTACTAACCGCCTTCAAAATGTGTTCGTAAAGGACATTGTTCTGTGCCCATACATAATTCGCCCTGGAACCAACAACAATGGAAAAATATTTGTAATATTTAGAATCATTAATAAATTCTCATGACATATTATTTATAAAATGGACAAGCTGGGATATCGCATCAATCCAAAAAACGATGAGATTTTGAGGTTATAATTGATAGTAAACATTGAAAGCTTTTCAATGTTCAATGTAGATTTATAGTTCTATCAATTACGCTTTAAATATGCTTTTTATTGATATAAGTACCTATCTAATATATATAAGCCCTAAAGATTCATCACTATGTAGGTATCTGATTATTTTTTACTTAAATCAGGCTATTTTAAGACTTGATTCATATAATTTTTATAAGTAAAAGGTACCTATTTATGTAGTTATAGTATTTACATCCTCTAAGAGTACCCTTCAGATTTTATGTATTTTCTATATATACGTACGTCGTACGTGTTCCCCGAAGAGACAGACAGAGGCGCACTGTTGAGCATTCACGCTTCATCAGAAGCATGGCATATTTTACACACTTTTGGTAGACTCTTAGGGCATGCAGGATTAAATTAAACAAATAAAAAAATATTTCAAGTTCATATTATTTATTTCCTCATCACCTACATTGTTTTATAAAATATTATCTGAGTATTGTGCAGGAGGGTTGTTGTTATGGTATTATTTATCAATTCAGTTTTGCCAATCACAATCACCGAGTTCGGAGTTCCAACATTCTATTACACAGCACGCAGCTTCTACTAACATTGTTACAGCTGAAGTATGTATAGGCTCTGGGGCCGTGGTCCAACATGCTGTACATATAAGATCAAGGGCTACAACCTGAAAAAAAAAAATAAACACATGCTTAAATTAGAATGGCAATATATTACTATTGTGTCACACGGAAAGCAGATTTATGTATTCAAATCTTCCAGCTGAATTAAATGTAAGAAACCTTCAAGCATATGACACACATTTTTTAATCAACAATATACTTGCTAGTTTGCTCTTAAGTTGCCACAGCCACATGCTAAAGTGTGTAGTAGGTAGTATACAGACTCTGTTCGCTGTCTCCACGCAGTTACCAAGAACAGGAACTGAGGAGCGAACTAGAAGTTTGGCGGCAGTTAAACTTGTACGATTAAAGAAAAATGTGCTTACCAAACGAGGCGCTGTCCATTGTTGTATACAATGGCGAATCTACTCGTTTTCCAACACCATGGATCCGCCAGCAGAGCCACAATTAATACAAAAAGCAATTTCCATTTCGTATCCGTTATAATGCCAGGTAAATTGTTACATCAGTTCACAAAGTCCAGAAATCACAGCCAGTGTATGTCGATATCGTAATCAATCGCACAGAGTCTTTATAATAGCCGAATCGTCAATGATATAGTGAGAGTCAGAGAATTATAATATATTATATGGAAAGTGAGAGTCTAGTTTATTTGTCTCTGATGATTGAAGTGTGAGTGACATTAAATTGAATTGAAAAATGAAGTAAGAATTAGGGATACTACTCGACTAGATTCTGGATCGATTATATCGATCATTTATACAAAAATCGATTTTATTCAACATAGGGTTATTTTTATTCGGAAAAATATTTAGCGGGACCCTTATCCCGGAAAATCTTTCACACGGGCGGATCCGATAGTAATTTAATATGGAGAGAGTTTGAGGCCCCCGGATGGAGGGAGAAAGAAGACCGCTACTTTTTATATGTATAATTCATAAGTATATTGTACGACAGAAAAATAAATGTTCGCATAATATATTATGCTCTGTTGTCTGTTCGAAGCCAGGGCGGGTCGCTAATATAGAATCTAAATAAACAAAGTAAATCAATATGAATTAAAAACTAAAAAAAAAACTTTTTTCATAGACGACTTGATCTATAATCAATTTAGTCCTAAAACTAACTACTTATTTATTTGAGACGCATCCACTGCTCGATTAAATATTATTATAATAATTAAAGAACATATCGCCTCACAAATCGAATATATTAAAATGTTTCAATAATCACATCATACATCCCTATACACAATTAGTTGTAAACATGTCGGCGACTTTGACTTTAAATCGTTACAATACTTTTATATATTCATTTTGGATGTAGCAGCTTGTCCGTTTTATACACATATTTGTAAATAATATAAAAAAATACATAAATAATTATGGTGCTAGTCACACCTTTGTTGGTTCTGGGGCCATTTTCGACAATGTCCTTTATCGAGAACTTAAAATACCAATAAAATAGCAAAGATGTTCAACTATAGAAAAATATTTATGCAGTCAAGTAATGCATTCCTCTTTTCTTTTTCAATCCCTGATAAACTCAAGGCGACTAATGAGATAAGAACTGAGATTTTGGAAAAACAAATCGAAGGTGGAATAATAAAAGAAAGTATGGCATTATTAGGAAAGTAATTGGAGGTTAATTAAGAGGGAGGATGGTTGACATTTCTTTTCTTTTATTGTTCTGGTTTGATATTACGATCATTAACAGATTTGTTTCTGGTTTCATTCCGGACTTCATTTTTAATTACCAACAAACTTAGATACTAGACTAACTTCAGTCGCGTGGTTATGTTGCATGCAGCACAACTACCGATTTAAGGTCCCGAGTTCGAATCCCGGGCAAAATCGAATACGCTGATCATAGCTCATCATCTAGAAACAGGATATATAAATCATTTATTCATAGCACCAACGTATCACACGTAATGCGAAATTATTCATAAAATCGTCCCAGCAACACGTGAAGGCAAAACAAATTCCCCAAATATATCGCGGCGTGTTTTAATCGTGACGTTTCCTTTTGGGGAACGCCGAAATATCCCGACTATTGAATACAAGCTACAGACTACTGGATAGGCCTGTCACGTCGCAGTAATATTTATTCCATCTACACAGAATTTTTCGTGCTAGAAGCGCCATTTTACGTACGTATCGAATAAAATTTTAGGACATCTTAAAATGCCTAAAAGTCGCGACTCGAAGTCGATGTTTAATTTTGATGTTTCTGATTGAACGAGAGACAAATGCGTTAGTCACGTGTTAGTTTCCCAACCAATAACAATAAAACGACATGGAGTCGTGTCTTTTTGCCGCATTCAAAGCATGTATTGCGTTGCTTTGATGCTGAGATGACCGCCGTTAGAAGTAGGTAAGGTGACGGTAGCGATCCAGGTTGGCTATCTGTCAGCAAAGCATGGAAGCAAATTATATCATAGATCATAGTCTAAAGTCTTAAGTGATCATCTTTAATCAGTGTATTGAATTTTCTGTAATATTTTTGGCTGCTAATATTCGACATAAGAAGACACTGACGAAACAGTGATAAGTGAAAATACTGGTTAACCAAATTTCTTTATAGTAGGAGAAAATGAGCATGTCGAGCATCATTGCACTTAATGAACGCTGCCCGGAATCAAATTATATTCTCGGCATTTGGGTTAGAAATAGCCACATTTTCTAAAAGTTTTGAAATAATATCGATCTGGATACTTAGTAAGCGAAGATACTTCCACAACAACATTGCACAGGAAAGAAAATTACTAGAAAATCCTAATTGAAGAACGTCATCAAGATGGTGAGGATGGAATCTTATACAAATTATTTCGCTGTATTACTAAGAGGGATTACGTTTTGTTAGACCCCATCCAGCACCACTAATTCCCTGTCCACGATCGATGATAACATGAATAGCTGTTTCGCCGCGACGCGACGTGTTACCGCAGGCCGTAAAAAACCGTAGGACCGACTCGCATAGTTATAGGAAACTTTCTCTACCAATTACCACAAATAGTTTTCAACATGAATTAGTTTGTAGAATTTTGTCCTTGTTTTATAAATGATCCTTATACAATTAATGTCTTTGGCTAGAGGCGGCTTTTTAGGGACGCGACCCGGGCAAGCGCTTGAGACCTCGCAGGGACCTTGGTGGACCTTTTTTACGATCTTACCGACGAAACTTTTGAAACTGGGGAACTATTTTTTTGCTTTTTAGGCTCTGGGAGCCTCGCGTCGTTTTTTTTGCTTTCGACTGGGGCACCGCGTTGTTTAGGACCGCCATTGACTTCGGCATACAAATCAAAAATTCTATTAGAATGATAACTGTTGCGTATGAAAATGGCTGTACTATTATCCAAAGAGAAGATACATTTCTGAATATGTTCGTTTATAACGCGACGTTGTTTCTAAATCTTCACTGTTGGTATATAACAATTCGAGAGTAGCTAAAAATTTCATCACGCGTTCGATACCATGGTTGAGAAGATAAAGTTGTTTGCTTAAAACTATATATTGTTTACCTATCCTACTAATATTATAAATGCGAAAGTTTGTGAGGATGGATGTATAGATATATGTTTGTTCATCTTACACGATAAAACTATTAAACGGATTCGGCTGAAACTTTACAGTAATATTTTTTATACATCAGAATAACACATAGGCTACAATTTATAAAGAGTTTGTGTCATTTGGTCATAATATAACGATACATATCAAATAAGTCGGAAAAAAAATATCCCCGAAAACTCCTTCACGCGGGCGAAGCCGCGAGCAAAATCTAGTAATTCATAAGTTTGATTAGAAAGTGTGTGGATTTGTATTAGGCTCAAAATTTTGAAACGTTGACACATAATACCTTCTTCACCCGAAACCGATGTCAAATCGAAACATCTTTATTTGGAAATACAAATGGACGATACAATACGTATTGCCTACCTTAATAGTCTCTTAAAAAAAAAGTAATAACTAGACATCCCTACATCCGTTTTTACAACTTCGCACCTTCCACAAAAGGTGTGCCTAAACATTTTATATTCCACGTAAGTAACAAGTGGAACAGCCTTCCACGTAGGACATACGCTGAGATATATTAAGACAAAACCTGACAAAGGATAGGGGCTAGCACAGGCACAACGACATTCCATCTTTTTTATTACCACAGTTATTCAACTTCAAGGGTATAAAGTATAGACCTTGACAATTCTGTAATGGTTATTGTCTTGAATTCTCGATTATATTTGAGAAAGTGTTTTTCTTTGTACGATAGAATTAAGTTTTATAAAACTGTATAATGGCGATAGCCTAATTGGATGTGGAACGGACTGCCGTGACGAAAGCACACACCTCTGACTGCATTTGTGTGTATTACATTGTTATATCGAGTTATCTTTCGGATAATTTAACTCTTCGCTGCTCCCACTTATTCGTGATCCATTTAAACTATTTGCTAAATACCTACCCTAAACTTACATGAATTATAAAATTTACAAAACATATAAAATTGTCACTGAAGTTACAGTCGAATACTTCGTAGATCCTCGACAAACGAACAAAGTGCAACAGTTCGATTGACGTCGGTTTTATGTGTTGGTCGCTGCAGTTTCCAATCAAAGCGCTTTTCTGTTCCAACTGGGGTTTTGAATTGGTGAAGGAGCGTGCGGTTTTGTAAAACATTTTTATTTAAAACTAGCTTTGCTTGCGGTTCCGCTCGTTTGACAAAAATTTGCTTGGATAAAAAGACATTAGCACTCAGGAATAATAATACCTTACGATTAATGAAAAACTTTTCAACATCGATATAGTAGTTGTAGACATTCGCTAGTAAAGTGACACTTATTTACTGTTTCTTGGCATAAATAGGAAGTAATTAGAAGTCCTTCCTGTGACAATTTTAAGAGTTGAATAACTCGTTACTACATGTACCTATTCCTAATAATTACCATAATCATAGAAGCAGTTGTGTTTTCAAAATATTTGCTTAAATTTTGTATACACTTTTAAATAAACTAAAATCTTACTTCAACCAAGATTAATTTCATAGTTTGAAGCATTAAAAGCATCCGTACATTAAGTGACATCGGGAAGCCTAAAAATATAACCAACAGTCTCAATGTTCCATAAATGTAAATGCGGAACGCTAAAATTCGTACGTGTGTGGAATTGTATTTAGCGAACGGAAATTCATTTTATTACGAATACAAAAATCAAAAGTGTTTACAGTTTGCATCACTTTTAAATTGCACTGAGATTCAATGCTTTGTCATTCAAGGTATTTGATAGTGCTTCTACTGTTTATGGGCGGTCGTATCGCTTACCGTCAGGCGAACGGCAAGCTCGTCTCGTCTTATGCAATCGTTAAGTAATCTTAGTAATTTACCCATCTTTATTTCAAATGTAGGGCAAACAATATTTGAATTTTGATGGAAGGATTTGGTTAAGTTTTTACAACCTCCAAGTAACAGATGTATCAGAGCAAATCGGATTAGAAAAAGCAAAAAATTATTGCTCGATTTGGGAATCGATATTATCGTGTTCGATTCTCAAAGTCTTACTCAGTCTTAACAGTCTTACTTATAAATTTGTTTTAGCGTTAAGAAATGATTAAGAATTGTTTAAATAGCTGTCAAAAACATCACGGGTTTCTAATTTAAACCTTATTAAGAGGAAAGATGGCGAGTTTTGACTTACTGCTGATCGAGTAAATTTGTGTTTTAGCTAAGCATAATTTTGCGATTTTTTTTATAAATGAGACTGATAGTTTCAATCCACAGCTAAGCTAAACTATAATAAATTATACTACCGAAAGTCACAAAAACATTATATATAAAATAATTTTTAAAAATCCTATATAAAGAATTCTTTTTTTTTTACATGGATTTATAACAGCGTTCCATTTTTAAAAACTGCAACAAGCCTAATTATTACGTACAGACAGCTCGTTAGTTCGATCTGACCCGAATTTAAATTGCGGATCTACATACAAATGTCACGCTTCGGTTCAATCAATTAAAAACGTACAAAATTCATACGCCAACGGGATTTTGATGCAATTTTTTTTTAACCAAATACTGTTATAGTATAATACAATTCTTTTTTTTTCAGTAGTAGGCAAAGATGTTAATATCACTCGTATTTTACCACACATAGCCAGGCTCCAGGCTGAGTCACTCAGCAGATAAATCTAATATCAGCTAGTCGGATTCGGAAGATCAAAACCGAGATTTCAATATCGTAGTACTATCGACTTCTGGTTAAAGTTAAATTAATCTGCTTTAATAATTTGGCTTAAGCATTATTTATAAATTATTATTGTATTTTTTTTTAGGCACAATTCATCAATAATTGTCTCTTTTATATTGTGTAGTTAATTGCTATAATACATGTATTTTTGTGTACAATTGTTTGTAAACCTGTTAAAATAAATACATATTATGTATTACATGTTCGCTACCGAGGTAGTCTTACTACATTGCTTCTCGTTATTTTAAAAAACAAGATAACGTAAAAAACTTTCCTCAGTTGACAGATTTAATTTATGGAAACGAGCGGGGACGGCGCGGTTCTCTGAACATCTACTGGAATTCTTTGTATCTGTTCCTCGAAATTTACTTTGATCATTATACTATTTCAATATACTTCATTCGTTTTCCTTTGAGGGAATATGGACGCGATATCTATTTGGTTAAAGTTTGATGCCATATTTTTATCGTATCTTTCAATTTACTCATTAAATAAAATAAAATACTTTATTCATGACGTAGGAGAACATAATTGTACTTATGATAAGTCAGGATATATCAATAAATATTATTACAATAAATCACTTATAGAATTACAGGCTTTAGTATAAAAAATAAAAGTTATTAAAGAAGGCACGAGCGGGAAATAAAAAAAATAATATATATTATAGTTATAAAAAATAATGAGAAGAACGCGTCACGATCCTCACCGGTGAGGACAATAAAGGGCCTAATTTAGCTAACTTTTGGTAGGTCAACTTTTCACTAGCTGCCTAAGTGATGGCTACCTGAAGAAGAAAAGCAGAAAGAAACTCCGGGCTTAATTTTTCGTCATCAATTATTTATTTAGTCGGTTGTAAATTTCTCCCATGTCCTTACACTAGTTGGTTCTTTAGCCACTTATACCTAGTCTTGCCATAAATATTGTAATAAAGAAAAAAGAAAATTGTTAACTGCAAATAACATTTATTACTTTTACAGTGTGTCAGTTTAATACATAAATATAAAACAATTAAAAATATAAAAAGCTTATTCGAAGTGGTCTCCATTGGCTGCAATACAGTCCTTTAAACGATGAGGCCAGTTATCAATAGAAGCACGCACTCTTTCCATGGGAAAATTCTTCACTGCCAATCGTATAGATTGTTTTAGGGACTCCAAATTATCATGGCGTTTAGAGCAAGCTGTACTCTCTAAAACTGACCACAAATCATAATCCAGCGGATTAAGATCGGGACTAGACGACGGCCAGTCTTCAGCTCTGATGAAGTCCGAAACGTTCGATTCCAACCAAGACTGCGTGGACCGAGCTTTATGACCCGGCGCCGAGTCTTGCTGGAAGGACCATACTTGGTTATTGAACATGGTGATGTTAAGGGGCTTAACTACCTTCTCAAGAATGGTATCTTGATACACTTGTGCCGATGTTTTGATACCTTTTTCACAAAAATATGGCTCAGTCACTCCTTCATAGCTAACACCCCACCAAACCATCACTGAAGTCGGATAATGTCCACGTTGCACTCTGTCGACTAATTGGGAAGCTTCCTTAGAGCTTTGAGCATAAATACGGTCATTTTGTTTGTTAAAATGTTGCTCAATTGTAAAAATTTTCTCATCCGTAAACAAAATTTTTCTGTGACCTCCCTTTGCGTACCGCTTCAGTAGTTGTTTCGATTTTACCACCCTATTCTTCTTTAAATTATCAGTTAAGAAATGGCCAGTGCGTCTCTTATAGGCTGCAAGTCCTAAGTCATCTTTTAAAATACGCGACATGGTTCTAGGTGCTATCTTCATTTCCCGAGATAAAATCTTTTGCTTTCGGACAGGATTTCTTCGAATTCTTTCCCTTACTGCTTTGACCACCTTTTTCGTACGAACACTACGTGGACGGCCAGATCTTTTTCTGTCACAAACAGAGGAGGTCTCATTGTACCTATTAATAGCCCGGTACACAAACATTTTACTAATACCAAGTGTATGGAGAGTTTTAAAAATTGCATTTGGCTCCATACCTACTTTGTGTAATGCTATCACAGCGATTCGGTTCTCTTTATCACCCCACACCATTTTAATATCGCAAAATATTTTACAATGTATTGGCGCCAAAATGAGAAAACACAATGAACAATCGTATAAAAATGACAGATTCGAAATTCAAATGTAATATTTTTTTATAATTAAGTGTAACAGTATTTATGGCCAGACTAAGTAGAAACTAAATACCCAGCCAGGTAATCGCTAGATTAATAAATTTAGTTTGTATATTGTACAAAATGCATTATCTATGATTGACGAACTAAGCCACGAATAAAGATTATAGAAGCGTAAAGCAAAACTCGCATAAATAATACAAAGAACTCAAAACATCTCACTGCATTTCTGTGAAAAAAAAGTAATGATTACAAACATTGTTGTGAAGGAAAGGTAAAGGCACTAGCATCGGCCTCCATTATTCTGCAATTAAAAACGTACCGCCAAAAATGGTAACATTAAAATTTAAAATTTATTCCTCGTCCAATGAATATTCAGTGTATTTCAGATAAAAGTTATATATTTTACAATGAGACATGTTGCTGAAATGAAAAACAGAAGGGCAAACTGTAAAATGTCTAAAGTAATTAAAATCCATTTATCCTTTAATAACAAAAAAACATAAAAATAATTATAACCAAACATTACATACAAATTGGGTACTAAGCACACTATTTCCCGCAGTAAAAATTTATGTTATGGATACTATTCTGGAACCTGAGACGAACGAAAAGGTCTTCTGATTAAATAAAATAATATCACGCATTTTTTATTTATCACTGATTAATTTTTTTAATATCACGCATGATCTCTAAGATGGGAAAATTCTTGAGTCAACATGAAATCTGACTAAACGTATTAAACGCAGCTTGTATTAATGATAAGACGGCTTTTGATGGCATATTTACGCTGTATACAGTTTTGTGTACCACCTCAATTTACATAATATATCTAGAAGTTTCGCAAAACTCCTTTTTTTACATTCCACAAAACAAAGTATATATTTTTATTCACTTTGTGCTCACCAAAAATAAACATTTTAATTTAAATGTGTGAGCGAAGCGGTCTCTGATTATTGCTCTTTAAAATGAAATTTTTGTGCAGGTGAATTAATTTAATAAGAATTGCAGTCTTTCTATCTTAGTATTTTAAATGCAAGGATAGAAATGTTACGAACTGAATGTTATTCGCGGCTTTGAAATAATGTGAGAACTCAGAAAGATCATAGGCTTTTAATCCCGAGAAAATTTATATCGGCATTTCCATCCCGGAAAACTTTTTTACGCGGGCGAAGAAATGAATAAAAGAAAATCTATTATAAGTTTGAGAAACCCTAAATAAATCACGAAAATAACACGTTAGTTTACTAAATATTCTTTTAGTGATATACATTTAAGTCTCATAAATAAATTATGTACATTGTTTTTCTATATTGAAATACTATCAACAAGCAAAGTCAATAGTTTTTGCAATTTTAAACCAAATAATAACCCACATATAAAATAATTGGTGCGACTTCCACATAAATTCGCCTACATTTTTTATATTAACAAACTCCAAAAATGTATCCCCGAAGTTTTTATGCTTTTGTCGGAAAGTTATATATTTAAATTCTCTGGAATTTTACTCCTTATAATTGCGCCCTTTTATTCCATCTTACTTTATCTTTATTGCTGAGATTATTTTTATTCTTTAAATACTTTTGTATCTTACATTCATCACGCCGATTCCCCTTTTCAGAGGTAGGCAGAGGTTCAACACCCATAACATCTCTTATGAATGTATCTTTATGTAAAATTCAATCTCATGTCTGTATCTTATGATAAAAAAAAAACATTCACGCCGAATTGATACCCTCCTCCTTTTTTTGAAGTCGGTTAAAAATACTAATATTTACGGGGCGCAATTCTAGATTCCTTACTAATACTAAACAGAAAAATCATTGGGGTCGACCTGGAGATCGAACCCTACAACTCAGCTGGTAAAACGCGTACATAACTTCGCCACAGAGGCGGCTTTATAACTAAGATTATATTTTTTACCTTCAGTTCTCTTATAACAATAATAAGTTTGTATACTTTCTGTTTTTCTCCGGAAGTGTAGCAGTCAGCAGAGATTTTGGCACAGTTACTATTTTCAAGTTGGCATCTCTTTCAGAAACAGTAAACAGATTTTTGTTTACGTTCTAAATGGAAGACCGGAATTTCGAGTCAAAGTGTTTGTCTAACTTTTCCAATATTTATTTTTGATGAGTATGGAGAAAGGTGAAACGAAAATATGAATAACTAATTTTGATAGAACAGATTACCTTTGAGGATCAATTCAATATTTTTATTCGATTAATTATTAAGATAATCATAATATCATATTAAAAAAAATTACATGGATTTATTTTTATTATTTATTTTGGAGGTTTTTGTCCCTTAGGTAAGGGTACTCAGTCTTTATTCTTTAGTATTTTATAAGTTCATTAAATAAAATACCTGCACAGATGCTTGGCGCTAAAATATATACTTTGAGTACTAAGAGATAAAGAGAATAATTCAATGTAAGAGGGAACCAAGACAACAATTGTGAAAATAAATACAGAACCCTCGAGACTAAGAAGCTGGCTGGTTTTATGTCGAAAAAATATACTCTCCAGCATCAAGAAAATTTACTGCCTATTTATATTAACTGTTAGATCTTAGAAGCGAATTTCCTTTAGACATTTCTTTTCACATAATATTCATGCTTTCGTAACTCATAACGCTAGACTGAGGTTAGTGACTGGTATAGCTGGTGGTAGGTCTCTCATATGTGAGAGTACGCATGGGTTGGTACCACCGAAATGTCTATTTCTGCCGCCAAGCAGTAGTGTGTAGTCACTGATGTGTTCCGGTTTGAAGGAAATTGTAGCCGGCGTGACTACTGGACATAGTAAGACTTAAAATCTCACGTCTCAGGATGGTGAGCACAGTGGAATGCCAAACAATACTTTGTAGTTCAAGGTGTTAGATGGTGTTTCTACTGTGTATGGACGGTCGTAGCGCTTAATATCAGACCAAGAGCAAGCTCGTCTAGTCATTTAAAATAATAAAAACAATAAAAATAGAAACCTAAAACTTATCCTGGATTCCATTTCTAGCAGTCCACATTCAGAAGTTATTGAATTCGAAAACTCATGGAATATATGAAATTAAATATAAAACATGACAAAGATATATACTTGACTGAAGCCTTCATAAAACACAATAAGTTTCTCAATTCTAAAATATGTATTTTCAGTCGAGGGTCCTAATTTAACACCCGGCAGTTCATGCTAGCATGTAACACGTGCACCCAGCACGAGAAGCCCTCTGCCTACCCTTTCGAGAATAAATGGCATGAGTGTGTGTGCAATTAAATATCCCTTCGGGGCCGCAAGAGTGTAGAATCCCGTTTTTGGTATATTGCATTTCCTTTGGATATCTCCTGAAACGGTGTCAACTTTAGCATAATGCGCCACATTTTTCTAGTTAAAAACAGTCTTTAATCCTTTGCTTTACGGATGAAATTTATTTGTGTTTGAATATGATTGTCATTCGCATCTGCGCAGCTTTGTGTAAACGTTACATTTCCACACCCAGTGAGGACATGAGTTTATTTAAACTTATTATTACTTATAAATTTAGCTTAAATAGAAATAGATATCCTACTACGTGAGATCTAACCTGGCGAAATATAGAATAATATCTCTGCCTACTACTAGAAGAGGAAACGGCGTGAATTGCTATTTATGTAAATAATATTAGCTTAACAATTTAAAGTAAAGTAAACTCTCCATAGTCGATCGTTAAAGTCACGTTGTGGAGTCAAACTAATACAAAGTCAAATCTCGTAGAATTGGATGGCACAATTTTAGGGATGATCAAGCAATCTCACATTCTATTTTCAAAATGATATACTACAGGCATTTTTTACCACAGAAGGCCAGAATGTATGAATTTCTTCCATGTTTCATTTATATTTATACATGTTTTTACTAAGAATGTATAAATAAGCATAGTACCCTTATTTCATTCATATATACATGCTTTCATTGTAGTTTAATTGCTTATAAGCGATAAAATTAGATAGCAATGCGATATTGTTATAAGTTGATGATTTTTTTTTCGTTTCTGAATTTTGTTTTGTTAAAAGTAAGTATGATATATAGAAGATTATTAAAATATTATGGTAGCACTTATTTTACCGTGTGTTTAGTCATTTATCTTACTATTAATAATGACAATGAGGCTAATAAAATAAAAATGTTGCCAGAACCTTTTAAGTATACAAGTATATTTTTTATAAATCAAAAAAAATATGACGAAAACTGCCGGCTTAAATTAAAACCAGGTCACCTGCAATAAAGATGAAATATTATCAGAATAAAATCAGTTTCAGAACGCGTTAAAGTTTGCAATAACAAAATTTATGACTTTCTTAACAATAATGATTCGAATTGGCGATGAAACGATTCAACAGCTCTCCAAAGATATATTACTATTCGCGGAAACTTTCCAACTTTTATTTTTATATTTGAATTTTTCGGATAGAAGGAAGACATACAATTTAATATTTTCCAGTGCTTACTGTTTTGTCATAAAATTCGTGGCATTGTCAATTTTTGCTTACAGAAGTTATATTGGTGGTTGTTAGTAATTCGTTCTGATTTTTTAGACTCTTGTGACTTGTGAAATTGAAGTATTAACAATTTTTATTGATTTAATAAAACAATTTTCCGAAGTTTATCGCGGTTTTAAATTATTGTTTTCTCCTAACGTTGCGAAGACTTTACAGCCTTCATGTTAATGGGGAGGACTGAGGTGTTGGTCGTACAAAGATCAAAGTTGCAATATCTACCTACATTTTATAATTACACAAAATTGCAAGCTTCGAAACGTCGGGAGAAAGTAATATTAATAAACCGCAATAATCCGGTAAATAGTTTTATTCCAATGGCTAAGATTCGCGTAAAAATAAAAAATCATTAATTTATGCTGTTACTTCATGTGCAGGAATATAAATATTAGTCCTCCAAATTTATTCGCTGTTAATTTATATGTTTTAACAAACAAACGCTTAAATGCAACGCGAACGAAAATTGAAAAAATCAAGCAAACCTGATAGATACGTCATCTAACAAAGTTTAAAATGTAAAGCCATGATCGCATCCATTCATATTTTCCAATTACTTACTCCGGCCACACATTGGTCTGGCAACTAACAGAATCTCTTGATGCCCAGCTTAGCTTGTCAGTCAGGGCGGCCGCAAAGCTGTGTCGTGATACGCTGGACAGTTCCATTTTGTATGCGGTCTGGCAATCTACTACCGCGTCAAATCGTTGTCAACAGACGTGGTTACACGAGGGATTTACTGCGTCGCCATTTAATTAATAGCTCGAATTTCTGTATTGATTCGGTTATTTTATTGCGTAAATTAATTGACTTTTTAGTTAATTCTTATTTTTTAACTAATTATTTTAGCATAGTAAAGGATTGTTATAAAGTGATAACATTTTAGTTGACTTTCTTGCTCCCAGTTTGATTATTGGTCGTGAGAATAAATGTTCTGTTTTTAGCATCTACATTTTTTACTTATAAGTTTTTTACACACACATACACTTATGCCTTTGATCCCCGAAGGGGTAGACAGAGATGATTATCCCACTTTTCGCCGTATGTATTCCATCTCATGATACGATATGGGCGAGCCTCTCGCCATATCGGAAACAAATTTTGGAATCTATGTCCGATATGGCGATAGGCTAAAGAGATAAGGAGACTGGTCTCCAGGTTGATACTGGATATAAAAACCCAATAACTCTTTGCCCGACCCGGGGATTGAACCCGAAGCTCGGTAGCACTGGTCGTACTCTAATTTAATATAACTATGCCACTGAGCCAATCATATTCTGTTTAATTTGACAGTCAGATTTGTACTATATTTTAGAATTTGGACAATAATCGTGTATCTTCCTTCATATTTCATTTATGGATTCCATATGTTAAAAGATCAAAAGTGGGCCGATCGACTAATTTTAATGATAATAATTTGTATGATAGTGTAGTGGAGTGCTAACTACAAGTACTTTAACTTTTATGCTACGTAGCTTACTTAAAAGCCTCAGACAAAAGCCTTGACGGAATGATTGATGGAAAAACAGTTAAATGTACCTCAAATTTTCAGACGCATTTGGAATATATAAAGAATCATTAGCAACATTCGATGTCTCATCATTTATTCCGCGGATAGTAAACGGCGAGAGCGAACTAATTGGAATTCTGGTGGTGATTTTTATCAAAGAGTGTTAGAATCGAAGTTCCCGATCCGTTCCCAATGGGAATTTTATAAAAAGTTTTTGATGAAGATTTTTTTTATTGAAACTAACTATGTGTCCGATAGGATTCCTGGCCTGGCAATCGAGTCAGAAAAGGCGGTTCTGCTCTATTACGTGCTCTTATCATGTCAAAATTCTTGATATTTTAATGCTTTTAGATATTAAAAGCCCATTGGAACGAATGGCTGTTTCATAAAATTGTTTGAAAGATGGGATTTAGTAGTGTTGTGGGTTTTAGTGAAATATTCTGTTAATTGAAATATTTAATAAAATGATTCATTTACAATATTTGATTGACTCTGTAGCGTAGTTGGATTGCGTGCGCGGAACGATGTCTAAGAGAGGATATGATACTGACTGGACGATGCAGAGGGTATACTGACTTTTTCTGTTTAATATTAGCCCGGAGTTAGGAATTTGTACCCAATATGATATAGACTAGCCCGTATCACATCATGGGGCGGAATACATGGGCGAAAAGAAGGTGCTCTGGTTGCTCCTCTACCAATCCCTTCAGGGGTAAAGGCTTGATGTGTGTTCCTTTGTTTTTGTTTTTGATTTCCTTACATACTATACAAAATATTCATAAAAATATGATACGAAATAAAACAATATTTGATATATAATAATTATTTTATGTAAAGATTACCAACCATTTTACTGTGTCGTACACTTCACGTTAATACTTCTTTCGAATGTAATGATATTTATATCTGAGCCTTGTGTTAATTTTTGGTACAATGATATAACTGACTTTGTTTAATTGTTTTAAAACATTTATCTCTGAAATTAATTCCTTTTTTTTTTCTTTTATTAAGTTACATATTTCATAAGTGCTTTAGCTTCGGTAACATTTTTTTATCTCAAAAATTCACTTATACGCAGAAAAAGCAAACAAAACCTGTACAAAATCCTTCAATGACAATGTTTTACCACACAATTCCCACCGAAATTCCTTCGAAAACTCTTAGTGAAATATTCGCTTCGTTCCTGTTGATCTGATTTATAACTATCGACGTTGCAGCGACGGCCAATGCATTTAGCTAAGTAACATCGTCTTTAAGAAACGAAGTGCAAGTCGAGCAATTTAAAAAATTACTAAGTCGCTTACGCGTATTTATTTACTAAAAGTGCAATTTTATTTAGAACTAAAACGTGATACAAAAATGAGATTATGGGACAAAAACTTTAACTCGGTCCCTATACTAGACAATATTTGTATTGTCTAGAAGACCAATTTACATTCCGAGCTACCTAGAATATTATGAAATGTGAAACATCTATGCAAGCTTTATCTATAAATTACATTTAGAATGTTTTTTTCTATATTCTCTGATTTAAAGTAAGTTAAACCTTATTAGATTTGACAACGCCAATTGCTTGCACTTTGTCACCACAGCGCCGTGGCTCACCGCTGAAGGGTTTCGCGGGGATGCGTCCCGGCTGCGGGGAATTAGCGCATCGCGAGGGGTGCGGGGAGTCGGCGCGGGCGCCTGCTCCGCTCGAATGTCGCGCCGCCTCGCCAGTCGCCACTCGCTCAAAAACGCCACAGAATATCCGTGCGGCGTAGCAATCGTCTTATTGCAACTCTTAAACACTGAACATTACAGTTTCAAAGGCAATAAAATACTTACAAATTCAAAAACTATTTTATTGTTCTGTGTGAACACTCACCATTCTGTTCTCCCTCTTACTTACTTATCTTCAAATTTCCAATATCTATACCATAGCCATGATAGAAATCTTCGCTCATCTAGCAATCTTCACCGTAAGTTTCCTCATAGCTTTGAATTTATTCACTCTTCTTTCGCTAGTTAATTTTTACTACGATAGAATTCACTCCCACTGGGAATTAGAAGAAGAATGCGACACTTTAGCCTTTAAAATGAGGGTATGATAACTATTTCTGAATGGATTACGAGTCATCCCCTTAATTTATTATACATATAGTATGCATTTTATGTCCTACTATATTTTTTATTTATGTCTACATTTAATATATTTATAATTCATTAATATTTGTATGTATTGTATTATTTATATTTATTGTTGTATTTGTATACCGTAACAGTATATCATTGATGCACCTGCCTTGTTTATAGCTCCACTCTAAGGTAGACTAGGAGAACATGCCTACGGCAGTAACTCCGCCTATGTACAATATGTAATTGTATATGAATTGCAAATAAATAAATAAAGGACTACATTGTACAACTTGTTATTTTGATTACGGATTTTTCGGATATGTGTTTTAGTTTTGAGATTGTACAAAAATATTAAAAGGCGTGCAACCCCGTACGTTCCTTATTAAAACGCAACAACTGTTGCAAATATTTGCTTAAATTTTACTTACTATTAAAACAGAGCGCGCACTTGTGACCCGAGCAACGAGATAGCACTTTGTAAAAGCTGGTTCGTTTTATTTGAGTTTACTTTTTTATCCTGTACAGAAATAGTCACTTACACTAGTTCACTGTGCATGGTACAAAACACACTCAAATGACTAGGCGTGTTTAGTGTTTGAGAATATTTAAATAAGTTACGAGTCCATCAGTAGTTGTATTTCGTGGGCGGTACAACACAGCGCTGAGGTTCCGGTTTGAAGCCCGAGCCGGACAATGTTATTGGGTTTTTCTGCTCAGTGTCAATTTAGAGTATGAAATTTGTGCCCGATATGGCAATAGGCTCGCCCCCTATCACACCATGGGAGGGAACACACATAGCGAAAACTGAATGCTCTGGTTGCGCCTCTGCCAACCCCTTCTGGAATAAATGCGTGATGTTTGTTTGTTTGAAACAATTATAAAAAATACGAAAAAAAACATGATTACGAAGTCACTAGACAAGAACTTCATAATGATACGGTTCATTAGATTACATCGTTCAACATTTAATACATCTGTCTACACCTTTTATATTCATAAAAGCAATAGCCCTCTCACCTTCTCGTCTCCTTCATTAACTTTAAATTTTTTTACGTAACGAAGCACAGGATTGAAGTTACTGCGCACGGAGTTAAAACTTAATTCAAAATAATTGAAGACAAACAATCTTAAATGCAAACTAACGAAGCCTTAAAAACATTAAACAAGGAAGCTTCTAGAAGCAGGTAAACTTCGTTTGAACTGACGGATAGCTAATTTACGGACTCGTGAGTACTAAGAGTAATTTATTTCCCATTAAGTTGATTCAAGAGCAGCGTTTCGCAAATTTTCCACTGGCTTACTCCTTTGGATCATTTATGTAGAATTTGGTTCACTACGATTAGTTTATTAAACGGCTATCGTTATAGAGAAGAGTAGCCGTTAAATTGCATCGTACACAATTTTAGTACTATTCGGAGCACTATATTCATCATCATCATCATCATCTCAGCCACAGGAAGTCACTGCTGAACATAGGCCTCCCCCAAGGATCTCCACGTCGACCTGTTGGAAACGGCCTGCATCCAGCGATTTCCTGCGACCTTAGCCAAGTTGTCCCTCCACCTTGTAGGCGGGCGTCCGACATTTCGCTTGCCTGTACGTGGCCTCCACTCTAGAACCTTTCGACCCCATATTACATCTATCTACCAACTGCATAATACTTTAGGATCATTCTGAGGGAGATGTTGTATCTCATACTCAGTAACAGTAATAACTATGTCTTCGAAATCGAATAGTAATAATATAAACTTATTTTCGATGGAAGTTGTCGTTTGTAATATTTAACCGAACCCAGATTCGAACCCAGAACCTTAGCGCGGTGGTGTTCACGCTCGTACCACGTACATTTAACAATTACGCCGCCAAGGAAGTCATTCTAGTAATACCTTCGCAGACGCTCCCTCGCATACAAGAGACATACCATTAATATCACTCGCATCTTTTTCTCCCTTTGTTATAAAAATACACGAAATTATATTTCCGAAACAAGAATGACTGTTCCGTAGATTACTTAGATACATCTGCCATATTACTTCGGTTAAACAAAAAGTTTTTGTGTTGGTTACTCTCCAAGTGAAGTTTGGCAGCGGCTTAGTATATTTATCTTGGTCTGCAAAACGAAAAAGTTTTGTTCGTCTAATACTTTCGTACATTTAGCTATGGTTTGTGAATATTTCATTCCATGTTCCACACATTTTATATCATCAAATTTCATGAAATATGCAGGCTGAACTAACGAGGTCTATGATTTTTTTTGTCAGTTTATAAGACATCGCTTCTAGTTTAAATAAAAGTCTCTAGTTTCTATCAATTCTATGTCACGTAGTGGATTAAAAGACAATGGATATAAATAAAATATTAATTAAATCATCATCGCAGAAACTATTAACATGTAACACCATAATTGTTTAAGTTTTTGGCTGAAGGACATGTATCCATGAATAAATTAAAAATAAAACAAAATAGTGGCAATCAGCTGTACATAGTACAGAAAATATTTAATTTTTTTATTCGTGCACGGCACATGATGGTGAGTGAAGTTAGGTCCATATAGAATGTCGATTGACAAGAGATGATTACCTCTCCACAGTCGACACAATTATGCCGGCCTTTGAACCGAATTTACACAGCCTGATCCCGGAACGCAACCCACTTACCTGGGCCACTATTGCGGGTTTAACACATTGTGTACGGTGGTCGCTATCCGGACGAAAACAAAATATATCTTATCACCAGTTTAAAATTACTGTAAAACTAAACCCAGATGCTAAAGTAGTTGACTAAGTAGAAGCAACTTACGAAAAAAAAATTATCTGCCATTTTACTTTGACTTGAACCATAATACACAATAGTCTTGATATTTTACACCCTGTATACTTCGACCTTCAGTTCCATCAGATATTAACTGTTTTACAAAAACATTTTTAAGATTATGCAGACGTTGCTTCCATCAGCTTATATTGCAGACGTGTCTAGTATAATACCATCTGGAGACCAACATCTCGTCACAGTCACACGAGGTAACTCGATCTCACGTCTAGACCGAACATTTTAAAAATAAATCCAAACAAAAGACGTCATCTTGTGTACTCTCGCACAGTTGTTACTTTATTTTTTTTTATTATACAAGGAGATTTTTTAACAATCTACGAATCCCGTTTTCTTTTGACTATTTTATTATCACTATTGTTTTTGAAAATGTGTACCAGCGTTTAATTTAACATGCATTAAATGATTACTTCATAGACGTACTTATCAGGATAAACAAACTGATGTGGAGATGGACGGGATACAAGCTGCGTAGTAACTAAGAGAAATGGAGCAAAACCTCAACAGAGTGGTATCCTAGGCATGGGAAAAAGGCACGATGACAAAGTAAGAAATGAGAGGATCAGGTAAAATTGACGGCGGCTCCGAAATGGAGGAGATTTAATGTACGTATATTAATCAATTGTTGTAATACGAAAGTGACTATCCATTCCGTATTTATGGGTATACAATATAACATTGAAATTCACTTATGTCAAAGACGCAATTGGTGCGCCCACTTTTCTTTCGTATTTCGTCCTATGATGTGATAAAGGGCTAGCCTATCGCCACAACGTGCACAAATTTTTCGGGTTGATACTGAGTAAGAACACCCAATACCACTTTGCCCGATCCGGAGATCAAAACAGAGACCCCAGTACTGCAGTTGACCATGTTACAACTACACCATCAAGCCAGCAAATCTCTCAAGCGAAAGACTAAAAAAATTCTAAAAGCAATCTGCCTATAGTTTTACCGTTTCTTTAATAGAAAATCATTCAATTATAGCGAAGAAAAATAGATCGCAACCACCGGCTTGATTTCTTTGTACCGGCACAAGAAATTGCTCGCTACGTGATTGTATTAGAGAGCAGTTGGATTTCTTAATCCCCGCTGGCGTATGTGAATCCGAGCGAACTAAAAAGAATATTGTAGAGTACGTGTTATCTAGAAATTTAATTTATTGATACAGTTTTTTCGTACTTCCGCCGTGTAAGTAACCTATATGTTATAGCAGGGTTCATGATGGTTCGTTAATGAAAGAATTTTTAAAATCAGAATAGTTGTCGAGATTGGAGCTTGTAGTAAAAAAATTAGGTTCATTATATTTTAGTATGGAATTTTGTAAATTACAGATATGACCAAAATAATGGAGCCTACATAATTATGACGACAACCAAGGAATGCTTTCTTCTCCGATCAATATATTCCTTAGGCTTCTGCATATGGTCTACTGAGTTCATTTTGCCGCGTTAATTTAAAAATATATAACCTCAACATCGCATAATACTAGTGGTTTACTGGTATAGGTCTCTCATTTATGTGAGTCCGCCTAGGTAGGTACCACCGCAATGTTTATTTTTGCCGCCAAGCAGCAATATGTAGTGACGTTGTGTTCCGGTCTGAAGAACATTATAGCCAGTGTAACTACTGGAAATAATAAGACTAAACAACTGATGTCAGGATGGCAAACGCAGTGGGATACCAAACAATACTGTAATTTAAGGTGTTGGATGGTGTTTCTACTGTTTATGGGCGGTCCTATCGCTTATCATCAGGTGAACGGCAAGCTCGTCTCGTCATTCAAAAAATAAAAAAAATCAAATATGTAAATATATAAAATAAACGCTAGCTTCAAGAAAACAAATTTTAGAAACGCGGCGACTATTACCGCTTCAAACTTTGAAGATATAAACTAAAACAAGACAAGACAGAGTTTTTATGTTGCATCATAAGATTTAAAAAGTTTCACCACCCAGCCTTATCTGCTCTGTCAGCCATCTGCAATTCTGCCAGTCAGCCGTGCCAAGTTCTTTAATGAGCGTCTTTGGGTTTAATGTGACAGGATATTTATATTTAGGAGTTATATAAAGATGTATATACAATTTTTTAAATTTATTTATTTAGAGTGTATAGAGAATACAAATGCATTACTATTGGTCATAGCGTGCTATGTAGCCTTCCTTGATAAATGGCCTATCCAATACAAAGATTTTTTCAATTCGAAGCAGTAGTATAACCACTCTTCAGTATGATATAATAGATTTCACATATTGCAATATTATGATCATTGACGTATATTCTATAGACACGATCGTCCATTTAAACTATTTGTTCAAAATCTGAACTAAAATAGCAACCAAAACGTCATTGTTATAACCTATTTATTCACTTGAACAACAATAATTTTATTTGACTAATATTTTTTATTCAAATCCAGGTTTAGACTTAGACTCGAATTCTTATATCATGAGCGCCACTCCGCACATAACAAGCTGTCAATGTTAACCATACTAAAGTCAGTTTGAATGGATTACAGTACAATTCAGTTGAACACAGTGAATGTTTGGAACGCCAAATCTAGTACGTAGTACATATACCTATATATCGATGTTTATGGTACTTACAAATACAAACGTTAAAACTTACTTGAACATTGTGAAATAGGCCCTAAAGACTCACATGTGATCCATTATCTAACCTCTCACTTTCGCCACGAGACTTTTTCTTTATAAAAAACCCTAACGATGAATATTCCCGCCAATATCCATAACCGTGACCTCATACTCTTAATGTGATGTACATAAAAATTCAGTGCGAGTATTTGGTGAAAACAACTTTAACGGCGACACACTGGCCTGGGAGGGAGAGTGTTCTTAAGGATATTTAGTTTTTATTTATATTATTTTTCACTTAATACTTTAATACATAACACAGTATTGATTATTAGTATTTGCTGTGGATAGGTTGTTCGTTTCGCCCGGATAGCGACTGTGCAAAAAGTGGCCACCGTAGGGGCCTAAAGGTGTGTTCTGGGATCCGCCTATATATGTTCGATGTTAAACAAGTCGGCATAATTGTATCGACTGGCGAGGGGTCATTTCTCGTCAGTCACACCAGGGCCACAATCCATTAAAAAGTAAAATGAATGTAAAAACGGCTGAAACGATTTAAATGAAATTTGAAACATGATAGACTATGTCCTGCACTTTCATATAAGGTATTTTATATTCCGGTTATTTGCTAACATGGAAAACAACTGAGTTCTTAATCGATTTTTTAATTAGATGGCGCTGGTGTCGTTACTATTTTAGGGGTTTTTGTTGTGGGAAAGGCCTTTCATGCAGGCGAAGCCGGAAAAAATAATAATATTTACTGGTAGTAGGTCTCTGATATCTAAGAGTCTGCCTGAGTAGGTACCACCGTAATGTCTATTTCTGCCACCAAGCTGCAGTGTGAAATTACTGTTGTGTTCTGGTTTGAAGGATATTGTAGCCAGTGTAACTACTGGACATAACAAGTTTTAACATCTCAGGATGTGGAGCGCAGTGGAATACCGAACAATGTTTTGTAATTTCAGGTGTTGGATGGTGATTTTATTGTTTATGGGCGGTCATATCGCTTTCCCTCAGGCGAATGGCAAGCTTGTATCATCATTCAAAGGAATAAAAACAAAATTCATATGTAGGTAACCAGGTAGATGAGACAAGAGTTATAGCCAGTGTGTCGGAAGAATTGGTCAACAGACGAGTAACACGATGCATTGCGCCAGAATTTCTGCAATTGCAACTCAAAATTCGATAAAGGCTGCTCGGAAAACTCAATTTAGATATCATATTGGGTTTATTCCTTGTTTGTAAGGTTTTTTTTACAATCAGGTTAAAGAGAGCACATTATTATGTATATTAAAAAAGAATCATTAGAATAAGTTATTTCTCCATTTTCAAAAAGAATAACAAGTTACTTAAGCAATTATATGTCAGAAGAATGTTCGCAAATATTTTAATTATTATTTTGAATAGTGAGAATAATTTAAAAAAACATGTTCAATTAGCGATCAGGGGAATATTTTAGTGCACAAACGTAGGATATTTTTGAGTGCACAATTGTGTGCGCAATACACAGGTGCACGCTCTGTTCCTTCACTCTCATAATCCGGTGAGGTGTCAATCCGACATGACAGGAGAAAATCAAGCACAGGACCAACGATTCTACGTAAATACATAATTATTTCAGCTATGTCCCCTAAATAATATATAAAGATAACCGTCTCAGTCAATTTAAAACCCAAGCATAAAATCAACCCACTTACGTCAACAATTTAAACGTGTCAACTTTTTAACAAGACTCATAACCGATTTGCCTATCCTACGTTACTTTAATAGCTATTATAACCAAACTTTACGAGTTAATTGACCGTCGCGTACATTGAGCCGTAAATTTTCTAATTTGCCCAGTAATAAAGGGTTACGGACCTCTTCCAGTTATGACGGTATTTTAGGGCCGTATGCTAAAATATGCTACTTAAATACGTGAGAATGTGGAAAGTGATAACGTTTTTATAGTGTTACTTTGTTGCTCGCAGCTTAGTAGACATGAAATATTCTTTTTTTTATCTGGTCGGCATAGTGAACTCACTGCACTTGATGGTAAGTGGAGTGGGGTCCAATAGAATGTCGATTGACGAGAGATGATTACCTCGCGACAGTCGTCAAAGTTATGTCGGCCTGTTGGAACCGGATATACTCAGGCTGGTCCTAGAATGCGACACACTTACGTGGGCCACTATGGGACATTTTAACACCTTCAGTACGGTCATCGCTATCCGGGCGGATATAAAATATATCCCACAACCAGCAAAAGTATCGAGTTTCGAGATTACCCTATATAGTTTTTTTTTCATTGCTTTAAGGTGGTAGCTCAAGGTCCATTTTCATACATTTTGTTTCGGCTTTAATCTGGGTAACTAAACAAGTATTGGCAAGTAAAGAATTTAAATTCACGTCTAGTTAGTGATTAGTTCTCGCAGTTGAAAGAATAATGTAAAAATAATTAATAATCATGGATATTTCTGCCTTTAAAATTTCGTCATATTAAATTTTAAAGGCCGAAATATCCATGATTATTAATTATTTTTACGTTTTTCTTTCAACTGCGAGAACTAATTACTAACTAGACGTGAATTTAAATTCTTTACTTGCCAATACTTGTTTAGTTACCCAGATTAAAGCCGAAACAAAATGTATGAAAATGGACCTTGAGCTACCACCTTAAATGACGAGACGAGTTTGCCATTCGTCTGATGGTTAGCGATCCAACCGCCAATAAACAGTAGAAACACAATCCAACACCTTGAGTTACAAAGTATTGTTTGGTATTCCACTACGGTCGCCATCCTGAAACATGACATGTTAAGTCTTATTATGTCCAGTAGTTACACTGGCTACAATGTAATTTCACCTGCACATATTCGATAAATAAACTATATACTAATAAATTTATTAATCCTAACCCATACAAAATATACATAACTATACAGCATACATCACAGAAGGACACCTCAACCGTGTGCGGCGGTTGAGGGCCTGCCCGCAGATAGAACCCTAAAAATAATCTTATCTTTTCAAAGAACCGTGTCATCCAACCACTAAAGTTTTAATATAAAAATCTGGTAACACTCATTTTCTTGTCAAACAAACTACCGGTGGCGAAACCCTAACGGAGAAAAAGGATCTTGAAACTGAAATTATTTGTCGTGTTGCTAGCAAAAGCTATTTTCCGAGCTAGATAAAAAGTAGGCGTACCTTTGAACTCGTACTGAATATGATTTACATGAATTTGTCTTCTAAGCGAGAGGCGGTGAATCGTGAAGACTAGGTTTTGACTTTGGATATGCTTGCATTTTTTTATACTGTATGAAACGAGCAGGTGTTACTTCATAGAGGTACTGGTATATGCCGGCCTGTTGGAACCTGGTACACAGGCTGATTCCAGAACGCGACACTTACGTGGTCCACTATGGCGGGTTTAAACACATTGTGTAAGGTGGTCGCTATCCAGGCAGATATAAAGTATATCCCACCACCAGCAAACGTAAGTATCGAGTTCCGAGATAAACCTGTATAGATATATCATAGTAATGTCGAATGGCAAGAATTAATCAATTCTCCTCAGTTGACACATTATCTGAACGCCACTACGCTTACCATCAGGTGCAGAAGGCTCATTTTGCAATGTCTGTAAACATATTGGTCACATAGTAGTAAGTACAAAAATACAATAAATGATGTGGCTCAAAAGCTAATTTATTTATTTATTATTCCGCCAGTGGGTACATTAAGAACAAAAGAAAACACTCAAATCATACTACCCAGTTACAGGCAACCACAACTAACATTAAATATTACATTGGACATAACTTACACTAAAGGTTTACAGGGTATTATTTAAGTATGCCAAAAATAAAGGTAATACAAAATCTATAAAAAAAAAATCTAAAATCAAATAAAAATGACACCTGAAAATAGCAATAACCAACATGATTTATACCATCTAATGGTAACATGATATCTTTCTTATACTATAAGGAAGACCTCTGAGTGCGATAAATGGGCCGCAAATCGCCAATACGCAGTATCTCACATTTCAATTTAAAATTTAAGCAGAGTAGGCAAATATTATTGTTTTCTGTATGTTGCTTACATATTTTCAAAGTATATATTCTGTATATAGCCCTGAGATTCCCAACTGGTTATGAAAAGCAATGTCTCGAGTCACTGAACCGCATCGCTTGAGGGAGCAGAACGCGTTTCATAACAAGAAGTATTTATAATAACTATACAGAGCTTGACACAATTTAATATAAATTGTGTCTAATTGCCTTCCCGATAGGGGTGACACGTGCGTAACGCAATTACAGTGTAATATGAAGTCTGTGAATTAATATTGTAAGTAATTTCGTTATTAGAACACTGTTATTTGGTTCATAATTTGATTTTATCAATTACGTTAAGATATATTTTGACATTAGAACATTGTTATTTGATTTATAATTCAATTTTATTAATTATGTTATGATATTTTTGTGCAGTTTTTAAGGTCCTTATCACTACGAAATAAGAAGCTTGAAAATTATCAATATTTTACGACAATACGTTACCGAAAATGCCCAATAACTAAGATCACGTCATTCTCTACTTAATGAGCTAACAGCTAATTGATAATGTTGCCTAAACATTCATTAACTTTCCACGATAATTGTGGAGACAATTTAGTTCCGTAACATTTTGAACGTTTAAAATTAATACTGATTTGGAAATCGTCCTTATGTATCTTATACGTAATAACCGAATGCAAATACATTCCGTAAACGGTTTAAAATCTCAACGTATTTAAATATATTCCCAATGCTATTTCCGAACGTTTCGAACGTCAGTAACGCTCGTGCCAGCCCTATCTTAATGCAATTATCCGGAATGTTTTCGAGTTTAGCAATTCTCTTTAAAAGTTTCTTTTACAGAGCACTTCCTTCCGAATTGTTTCTGGACGATGTTTGGTGGCTTTAATCTTTATAACGACTTTATATATATTGATGAAATTTGTAGTAAATGACGAAAGAGATTATAAAATTTGATAAGATCAACTTTTACATAGTCTAAGGAGAATAGAAACAGAAATTTAATTTGGTATTGTTATGTTTCGTGTTATTTTAATAGGGTAGTTACTTTTGATTGATGTTGTACATTATTTTACATGTAACGGAAAATAATACAAACAATAAATTCTTCTATAATATCAGCAATAAAATGAGTTGAAAAAGAAACCAGTTATTCATATTTCAAATATTGTTGTGAGTAAAGTGGAGATGTGGCGAAGATATCTCGCTGTCTCTTTCTCATGCACGCAGCGTTAAGGTCGGTGAGACTCTGTGACGTCACAGTTTGCAATTATTGTTATTTAACACCTACGCCTTCCAGCAAATTTCATAGAATTATACCTTCTCCATTATGAAATACATTTAGAAAATTCTTTTCCGTCTTATTTTCGATAAATGTATTAAAAAAGTAGTCAACTACCCTATAATTATCTTGCTTCATCATTATGGTTATAAAATTCCTTAAGTAAATATTCATAAAGGACTTTATTTTCTTTCCAGCAAATACATAATTCTCATTACGATTACTTTCAAAAACCTACTTAAACTTATTATTATCTTTAAGCTTAAAATCTCTTAAATAGTACTTTAGTCGTACTAACCTAACCACGTTCTTAAGTTTGCTTTAGAACCAATTCCAAGAAAATATCTCTGGGTAAACCGTGTTGTGCTGTAACGGCAAATGTCTCGAGTTTAATGGCTCACTGACACCACTACAAAACACGAAGTTAGAACAAAAATGGAGGCCAGATACAGAAAACTTTACTAAAGATCAGATTATTGCTGTCTCACTCTTTAGAAACTTCCTCTTTCTAATTCAATTGAAGCAATCATGGCTAGAAAGAGACGAAACTATGAAGACCGTTTTAGAATCGAAATCATTGTCTTCACCTGTGTTCAAAATGTGAGCTCCACTTTTAGTTTAACCTTCTTGTTACAAACTCATTACGTCACTGGAAAGCTTTGGATGCAAACAATGTTTCAAGAAATTTATTCCTCTTAAATTACGAGACGTCACATCGTATTTGGTAGATTAGTCGAGGTTGTGTCAAACCATATTCTATGAGTTAATAAAAGTGATGGGAAATAGAAATGATAAGGGGTATGATTAGAATATGATGCTATGTCATATTCAAAGTTTGTACATTAGTTTCATGAGATTAACAGTCTGGTAGATGTTTAAGCGCCGCGCAGACTCTATCAGGCGTTACATAGTACACACAACAGAAATAGCGCCCTAGGATAAGATATAACTTCGGCTTAAAGGTGAGAGTTGTATACAGAATTATTCAGTTTTTTACGTAATAATATTGTATTGTATGTAAAATGTTGATTTTAGCAACACGTGAAATAGACCAATCGATATCTTCATAAATTTCCAACTGCCTTAGCTAAGTTTTATCAATAGAAGTTTATAACAACCACAACGAACCTAAAAAACATTTGTTACACAGTTGGCTTCACTTTTTCTAAAATTTACGACACTATGCACAGATTGTGAATGTTTAGATCCGCGAAATAAACTGCGCTGCCATTAAGGCATAATTTGGCACGGCAGCGCGGCCTGGCATTGTGCCAGTCACACGGTGGTTGGTGACCGTCGCCGTTCGCTGGTTCGACATTTGGCAATGCAATTATGCTTTGATGGTTTTTGTAAAATGTTATGTTTTAGCAGCTGTTTCTCTTAATAAGGTATTTGTTTATAGCTTATTGGCTTGTTCAGTGTGCATTGGATGATCGTTTTTTTTGGTAGAAATCATGTTAGACCGTTTATATTTTCACACGAAGTTGTAGCCACTATTTTTGTACCCTTTATTTTTTTCATTTTAGTAGGGTCGGTAGTAAAAATTAGATGGACTTCTGTTGATTTATATAATAATTGTAAGACGGTGTGCAATCTACGAAATAAAGGCATTTGTAATACTGTGCATCATGAAATATACAGTCAGCCACATGAGTAGATGAAAAAATTATAAAGTCGAATCGTCTTTTATCCGTAGTGTCCTCATCAACAATATTTTTTTGTCATTTAAATAAACTTGAAAGGGTTTACTTTATTTTAGTTAAAGAAAAAGGAATATTTAAATTGTAGTTTATGTGTAGAAGAATTTTGAAGAATTGTATTTACTATTTTTGTAACTGTATACCAACTTATTTATATTGTTGTCTAAATAATGTGTATCTAGCTTTTTGAGCACTGATACGTTCTTTTTCATTATTATTGATAATTGCTTTCTTATGTTATAGTTGAAAATTATTATTTTCCTTTGATTCTAGTATAGTGTTCGTTATTTTAATTTTTTTTCCATCATTGTTATCATTAATTCTATGTAAGTAGTATCATTGTAGTTATGATTTCTCATAATTTCTTAAAGATCCTTAAATTAATCTATATATATAAAAATCAATTGCTGTTCGTTAGTCTCGCTAAAACTCGAGAACGGCTGAACGGATTTATCTTATCTTGGTCTTGAATTATTCGTGGAGGTCTAGGGAAGATTTAAAAGGTGAGAAAAATTCGAATAATTGCCGGGAAAATCCTCAAAACAGCATTTTTCTATTTCCCATACAAACGTTTTCTAAATAAAATGGAGAGTCAATTTGTAATTTATTACCGCTGCATAAAGTTCAAATTCGAGTGCGCGTTGGAGGATCTAATATCGCGTTCTGAAACTCAACAAAAGTGAAAGTGAATCGCGAACGCGACAAAATTGCATAGTCTCAAAATACATAGTACATAAATAGTGGTCGGCTTCGAGAAACTCAATTTTAGCTAACTTCAGTTGTTAATATAATATATAACTCAAAGGTGACTGACAGTGATATATCAAGGAACAGCCCAAACTATTGGACGGATCGGGCTAAGACTTTACATGCATAAAGCTACTATGACGTAGGCATCCCCTAAGAAAGGATTTTGATAAATTCTACCCTTAAGGGGATAAAATAGGGGATGAAAGTTTGTATAAATGTTCTTAGATTTTCGACTGATTGAACTGAAATTATAGATTGGGGATAAAATTAGTTTGAACCTATAAGTACCGGGAAAATATGTAGCAAGACTTTTATCAAACAGTGGAATTTTATCCTGGAAAACACCTTCACGCGGGCGAAGCCGCGAGCAAAAGCTAGTTAATATAATAAAAAATGAAGTACCGACATCATAAAAACAACGATGATTATTACAACTTACGCGTCGATGCGAGGAGAAAAATAGAGCGGCGTGGTGACAACGGAAGTAAGTGGGTCCATAAATATTTAGTCAACCGAAATGGAAAGGCCCCCTCCATTACATACATAATGAGACAATAAGACCTCCGAATCTCAGTCGCGTTTGGATTCATAAATGAATGTATGGTGAGTCCCCTCTAGCCGAATTTCGACCACGGCGGCCACTCTCAACGGAGATCAGCCAGGTACGCAGGAGATATTATAGTGCACAAGTGTGTGCAATACACAAGTGCACTTTCTGTTCCTTCAGTCCGGTGAGACGGCGATCCGAGGTCGAGAGAGGTCAGGCGTAGGACCAACGACTTTACGTGTTTTGTCGAGGCACGGGGGTATCACTCCGCCAACTTACTGATTCCGAGCTGCGACTGAGTAATTATTAAGATGGAAAAACTCAGTCACAATTATATTGGCCCGACCCGGGATTCTAACTCAAGACCTCAGCGTGGTAGTCGTATTTCTACCAAGTACGATTACAACTACGCCATGGAGGCAGTTGATTTATAAATAATTACTGCACGACTGGGTTATTGTTTTAAATTAAACTAAGTAATGATTAGTTCAATAGGTCGATCTGGAAGTCTTTGGGGGAGGCCCATATTCAGCAATGGAACCTGCGGCTGATTATGATGATGAATTAATGGTTTATTTCTTTGAGTTTAATATTTTATGTTTTATTATTTGTTGTTTTATTATCTACTTAAAATTTGAATATTTGTCATGGGATTATATTACTAAAAGCATCCTAAATGTTAATACAGGACATTGTCAATCCGTATGCCAAATTTTATCTAAATTAGTTTAGTTTACCGGGTTTACTTCTGACAGACATCCAAAGATTCACATTTATAATATCAGAAGAAAGACAACATTAACAATAGTTACAAAACAATGATTAAAGCAGAATAGATATACAAAAGAAAAGGAGGCCCGTGTCCAGCAGTGGGACAGAATAAAATATATAACTGATATTATGATTATATATGTAGACTAGCCGACCCGACAAATATTGTTCGATCTTAACAATGAATACACGCGCGCATTCTGTTAATCGCTACCAGTTATTTCAAACAACTTACAATTATGTAAAATTAATATTGTTAAGTTTTCTTAAGTTTTCTAATGTTCCACTCCATTTCTTTGATAACCTATATGAACCTTCTCCTGACTATAATTAATACAACAAAAAAAAAGTGGAATTATTACATCCATTCACGCGTAATGCGATGACCAAAGGGAAATAGATCCATTTTTATATATAACTAGGTAGGTAAAGTAAAGCTTATAAAAATATCTACCACACTAAACAATGATATCGCATGATTACATTGAAACAGTTTCCAAAAAAATATAATAAACACACTGTTTCCTGAAAATGAAAATACAATGGCAAACCTGAAAACTGAAAGGGTGTTAAAATGTGTTCAGTGGCGCGCGACGGCAGATGGCGAGCGTCAACGGCTGCCGTGCTAATGTTTTTTTAGGTGCTAAAAGCATGTTAGATATAGGATTTACAATGAAAGCTTACGGATTTAAAAGCTACAGATTTGGATGTGTATGTGCTTTATAGTAAACTACAGTTATTTGGAGGTAAGTATGAATATGGCTACTTCAAATATATTGCCAATTAAAAAGTTTAAAATTATGAATTTAATTTGAATTTTAATTTCGTACCTATATGCTTTTTCTTATAAAGTTATGGGACGAAAATAAGCTGTTAAGCTCCCTCTTAAACGTCAAAGATTTTTATGTTATATTAAACTATTTTTTTTAAACATTTAAGAACATCATTTATTTTTAGGAAAAATGATATACCTACCATACAGCAACACGACACATCACGGCTTTTACCGTTGGGATAGGCAGAGGTGCGACTGTCCTACTAATTTTTCACCTTCCAAAACCCGGCCCATGATTTAATAGGAGGGGAGCCTATCGCCTTATCCCACACAAATTCCAAACTCCAACTGAGAAGAAAACCCAATATCACTTTGCCCGAACCGAAACACTAAAGTGGACCTAAAAAAATAAAAAGGAAATTAAGCTTCAAGCAAAAGACCCCTAGAGATAAACATGGAATACATTTCGGGAAGCGAGGTAAAAAAAACTGAATAACGAATAACGGTAATAAGAATCTAGGTTTAGACCAGAAGTTCTCAAACTTTTTTTTCTCATAGACCTCTTTCAAAATTTATCTGGTTCCGCTGGAACTTTTTTTTTTGGTTTCGCAAAGAAAGTGCATCCAACCATTGCGGGAAGCGTCAGGACAATTATGTTTTTTTTGTCCGAATGGTTCGACTTTGGTTTAATAATATGTTTTTCAAATTGGTTCTTTCGGCAACATCACTTTGTGTTTGATAGTAGAAGGACAGTTATGTTAGGGTCACCGTGCCTCTTACGACACCTATTAATATTATTCCTGTATACTTCCGTATATTCCCCTCAGGGGTCCACGGAAGATTTGATGAAGGTCTACGTTGGCCTGACCAAAAAAGGGGGTTAAAAATTCGTAAGCGGGGGTCCACGAAATTTATCTGGTCGTGACAGTAAAGAACTAAAATGTCGGCTTGACTTCACTTATCAATGTAGGCAGATAATATTTTAATAAGCTTAGCGATCGTCACATGTAAAAAGTTGCATATTCTGGAGAATCTTGCAATTTCGGCAGTATCATGGCATGCACGTTGCCAGAACCCACTATGTATTTTTTTTCTTTTATTGTACCTTGTTATAAATGTTTGTGGGCGTCCCAGTACGAGTACGAGTATACGAATAAATGTTTCTTTCTTTAAAGTCTGCAGGAGGTCCACCGGAACCAGTAAAATTTTGAAAGTGGTCTATGAGAAAAAGTTTAGGAACCTCTATTCTAGGCAATACCAGATTACTTTAAGGACAATGTAGGCAAACAAGATAATAAATTAGTCACCAAAACAACCACGCATTATATCCGCTTCTTGGTCAAATAAAATCCCAAGGCTAGATTTTTCTTTACTCAAAGCTATGTTTGTTGAAAGAAATAGTTCTTACATTAATTTTAATTATCAAAAAATAGCATTAAGGTTAATTTATTGAAGGAAATATGGAATGACTCATAGATTATATATTTTTGTGTTACTATTGTCGAATTATATCTTATATATACTATGGTTTATTTATTTATTTATTATAGCATAATACTACATACTATTCCATAGACTTCCTATTACCAGAAAAAATCTATCCTATTTATAAATATTGTGGAATCAATCGATCAACTAACCTTCCAGAAAACTTTATCTTCTAAAATTAACAAATTAATTATATATGTAAATATAATGAAAAAACATAATATAATTATAAAATAATATTCAAATAATAACATTAAACGACAATACTCAAATTCATAAATACATCTTTAAAATTACATATTTTATTAAAACATTACAAAATAGTTACTATCGTTTGTCAAGCCAGACTCGTTTTC
The DNA here is from genome assembly GCF_014839805.1 of Manduca sexta. Classification (NCBI taxonomy): domain Eukaryota; kingdom Metazoa; phylum Arthropoda; class Insecta; order Lepidoptera; family Sphingidae; genus Manduca; species Manduca sexta. The sequence continues at coordinate 12,813,340 of NC_051135.1, forward strand.
GTAATTGTAGGCTTCACATATTAAGTCATAAACGATAATCACCCTTGAATTTCAGAATAACCCTATAATGTCATAATGCTAGGAATTAGAAATTGAGTCCAATAAAGCCATAATCTTACATTCCCTAAAACTGTCATGCACAGCTACTCAATACTTTCCCAAATAGATTCTCGTCACAACCATAGAGTATATAAATAGGAAACATTTCGACAAAAACAAATTGCACAAAGGAATAAGTGTAAAATCGACATTATTCTTCCGACCGCAGCATTTCATCGGAGACAGCGGGTACGCGAGGACCCGACGTGCCGCTCCGATGCATTCTTAATGAGATCGCGTTACTAAAATGTATTATATAACCTCAAAAACGTTATTCTTTATTTGAAATATGGTTCAATGTATTATGCTGGTGTTATAATTTTCGTTAGTGAAGCCGCTTTATAATTCCTTTTGGCCCTAGTCCTCCATATTATATGTACTGGTGGTAGGTTTCTCATATGTGAGAGTCCGCCTGGGTAGGTACCACCGCAATGTCTATTTCTGCCGCCAAATAGCAGTGTGTAGTCTATGTTGTTTTGGTTTGAAGGAAATTGTAGCCAGTGCAACTACTGGACATAATGAATCTTAATATCTCATGTCTCAAGATGGCGAGCGCAGTGGAATACCAAATAATATTTTGTAATTCAAGGTGTTGGACGGTGTTTCTACTGTTTATCGTATCGCTTACCATCAGACAAACGGCAAGGTTGTCTCATTATTCAAAGCAACAAATAAAAATCGTCTATCGTCCTTGTAGATGGCCCCCTGATTTATTACGTAGCAAGCAATTAGTATATTTCTTTCAGCTGCATAGAAATACTTTATACCACTCGCGAAGGGTAAATTTTTGCTAAAGGTAACCCGACACAATATATAATAATAATAATATCAGCCCTGTATTATATACTGTCCCACTGTTGGGCACGGGCCTCCTCTAACTACTGAGAGGGAATAGGCCTTAGTCCACCACGCTGGCCTAGTGCGGATTAGTAGACTTCACACACCCTTGAAATTCCCATAGAGAACTTCTTAGGTATGCAGGTTTCCTCACGATGTTTTCCTTCACCGTTAAAGCAAGCGATAATTCACAAATAATACACACATATTTTTTTAGGAAAATCAAAGGTGTGTACCCTTGGGATTTGAACCTGCGGACATTCGTCTCAGCAGTCCGTTCCACAACCAACTAGGCTATCGCTGCTTAGGCTTTCGACATAATATATAGGTACTGATATGCATGAATGCGGTTCGCAAATAGATTAAATGATAATTATGGAAGGGAAGCCGGCAGGAATCTGGTTGTAAAGTCCCTTCATCTCAATGGAAAATAATTACACGAAATATAAAGCCATTACCTAGTTATTATAAAAATGTAGCTTGAATTTCACATATCAAAATCATAAACGTACTTTTATAGCCGTTGTCGTGTTTTTATGTTTGTCGTTAATCTAGTCAACAAGTTAAGTTCGTGCTTTGTGTTATAAATTTACTATTTAGGAGTTTTTTGTCGACGGTTTTGGCAGAAAATATACTTGAAACGAATTTTTGTTTTTTTTTTTATGATAATGTTATATCAGACAGACTGAGGTCCACTGATGCATGTTTAACTTTCTTTTTTATTAAAATATTTGTATAAATATCTAGAATGAAATTATTTTCTGTTAATAGAATTCTTATTATTGTATGTATGATATATGGTAATATTCATAAACTAGTTTTTACATTTACTAAAATTTTAGTGGAGTTGTTTCGTTACTAGGGTTAAAAATAAAACTAAAACAATTTATTCCAACGTTCAACGTTTCGAGGATTATCTGAATAACTGAATATAAATAGTCTGCCAGAGTTTAATCCTTAGGTTTTCCCACGGTGGCCATTTAAATACTATTTTGTGGTATATAATATACTATCCCGAATTACTTAACTGCTATAATAAAGTCTACCTTCCCACTGCTGACGAAAGGCCTTTTCGTTTAGGTAACGAAGGAGATATAAACTATCAGGTTGTAGATTTATATTTTTCAAGCTATGGTTTTTCGATTCGTTGTGATGGATCAGTACAATATATATTACATGATGATACATGCCCATATTTAACATTTTATTAGTTCTGTAAACGGATATTTGACTCACAACATTTCATGTAAAAAGTACCTGTACTGCCCTCTAGTATATAGCATAAAAACATTTTTTTTTATTTGGAGCGCTTCAAATTTTGCTGACATTAATGCGTCACTACCAAACTTGTATATGAAAATGTTTACAAGTTCTCGTACCAGCTCGTAGATGGCTCTACGAATTTTGTAGCGGACAATACTTAGTAGCACGCGTAGCGCTTTAGCCGACAAATTGGTAGCACTCTGCGTAGCTAGATGGAGTGCAAATGAAATCAGTCCCGGAAAATCTTCACCTCATTTTATATTTTACACGATAGATGGCGCTAAAACTAACCCTTAAAAAGCATATATCATAATAGCATTCTACAGACTTATAAGAGGTTCCAATTCACTGTGCAAATTGTATGATATTATATTGATGAAATATATTATTGTAGGAAGAAATTTTAAACAATATTTTCAATGTAATGTTATAATTATGAATTACCAGGTTTAAGTTATTGATAAAGTAAAATGTAGAGCTTATGAACTTCGGCTTGTTGTATCCATAGGACCCAGAACTCAGATTGAGGAGTCCTGATTTAAATTAAAATCCAAAGATACCAATAAATAATACAGCTGAGTACTTATATGGTAGTAGTAATAAATTAGTGGACGTACTGTATTAACTAAGGCGTATATCGCTTTTATATGAGTCGCCTTAATATGGGAGACATGATGTAAAACAGTGTTCTCACAACACTACATATATTCACTAACGTAGTGGTGCAAGTGTGTTTCTCTACATACATGTCTATTATTTAGAACAGCGTGTTTTTTTTTTAATAAGCTTTCAATTTGAGCGAATAAAAATAAAGAAAAAAATATATATTTTGATCAAATAAAATATTTTATCTGTCAATGTGTGTAATTTTTTTTTTAAACTTTATATTATGTGATCACCTTGAACCATGTACATAAGCAGTGATTGCTTACCAACATAGCTAGATACTTTTATGGATGGATAGTCAACTATTCGAGGGAGAGAGGGGGGATTAAGAGTTGGTGGCTTTATTAGGCCTTCGGCTATTTGCAATCTTTTAGATAAACATGCAATAAATCTAACCTTGATATTAAATCCGACTGTCCATCTTTACACAGTGATGTTGCGAAGTACATACAAGTTTTTCAAATAGTCGTAAATTAGCAACAAGTCGGTGTTGCTAGGTAAGCGCAGATATATCAAAATTTGAGAAAATAACGAAAATATATTTAATGTTTCCAATAGCTCTTTGAGACATTTTAGCGGACAACAATGGATATACCAATAATGCATAAAGGCTATAATACATATTATATATTAAATTAAATCAAGGCAAAATACACTTAATTTTTCTTTGAAATCAGCATGCAAAATTCGTTGAATAATAAAAGTTATTCATATCGGAAATATTTCCGATATGAATAACTTTTATTATTGTTGTGAGCAAAAGTGGGGGCGAGGTAGGGTTATTGCGTTATCCTTTTCTCACCCACGCAGCGTTATGGCCGGTGGCACTAGGTGACGTCATATTTCACTACCACTGTAATTTGACAGCTTCCCTTTCCACCAAATTTGCATGCATTTTGTAAATTCTTTTTTCGATAAATTTTGAATGAAATATATTTTTGATACATGTATTAAAAACGAATTGGTCAACTGCCCTGTTGTCATATAAGCGTAAAAAAATACAATAATAATTCTACATACCGTCTTTATCTCACTTGTTACGCAAATATTTATTTATTCCTGTCCTCATAAAACATAATTAAATTATGTACAATACCTCATAATTAAAAGCGTCATGCATCCCAATCATGAATTTCCCCTTAAAATCCCTAAATTACAGAACATTTCACACCCCTGGCAACACCATCGCCTAGCGTGTGTACAAGGCTCGTAAACTAGGTGTATGCCCAATAAATTGGCACATCATTAAACCAGCGGGTGAGTGTTTAATCTGGTATTTTATAGTGTGAGTGACGTATCGCACAGACTCTATCGACACTATGACAGAATACCTCACACGTATGGTAATGAGATTAAAAAGGGTAGCTGGTAATGACAGTGTAACATTTTAATTTACATTTATCAAGTTAGGTTTTGTTAAAACTAGGTTTAAATTGGATTTTTGGAATAGAAATATATCTAATTGAGATTTTCGTGTATATTATTTCATACAGCCAAGTGACCCCGCTGCAACTGATGGTTAGTTTAATGGAGTCCAATAGAATGTCAACTGACGGGAGATGATTAAGTCGGCAATCGAGACAATTATGTAGACCTGTTGGAACGGGATATACACAGACTGATCCCGGATCGCGACACACTTGCGTGGGCCACTATGGCGGGTTTTAACACTTTGTGTACCGTGGTCGCTATCCGGGCGGATATAAAATATATCCTACCACCAGCAAAATCAAAAACTTAACTCTCATGACCTTTAGGACACAATACAAATTTTTGATTTGTTCGAATATATGAAATAATATGTTATTTTTATGAATCTTTATCATTTAGAAGAGACCTATTCGGCTCTGAAAACCAAAAGTTATGGAAAGCCACCTTCAAACCCCAAAATACTAGAGTTATTATATAATATTGATTTCAATGTAATTAAACAATCTGAAACTATTAAAATTTATTAATAAATTCATTACTTATTTAATAAAATACAAACTGTCGTGCTAGAATACATAATCAGCGTTCGAAATGAAACAATTCCTCATTATTTGAACTAACATAATGAATTGTTAGTGACATAGAAAATAGTTTCCAATCCAAATATTAAATGTTTTGTCGATATTATAAAGTTCGGTCTACAATACCGTCAAAAGTTATTAATAATTTGATGTAAATAATCATCCATAGATTACCCAATAATATTAAGTTTTTTTAATTAGAACATGAAGAAAGAATTCTAGTACGATAGAAAGAATTAGGTTGGCATTCTTTTGGAGATCTTCAAGTGATGCAAAGTTCTTTAATGGTCCACATTTATCTTTTAAAATAAAGGATAGTCATATGAAGCGAAAAATCATTAATCATTTGACCTGGTAGTAAATCGCCGTCAAATTATTCTCACAATTCCATGACTTATTGGCTTTATACCAGACTTCGGGCTAATACTGAGTAGAAAAACAAAAGATGCTCAGCCCAGGAATCGAACCCAAGAGCTCAGCACTGCCGTCGTACCGAAGTACTTTTACGCCACCAAAGCAGTCTTAACATAAAGTCGACCAATAAGAGACGTTGAGTTGTCCGTCGCCAAAATTATGCCGGCCGCAATTTAATATACATAAAACATAAAATTATTCCCATTACACTCGACCGGCACATACTTGGCACGAGGTCTTTTATTTTTATATTCAAATACAGCTCGAATAGGAATTACCTCCTTTTCACTATAATTTCCCTCACATGACAGCTGAACTCTATATTACCTAGACAATATTGCATTGTGGAATATTTTATATGATTGTACTAGGACATACATTTTATTTTCTACCATGTCTTGTATGTGCACCATGTGGATAATGTTTATTTTATTTATTTACTTATTGCACTTAATACCACTTATTACCATAGGCATTCTCTACCAGTCAACCTTAGGGTGGTGCAGTGATAATCATGGTAGGTGCATCACGTTAATATGACACTGAGAAAGAGGATAAATATATAAAATACATATACCTAATAATATTGTGTTGTTTAATTGTTTTAAATTAATGTTATATTTTATTCCGCAGTTTTCGAAAAAAAAATGCATCAACTCTCTCGTACAGTCACACGCGTAAGAATTAATATAATCGCGATTCAAGTTGATGCTAATATTGTGTGGAAGTACGAAAGTGCTGTTTGTCTTGTCTTCAGCAAACCTGTATTAATTATTCATTCAAAGTCGAATTGCTTTATACACAATGTTTATAACTATTAAGATAATAGTAGACATAGCTATATGTGTTTAGTTATGTAAATGTATGTATTTTCAGAAACTGAAGAGATTTTTATTAAAATAATAATAAGTATCACTGACTAGCTGACCCGACAGACGTTGTCCCATTGATTAGCAGCGCGCATTCTGTCAATCGCTGACAGTTTTTTCAAACAATTCACAGTTATATAAAATTACAACAAATAATAAATTGTGAAATCGGTCCAGCCGTTCACGCGTGATGGCGTGACCAAGGGAAATAGGGATTCATTTTTATATATATAGACTACAGATATTCTGATAGTTTTATTATGAATAAGACCGATAGACTACAGATATACTTTCACAAATATTACACAGACCAAATGACTGGTACGACTGTCAATGAACAACTGCCAACTGCCTCGATCCAACGCTCAGTGTTTTTAAAACAAAAGGTATCACAAATACCGTCACTAAAATAATTTTATCCTAATATTATGATAATCGATCAGGGGCCTTATTCTCTATCTCGCACGTTATTTTAACAGTGCGTAACAAGCACGTAACACAACGCATCATGTTTAGGACTATAGAAATTTGGCTTACAGAATACCATTCCACACACATTTCTCGAAGATAACATGACACGGCCGCATTACGCGTTTACACTGTCAAACAGAATAAGGGCCCAGGCGTAAACTTTTCCATTCGCTTGACTTGCATACATAGAGTATAACAGTAGAAGAATCTAGAACTAGGGATTAGGAAGAAGAATATTGCCTCTTGTCTTACCATAGGAAACAAAAGAGTGTTATTACCTCAGTTTTCTATAAGACAATGTTAAATACTTCGTACCTCAATTGTGACAGCTAATTGATGCTATACATCATTATGTAAGAAGAAAAATATTCTGGTCATACCAAAGGTAATAAAGCGAGTTTTCACCTCAGTTTTCTATGAGACGATGTTAAATACTTTGGACCTCAGTTGTGACAGCTAATAGATGCTATACATCATTATGTAAGAAGAAAAATACTCTGGTCTCACCATAGGTGAACTGGTGGTAGGTATTTAGTAGCACATTGTAGCCAGTGTAACTACTGGACATAATAAGACTGAACATCTCATATCTTAGGATGGCGAGCGCAGTAGAATACCAAACAATACTTTGTAATTCATGGTGTTGGATGTTGCTTCTACTGTTTATGGGCGGTCGTATCGCTTACTATCAGGCGAACGACAAGCTCGTCTCGTCATACAAAGAAATAAAAACAACAAAAAAACGGTAAAAACCGAATTTTTACCTGCATTTTCTATGAGACAATGTGAAATTCTTTGGACCTCAGCCATGACAGATAATTGATGCTATAAATTATATCTACTGTGAAGCGTAGGCTTCATCAAAACTCGTGCAGTTAGACCAACCCTTACACTGCGACTGCGCGCTAAAACTGGCCAGTAATAATTAGCGGTCTTTTAGACCGGGTGTATTGTGGCTCTAATTTCGCGCGCTACTAAACAACACAAATGAAACACTAACAAGTGAAAACATGTAGGCTCTGGTTTATTAACTAACGAGACTGGTTTAATGTAACTATTGATTTTGAAATTTACGTACTAACAGTGGCTTGGAATTGGATTTGTACTTATTTCAATTAGTTCATGCCTAAAAAGAACAGATTAAATTTTTATTGACCAACCGGTTCATATAATTTGATATATTTTGTTTTGTTTTGAATGAAGAGACGAGCTTGCCGTTCGCTTTATGGTAAGCGATACAATCCAAAACCTTGAATTACAAAATATTGTTTGGGTATTCCACTGCGCTCACTGTCCTGAGACATGCGATGTTAAGTCTTATTATGTCCAGTAGTTACACTGGCTACAATGCTCTTCAAACCGGAACACAACAATGACTTCAAAATGGACATTACGGTGATATCTACCCAGGCGGACAATTCAATATATAAAATACGTAATTTAGCTTAATATAACACATAAAGTACGATTTAAATACTATAATTATGAAGTGAATAATTATAATTAAAAAGCGGCGATAGCCTAGTTGGTTGTGGAACGGTCTGCCGAGACGAATGTCCGCAGGTTCAAATCCCAAGGGCACACACCTCTGATTTTTCAAAAAAAAGTATGTGTGTATTCATTGTGAATTATTGCTTGCTTTAACGGTGAAGGAAAACATCGTGAGGAAACCTGCATACCTGAGAAGTTCTCTATAGGAATTTCGAGGGTGTGTGAAGTCTACCAATCCGCACTAGGCCAGCGTGGTGGGTTAAGGCCTAATCCCTCTCAGTAGTAGAGGAGGCCCATGCTCAGCATTGGGCAAGTATATAAAACAGGGCTGATATTATTATATTTTATATATATATAAAGTGAATAACCCGTAACCTAAACATTGAAACAACAACACCTCAAACAGAAGAGAGTACGACCATAATTATATTGTAATGGTATAAATGATCCACATAGAACCTGAATAACATGACCACAAGATGTGTTAATGGCCTGGGTTAGTGTATAGCTGGCTTTATCCGTTGAAATGTTTAATTACTAGCTTTGCACGCGGTTCTGCCCGAATGTTTGTCTTAAGGCGATACCTCAAGGTCCATTTTCATACATTTTGTTTCGGCTTTAATCTGGGTAACTAAACAAGTATTGGCAAGTAAAGAATTTAAATTCACGTCTAGTTAGTGATTAGTTCTCGCAGTTGAAGAAAAATGTAAAAATAATTAATAATCATGGATATTTCTGCCTTTAAAATTTCGTCATATTAAATTTTAAAGGCCGAAATATCCATGATTATTAATTATTTTTACGTTTTTCTTTCAACTGCGAGAACTAATCACTAACTAGACGTGAATTTAAATTCTTTACTTGCCAATACTTGTTTAGTTACCCAGATTAAAGCCGAAACAAAATGTATGAAAATGGACCTTGAGGTATCGCCTTAATCTACATCCGCAAAACGGCGTGTAATTTTTTTACAAATAAACTGGTAGATACAAGAAAAAACATCATGGTATGTTCGGTTGCTAAAATAAAGCATACTAAAAGCACACATTCTCATTAAATATAAGTGTGTATAATAAATACTATTTAAATATAATTTAGTTAACACTGGTTGTAAGATGTATTTTTATCCGCCCAAATAGGCGTACCGTATACAAGGTGTTAAAAACCGCTATAGTGACCCGCTTAGTGTTTCGGGATCAGCCTGTGTATATCCAGTTCCAACAGGCCGGCATAATTGTGTCGACCGTCAAGGGGTAATCACCTCTCGTCAGTCGACACTTTATTGGAACCCTCTCCACTTACCATCAGGTACAGTGAGGTCAATTTGACGTACACGTAAAAAAAGTTGTTCTAATTGACCCGTTAGCAATTAAGGGTTACTATTAAGACTGGCTGCGACTGTTAAAATAAATTAAGAAACATAAACGTCAAATCTATGATTTTTTTTTATTATATTTTTATTAAGGTATAAAAATGAGATTAAGTTTTGCTTCATATGTCTGCTATACATGTTTCTTATGATACTAGTAAGGTTCCACGCAGACTGCATTTTACACTATAGAAGCAACCATTCACTAATAAAATTTCAAATTGGGTAATAATAATTATTATAAGTATTTTTCATAATTATAGTATGAAAATTAATAGTTACCACTCAGTGCACACATTTTGTGTGTTTTAATATAACTAGTGAACATCATCTGTGCGACTTCTAAGGACATTCGAATACATTTTATCTACCATGACGCATTATTCTAGTCACGGTTAAATTAAACAACTTAATTAAACTTTCATTTCCCAACCAGAGGGTCGAACCCAGAACCGTATAAGTAGCCGAAGGAATTAACGTTTTGCTGGTGGTAGGATATATTTTATATCCGCCGGGATAGCGACCACCGTACACAAGGTATTAAAACCCTCAAAAGTGGCCCATATAGGTGTGTCGCGTTCCGGAATCAGCCTGTGTATATCCGGTTCCAACATGCCGGTATAATTTTGTCATCTGCCAAGGGATAATCATCTCTCGTCAGTTGACATTCTATTGGACTCCACTCCACTTACCATCAGGTGCAGTGCCCATATAAAATAATATTTTAAAAGTGTTCAACTATTACCATCCAAATACTCACCTTAAAACTATTTAAAAATGACGCCTTTGTTCTTATGAGTCACATGTTCGTAAGCAAAAGGATTAGCAGAAGTAAACATCCCCCTTTATGGGCTATTTTTCATGGCATATTAAACAATGGTGTTAAACCAGGAAATGTCATGTTTTGCCATAAGAATATCCATATAGAGTTAATGGGTCTATATGGGGATCGTAAAATATAACGAAATGTGCTTTGTAATATAATATCAGCCCTACATTTAGTATTGTCCATTGTAACTGGGCACAGGATTCCTCTATTACTGAGAGTGTAATGGCGTTTAGTCTATCATGCAGACCCAATGAGGATTGATACTTGGCAGAAACCTTATTACGTCGAGATTTTGCGTATTTTTTATGTGTATTCTTTTTATTACTGTGAATGACGAGACGAGCTTGCTGTTCGCCTGATGGTAAGCGATACGACCGCCCATAAACAGTAGAAACACCATCCAACACCTTGAATTATAAAGTATTGTTTGGTATTTTACTGCGTTTTGCCATCCAGAGAAATGAGATGTTATGTCTTATTATGTCCGATAGTTACACTGGCTACAATGTCCTTCAAACTGGAACACAACAGTGCTACACAGTGTTGCTTTGCGGCAAAAATAGACATTGCGGTGGTACCTACACAGGCGGACTATCACATATGAGAAACGTGCCACCTGTAATACTATACACGTTTTTCCGATAAGGTACAAATATTTTCAAGTTTACTAACCGAATTATTTTAGAACTTTAATACAAAGCGATATGAATTCACAATTTTATGGTTTTTTTTTATACATTTATGACATAAACTCATCTAACAACGCTTAGCGCGTACTCTAATGTTAAAATCTTTGTTTTTTATTACATGCGAGTGTAATGAGTAAGAACATGAAAAAAAATATAAATAAACTATCGCACGTAATACGGCTCTTTGATATTTTAATCAACAGTTTTTTCAGATTTTCGCCGGCCATCTCATCACTGCATGTAAAAATCTTTTCAGCTATTGGCATCAAAGTAATGCATCCAAACGAATATTAATTAAAAACAGCGCTCATTTCTAACAGTGTTTTCTTGGTTATTAATTAGTTTTCATAATGTTAGAATTGTGGTAAAACTGGAAAAGATTTTATTTAAAATGAACATCTCGTTAAAATAATTGCATTATAGAGATTTTATTTAAATATATTTTATTAATTAATTTCCACAATTTACTGGTGGTAGGCTATATTTCATATCCGCCGGTGCACAAGGTGTTAAAACCCGCCATAGCGGCCCCCGTAAGTGTGTTGTAGTCCAGGATCAGGCTGAGTATATCCAGTTCCAACAGACTGGCATAAGTATGTCCAGAGAGGTAATAAATAGTCTCTCGTCGGTCGACAGTCTATTGGACCCCCCTCCACTTACCACCAGAAGTAGTGGAGTCACTTTGCCGTGCAATACTGGCCACTATGACGTGTTTTAACACCTTGTGCAACGGTAGTCGCTATCCGGGCGGATATAGAATATATATACCATCTGCCTATTCTTAGATAGTTGTTTTCTTTAACACTGAAGGGATATTGATAGGAGTTTTATTCTCTAGCGTTCTTACTAAAATTCTATCATTTATAAACTCCAACCTGGATAAGACCAATGTGGAAGATAAAACGCATAAATTCTTTAATTAGTAGAAGCGGTCCATGCACTACAATGGAACTGTAAATATATAAGATAATTAATAAAAAGGTGAATTTTTAACGAATTATTTCTCTTGTGTAGTAATTTTACAGAAAAAATAATTGTTCGACAATGTAATTAAAAATATACTTTAAAACTAAAATATAAAACTGAAAATTAAAAGCTCATGGTTGAACTTTCATAGAGAATTTTTTAAACAACTCTTTCAGTAATGCAACACTACAATTATACGTCAGTGTGAGTGATTTAGGAGGGTATTGCTGTTATTATATGACATGTTGATGAGGATGCATTGGACAATGAAAAAAAGGCGTATGCGTCATAAAATATGGCGGTGAAAATAAATATTATTTTCATATTGGGTTACATTTCTGAACTAGGTGATGCTCGTGGCTTCGCCCGCTTAAAGGGCGGTATAAAAATATGTAAAGTAGTCTGTATTTCCGTACAGTATGTGGTATAATTGTGTGCTAAATTTGCATTTCATTCGTTCAACGGTTACAGCTTTACTACTAACATCATAACTAATTTTATTATTATTTGCAATATTAGGACCGAATATAGCCCGGTTCCTAACAAAGCGCACCATCCATGTTTTTGTTTTTTTGTGTGGTAATACAAAGCATATTACGATTTTAGGTTAGGTCTTTTATACATTAATTTTATAATATATGGTGATATATTGCAATGTAATCAAAGATTTTTCATTATATTTTTTCATGAAACGATTTTATGAATTTTTTTTATTTAAGTGGGCCATTAGTTGTTCCATTATTTTATTAGTAAAATTATTTATCAATAGGTAATGCTGGGACTAAATTAAGGTGTAATGTCATTAATTATCGCGCTAATCGAGCCAACGACATAGCGCAATAATTTGACAATGGCAGTTGAACCTTGACATTTTGATTTTAGATGCGACATTTGTCTGATTGTCGCGTATCGTGAATTTACGCTTTAATTATTGCGATAATGGTTATTCCTTTAGTCGTATCACCACGAAATCACTATTTCACCTAATGTACCTTTGAATTATATTCACGTAAAACAAAATTATAAACCATGAACCAGTTAAAACTATTATTTGAAACATTACCTATAACAATCAGATTTTTTTTAAGTACAGACCCCGCAGTCTGCACCGCGGGAAACCTGCGAACGGTATACTGGTTCCCCCCAGCTTAGCCACTGCGGGGCCCTGGAGGAAGAGAGGAAGAGGAAAAATAGGGGAAAAAAGAAGGAGGAAGAGAAAGTAATAGGATGGGCGGAGTGAATGGGAGCGGAAATGTTCACGAGTCCCTCATAGGCCTCTATGTGTAATTGCAACCATGGGGTATACACTTCACTGTGTGCCTAAGGCCGCGACAAATATCCCCCCGTGCATGGGCGTGCATTCGATGTGAAGACCGAGCGCACAAGAAATGTCTAGGAGAGTGGGGGGGGGGGGTAAGAATAAGATAAGAGTGCTTATAGATTTTATCCATGTACAATTGGTTTTTCCTGTTTTCCACGCTGCTGCCCGCGCCGCCGCCTGTGGCTGAGTGCTGACATGCGGTGCATAGTCCATTTGATGCTATGGATTCATTTTACTATGTGTGCTCAATAATATTTTGTTTGGTTATGTACGTATTAAGCTTTTTATAGTGTTTTTAGAAGACCTTAAACAAGCATATACAAATATTTTTTGGGTTCTAAATTCAAATCGTATATTAAAATTGTTAACTGTCTGTATGTTTGTACAAAAATCACCCAAAGACTACTGCATAGAATTGCACGCAATTTTCATCGGTGTATTACTACAGATCCAACTTAAAATATAGGCCACATTATATCCCCGGAAAATATAAAAGAGGTCTTATATCCCTGAAAAACGTTGGCCCGCGAGCTGAGCCGCAAACAGAAGCATTCTTCAATAAAACGATACTACATTAAAAACAATCAGATTCAAACAACCGAAATCATATGCCAAATATGACTTTAGAACTTATCTAAATATCTCTCCGGTGCCAAGTTTCTGGTAACCTGTCCAACGTGGGCGTCAGTAGGCGAACGGCATAATAATTCGCATTCGGTGTCCAATATTACAATATGGACTTTTGGATATGCGTCTTGACTCATTACAGATATCAAACCAGTGACAAGTGTAAGAGTTGTTCGACCAAGACCATAATTAAGGAGATTACAGTTCCCATTAGTAAGGACAAGGTTTGTAAGCCCTAAAAAGTGCTTTCTCCCATTCGATTAAGGTGTAGTGTAAATCTAAAAACAAAACCGGAGAAGTGCAAGTTCGACTCGCACTCAGTGGGTTCCGTATGAACTAGCTTTTTGTTATTAAAGTGTATATTTAAGGTTTTTAAGTTTTCCCTTAACATGTACTGTAAAACATTGCTTCTTGCCCAATTTCATGATTTTAGGTTAATAAAAAGCGTCCTATAGGTTTTGATTTCCTTGTGAAATCGCAATATATGCAAAAAAAGTGATATAAATGGTCATATCATTTGATGGCGTGAACTTACAAGTTTGATTTTTACAGCTAAAGAGACCTTAGATACGAGTATTTGATATTAAAATCAACTTGATACCTCTATTGGTCTCACGATCAATCATAAACATTAAAATTAAACATGGAATTTCGAATCGCATTTTGGGACATTCGAAGTGCTGTATTATCTCATACTAAGATTGTAACATCATCTTTATACCTTAGGGCAGGGATGGCAAACCTTTAATGATGACGTATATGATGACGTACAATTGATTATTAAAAAAAATATGGCCTGTAACGTGCCTTTCCTGACCGGTTTTATCTATCTGAGTGCCACTTTTTAGCGGTTTTTAATGACCCAACTAAGTTTTTTTTTACTTCAAAAGGCCTTACTGCACCTGATGTTATCAATCAATCAATCATTTCAGCCGGAAATCGTCCATCGCTGGACATAGGCCTCCCATTGAGCGCCACAGGGACCGGTTCTGAGCCGCTCTCATTTATCAGACTCCGGCGACCCTCACCAGATCGTCGGTCCATCTCGTGAGGGGCCTGCTTGCTGTTAAACGATGTGAAACC
This sequence comes from Manduca sexta, assembly GCF_014839805.1. Taxonomy (NCBI): domain Eukaryota; kingdom Metazoa; phylum Arthropoda; class Insecta; order Lepidoptera; family Sphingidae; genus Manduca; species Manduca sexta. The sequence continues at coordinate 12,828,346 of NC_051135.1, forward strand.
CAAAGAAAGATACATATATAATATTTGGCTTATTACACGCATGCCCGTATTTTTTCACGTGCCACTACTGACACGCTTGCCACTGGTTGGCCATCCCTGCCTTAGTACGTCAAAGACTGGCCCTTTGCCTTTAAGAATGAAAGAGATAATTATTCTACACAGCCTAACGCACAAGGCTAAAGTGTTTTACACCCACGGTGTGAAACCCTGCAAAGACTTTTGAGCTATAGAGAATCAGCCACCATGACTCCTGTGTCTGCAATATACGAAGAAAACTTTATGTTATATGTCTAGATATCAGTAAATAGAAGTTATTATTAGCAATAGAAATAGTATTTACATGAACAAAGTAACCTATGCTAATTTATAACGCTGTAAACTTTGTATGAAAATACTAATCTCGGGAACTACTGAACCGATTTTGATTTTTTTTACTAATAGGAAGCATTACTCCTGAATGCTAAAGGCTACTTTTTACTCCGGAAAAAGTATTTTACGCGGACGAAACCACTTGCAAAAGCTAATATTGATACTGGTATTATTATACTGGTACCTAAACAGATATAAATAAAAAAAAATCATAACCAAAAAATAAACTATAATCAGAAATAATCTTTCATCTTTTTATACAACCTAATGACAATAGTTTAACACCACCTGTTAAAAGCGGCCTGCATCCAGCGAACTGCGAACTCGAACGTTAATCTAGAAATCTTTAGGGCTAGCCTATGTTCAGCAGTGACTTAAAAACGCTGAAGAAGTATTTTTCTATACGTGCCCTGTAAAGTGATCCTATTGCACCTAATGGTGAGTGAAGTTGGGTCCAATAGAATATTGAATGACGAGAGACGATTACCCCTCGGCAGTCGACACAATTATGCCGGTTTATAACCGCATATGCATAGTCCTACTCCAAAACGCGATTTACTTACGTGGGCCACTATGACGTTGCACCTTGCGTACAGTCGTTGCTCTCCGGGAAAATACAATATCCTTTCACCAGCAAGGATGTGTGTTTAGTAGCTCCGGCTATCTCCATCCTCATAAGAAATTTAGCAACAGTCTGTCTCAGGTTACTTTATTTTTATTTATTTTATTAATCGCCAGTGAGTAACACATTAGGAACAAAAGAAAGCAAACACTCAAATCATACTACTCAGTTACAGAACACCTCAATTAAAATAAAATATTACATCGGATATAATTTACACTAAAGGTTTTAATATGATTTAGTTACCTTTTAAAAAATATATCTAGGGTGTTTAATTGTTTTAATTTAACGTTTCAACCCTAGAATTAATGATAGATAATTCACATTCCATAAGGAATATAAGACGCCTAAAAACGACCATAAATATCACGTTAAAGATCGTATTTCAAGTAAATTATATATGTACGGAGTCTTGTATATACTGTTCAAGATTATAATCCTTAGCGATTCCGTGTTTCAAAACCTCGGGAAATTCGCGCGATATAGAATTACTGATGCGACTTGTAGCGCAAAGCTCAAAAAGGGTCTTAGTTCGAATAATCAATTTTGATATAAACTTTTTACACAATTTTATATTTAAATAGCTTAATTTTCAAACGCGTTTTCAAAAAGGCTCGCAATTTTAACCTATTGCATTCTATTTACTATATTTATATGAAATATGGCAAATTCAAGTTAGCAAACAAATGAAATGGTAATCAGCCATTAATACTAACGAATAACATGTTCATTATAACACAGTAGGTGTGGTATATACCGGGGGCACAATAGATTAATTGCGAAGGTTCCAAATTATATTTTTTTCCATAAAAGTTACACTAGGCTTAGATAACCCATTAATACCAACACTTAAAAAACAATAGCCTTGGGCATTTTGATTACAGCTTCTTGTAATTGTATTTTCTTCTATTTTCCGTGACGAGTTTGTTGAAATTCATTAAAATTTAAATATAACCATAAAGTTTTGTTTATTGACTGAAAACTCCCATTAATGAAGATTATTTTAATATGCGCAAAGAAAATAAACATTCTTAATTTAAATTTATTTCTAACGCACAAATCTCCAAATTTTAATAAATTCTTAATAATATTAAATTTAAAAAATGAATATGTAACGACAAAATAATGTCGATATGAATGAGCATACATTAGTCGAGCTCTGTGTGGTATATAAGGCGCGGAGACGCGGGCACAACAAGTAGATACCTGTGCACCGTGGTCAGTGGTGGTCGTTTCAGCAACCAACAGTAGTCGGTGAGTAGAACGAAATTTACAAGTTTATTGGATGTATGATTTGTAAAAAGAATGCGTTCTAAAGATTTTTTTAATTTAGAATTTATACATTTTAATTTTATATTCCAAATTTTAAGTCAGAAGTTATATTATGTTGTAATTTAATATTCCAATTTTAAATGCAGAATTTATATATTTCAATTTAATATACCAAATAACAAATTCTGTGTAAATGTTACATAATATAATATTACGATTTATTAGTTGTAGTAACAATTAAAATTACTAACAAGAATAATATTATGTTAGTTTATAGCTTTTTTTTTAATTACTATTAACTTACTATTGTAATATTTTTGTATTACAATAACAAGTAGCTAAGTGCTCCATAATAAGTGACAATATGTTACATAGTTAATTTAATACCTAAATAATTAATTTCATATGTAGGTAAATCTACTTTTGAAAATATATCTATAAAATAATTTCCATTAATTTTATTAATCTTTAAAAACAAATATCTAAACACTATTAAATTCAGATACGCTCTTTAAAAACCTAAATAGTATAACTATAATATTTGAATATAATCGAATAAAATAATTATACTAATTCAAAAACCCGTAGCGTTCATCGTTCACTGCATTTTCTGAAAACACGAACTGCATACATATCGATATATGAACTTGTCTGTTTTTCCAACAAACTCAGGCACCGTGAAGCGTCGCCTCCGAATATTCCTATAAAATACTAACCGGAGTAAATAAAATATATCGTTAAAACTTCTGACGCGAAATATTTCAATTCTGTTTTATTTTTGTTGACGCTGTGTACATATTTTTGAGTTAGGTTTAAAATTAAATAAGAAATATTTTACAATATGCGTTCATTCTTACGTAATTATTATTAGCAAAACATGACAGTGGCATTAACCACTATAATTATAATCAAATTAACTATAAAATATTTTAATACCTTTGGAATATAATACTGATTCATACCTACTACTACATAATATTAATGTACTCACAATTACTTTTGAATAAACATAACGTGAATTAAATAATACACCATTGATTGAAGAAACGTAACAGTTTTATTTTTTTTAAAGTTTTATAAGTCGAAATGATCTCGCCACATCACTTTTATGTAAAATAAATATTTTTTCCTATACCCTGATTTCTTATATTGATTTCATAACATAATTCCATCACTAATAATTGATTACAAAGGATTCCCGTCATTTTCCCGTACAATCATTCCCGAAACAGTCTTGACATACATTGATATTATAAGGGCCCTATACACAGTTGGCATCATGTTTCTCAATTGTAAACTTGTAGTTTATGGTATGAAAAGTCCCATCACACAACACACAATCACGAATTATCTTCGAAGAGTTATGCAGAGGCGAAACTAAGGCACCCAATTTTCGCCAAGTGTGTTCCGTCCCATGATGTGATCCGAGCCTATCGCCATATCGGGCACAAATTCTAGACTTCTGGCTGATACTGAACAAAAATAGTAGAGAAATAGAGTCCCATAGAGCTATTAAAAAACCGATTTCCAATTACTTAAATGCCACAAGTCACTGTCTTTTACAACTGTATTCAGGACGACAACGCGGAAATAGCGCCTTATGGTGCATACATAACGAGCGTTTGAACCGCAACGTTTAGCGTTAAACTTGACAGGAAACTTCAAAGAGAAAGGCATTGCTGTTTTCTGACATGACTTCTCGGATTACTTTGCTGTACACATTTGATTTGTGTAACGATTTTAAATAAGTATATTAATTTTTTTAATGTGAATTTACAGTACTTTGGAATCGTAGCTAATATCTCGAAATTTGCAATTCACATACGCTAACAATAAAGTAGTGAGGCGACAGATTACATTAATGCATTAAAATACCAATAATTGTAATGCTTTAATTTATTATTTCAAAGTTCCATAACGTCATAGCGTTTTTTTAACCGCTGCGTTTTGAATCTTCGTTAGAACGCCGCGTGTTAACGTGACGTCATCATAACCGTACACAGCATAAAGCGGCACGTCACGTTGACTTCATAAGTATGTTTTGGAAGGACACTTGGACCCTTTCTCGTGTATTTGTCTAAAAAATGGGGGGACCAGAGCAAACTTCCACCCCCGCTACGGTTTATAATAGCAACCTTATTGGAGAGTGTATTGGGTATATTTTAAGAAAATAAAGTTATTTCCTGATAACTTTTATGTATTCGAAGATGATCGTAAAGTTAACGTAAACTATGCACGATGCACATTCCTGCGATAAAAAGTAGCCTATGTGCAATTTCACGATTTGTTCTAAAAGTGTGTTGAAATCCGAAATCCTGTTTTTAACGGTTTAAGCGTTCATGTTGTACCAACTTTCAGTTTTATAATATACCTATAACTAGCTTTTGTTCACGGCTTCGCCCGCGTGAAGGAGTTTTCCGGAATAAAATACCCTCTATATAATTTCCCCGGATAGAAAGCAGCCTTTACAATTCCAGGGTCTTAAACTATCTCCATAGCAAAATTGATAAAAATCCGTTCAGTAGATTTTGAGAAAATCGATAACATACAGACAGACAGAAACTTTATTTTATAATATGTATAGATTATTAGCACGATTCTTTTTTTACGCTTCTCAACACCTCTATATCAATATTCCATCACGCTGTTAGCCAACAATATTTTCAGACCATGATAAATGCTAAACCTTTTGTCATATTCGATATGATTTCAATAAGAATGAAAGACATGCAAATTGCGCTAGAACAACCTGAGGATGAAACCCAGGAAGGAGCCAGCACTATAACAGATTAAACCTGGAGTTTAATTAGAACCTCTCGTTTATGATCGAACCAAATGTAGGACTTGTGTTTTAGTTGTTAATTTAACCAAAAGCAATAGGAATATTAATATGAGGTCTAAAGAAGCTATGACTGGTCGCGTTAAGTTGCTGTAATCTGTATGTTCGTGTGATTATCAACAAAACCGCTGCACATTGTTGACAAAATCGTTATTAATGTATAAAGGATACCCCTATAAAGAGACTTAGCTTTAATTAATGCTAGAAAATTTGCTTTACTGGCGGTAGGTCTCTCATATGTGACAGTCCGCCTGGGTAGGTAACCGCAATGTCTATTTCTGCCGCCAAGCAGCAGTGTGTAGTCACTGTTGTGTGCGGTTTGAAGAACATTCTAGCTATTTTAACTACTGGATATAGTAAGACTTAACTTGACCCTGAATGGCGAGCGAGAATACCAAACAATACTTTGTAATTCAAGGTGTTGATGGTGTTTTTAATGTTTATGGGTGGTCGTATCGCCTACTATAAGGCAAATAGCTAATTCGTCTCTACATTTAAATTAATAAAGGAACATTGAAATAAAACTAAAAACTATTTAACGGATTTTATCTGTCTAACATTCGCGTAAACATAAGAAATCATTAATAAAGGCACTAAAAGTATTTAAACGCAACATCGAGAGTGGAAATAAACAAATATTACCGTAAATTCCACAAAATCAGTTATCATTTGTTTCAATCTAATATTCGTGTAAACTTAAGAAAACATAAAAATACTTTATAAAATATTTAAATAGTTTTTTTTTAGTTTTCCGGAGTACAAGTACCGTTATATATTTCCTCGGGATAGAAGGAGCCTATAACCTTCCCAGGGTCTTAAACTATCTCCATGCCAAATTTCATAAAATCCATTTAGAAGATTTTGAAAAAATCGATCACATACAGACATACAGCTTTTGGGGACTTTGTTTTACATATGTATAGATTATAATTCTTTTCATGGGTCTGTCTGCCTGTCCGATAATATTTATCGAACTCAATAGCCCGATTAACATATCTTTTACGTGTTTTACCCTTTTCTGAACAAATGTGATGTCAAGTAAGTTATTCTATACTGGACTGGTTATGGAAGGGTAACAATTTTATTTGACGTTAAATGGTCACTTTTCAATATCAAATATTGACCTGTTATTGGTTAATGTTTATGTTTTTGGATAAAGAAATGTTATTAATTTATATTGTATCATTCTACAGTCCCTAATATTTAGTATGAGGCTCCGATTAGAATAATTTAATGATTTCTTATGTTTACGCAAATGTTAGATATTGAATAAAACTATTTTTCTTATTATTTTGCGGTTTCCCAAAGGGAGACCATTATTATATAAGAAACCGCAATACAACCCGAAAAATAGTTTTATTTCAATAGAATAATCTGGAGAAGATATATTTTTAACACCACTTCTTATTTCAAAATGAGTTCTTCATTCGGGTTAACCACGTCTTGTATTAAGTTAACTACTAAATAGCAACAAAAAATAGCTTACACGCCGTCATAAATGCCCGATTTTACGCGAATCATTGGTCTCCAACACCAAACAAGTATAGATAAAGAAATCCATTACAACATTACCTATGTGAATTTTTAGTATTGTAAAAAATAAGTCTATTGATAACATGTTGTCAATTTCTCAATTTGGGAGGCACACTCAAAAGGGTACGAGCTACGTATAAAGCAGCGGATTTACACCGCAAATTTGAAATAATAATAATTATTATTATAACTAAAAAATGTTTTTAATCATTAAAAAATTTACCAGGTATTTAAATTCAGAACAATAAAAAACACACATATATATATATATATATATATATATGTTTTTTATTGTTTTGAATGATAATTCTGAATTTCTGAATTTATATATATATATATATATATATATATATATATATATATATATATATATATATATATTGGTAGGCTCGCTCACCATACCTTCATAAAACGGTAAACTTAAAATATAGATGTAATGCGCTTTTGCCTATCATTTCGGGTGGCGTGGGCGTGAAATTATTTGACCATTTCATTATCAATACTTTAAGTAGTAGGACGCGTAACGCCTACAAATCCAATCCAATCAACCTTAGGACGTAATCAAAGGTTTTTATCAATTGTGTCCAAATATTCGGATTAATCTTCTATAAGATTTTTTATGAATGAGTACGGAATTTCATTTCCAATGGTTGTCTTCATTTACTTATTATTTCCTACGGTTTCACGCGTATTAATATTGGCGTTGGGGCTAGATGTTATTTTTCAAATCGATGCCCTAGTTGGAAGTAGGTATGATAAATAATCAGTATAAAGGAAGGTCTGCCAGGTTCAAAACCCAAAAGAACCTCTAAGTTTTGAAAAGTTACAATTCTTTGAGAAATATCGTTTGCTTTACCGATGAAGGAAAACATCGTCAGAACTGAGGAAACTTCCATAATAATAGGTATGTGAAGACTGCCAAAAGCCAACCCACATTAGGCCAGCGTGGTGGACTAATGTCTAACACGTTCTCTATAGTAGAGTGGGCCCGTGCCCAACAGTGGGACAATTTAGGGCAGATATTATTCTTAGTATAAAATTTTCTTTATATATATATATTATATTAAGTAGGGATAATATTCCTTGTCAATAAATATACTATTTATTTCAGTGGTTACACTTATAAAAGTAAGTCATCGCTGTTTAACTGATCGTTGCTTCGTTATTTTCTCTTACCTCAAGTTTTAATGTAAATACCCACCGGATACAGAAAATCACTAAACAATAATCATTGTAGTGCAAAACAATAATCTTTCTAAGTATTATAAGTTATAGGTTTAGATTCGTATATTATGAATGTGATTTATTTCTTTGTGCAAACAGATGGGATTCCGCTGCAAGGTCCTGAAGGAATGATGTTGAACAGTTAGAAATGAATAATATTTTATTATTGTATGTCCCGAAGGACGCAAGTTAAATGCATTATTGAATATTAAACTACCGTACACAAGGTGTTAAAACCCGCCATAGATGTCCAAGTATGTCGAGTTCTGAGATCAGTCTGTGTATATCCGGTTCCAACAGGCCGACATAATTGTGTCGACTACCGAGGGGTAATCATCTCTCGTCAGTCGACATTCTAGTGGACCCGACTCCACTTACCATCAGGTGCAGTGATGTCACTATCGAGCACGTATAAAAAAAATGAACACTTATGTCCTACAAGGTGTTGCGATTGCGCGCACGTTTGCAGCCTTTCTCGTTACAAAAGCCGCTAAATCATTTTACATCCAATAGATTACGACCCATACCATAATCTATTCCACAAATCGGGTAAAAAAACCTTTATTTCCTACGCGAGAAAGCATACAGGATAAATGTAGCCTATGTATTGATGCAGGACAAGGTCTATGTGTGTGTCAAATTTCATTCAAACACCCAAAAATTTTTTGCTAACTTTCGCCTTACTCATAATATCAGTAAGAACTGAGATAGTCTCAAGTAAGATTGGACTACGAATCCAAGATATGGTGATATACTTTATTTTCAGTTTAGCATATTAATATATAAATTCAAAGTGTATGATGACTTCTATTCTGCATAGAATATTGTAAAAGTATAAGGAAATTACTGTGAATCATATATTATATACAAAAAAGCGATGTAAAAGTAGTAGCTGTGTACTAAAGTAGTATTGCACACCGGCACCTATCCAATGTATTTGAACATTTTTATGTTTAAATCCACCTGTATGTTAAGAACCTATGTATATTCTACAATAAAGGATTTCTATTTCTATTTTGCGATTACTGCTACTGTGGTAAGGGTATTTAGTTTGTGAAAATATAAAAGATCCATTCTGAGAGTCCAAACCCAATTTCATCAAAATCGGTTTAGTGGTTTTGTCAAGACTTAACAAAATTACTTTCCCGTATATCAGTACGGGTTGATTTTAAAACCATATTTGGAACGTATTCATTTTAAAATATAGAATCTGTCCACAAGACAATAAACAACGAAGCAAAGACAAGAAACAAAAGTTCCCGAGGCATTCGCCAGGTTGTGTACCTTTTGTTGTTATTGTAACTCTAAAAACAATATGGAGTTGGTTTTTCGTAACTATAATTGGACGTTGTTTGATATTCCTTTTTTAAATTTAAGACTTTTTAAATTAAAAAAAAGAATTATTTAAATAAAAAAAAATAATAATTGAGATCGTATTTTTTTATTATATACGGGGGCAAAGAGTTGCGTTGCCGGCCTTTTAAGGCGATACCTCAAGGTCAATTTTCATACATTTTGTTTCACCTTTAATCTGGGTAACTAAACAAGTATTGGCAAGTAAAGAATTTAAATTCACGTCTAGTTAGTGATGTGATGAATTTAATATGACGAAATTTTAAAGGCAGAAATATCCATGATTATTAATTATTTTTACGTTTTTCTTTCAACTGCGAGAACTAATCACTAACTAGACGTGAATTTAAATTCTTTACTTGCCAATACTTGTTTAGTTACTCAGATTAAAGGTGAAACAAAATGTATGAAAATGGACCTTGAGGTATCGCCTTAAGTAGGTATTTTTAAGTGACTTCCAGAAAAGGAGTTTGTCAACTTTTTTTGCAGCTTCGAATAAGGGAACGAGCTTGCCGTTTGCTTGATGGCAAGCGATATGACCGCTCATAAACAGTGGAAACACCATCCAACACCTTGAAGTACAAAATATTTTAATACCAAAATAGAAGTTTAACGAACGCAGCCACGAGTAAAACCTAGTTACGTAATGTTCACGAAAAAGAATATTAATTCTTATGCATAGCAATCTTCTAACTACAATATTATCTATGACACAACATACTTTTCCAGTCATAAAATCTGAAGATCTTAATGCAGACCGCATCGTTTCAACTGGTCCTTTAGAAATCCCATTTTAAAACCGCCAGTGTATCTCAGAATGTCATATTTACTTGCAAACAGAATGGAATGCGTTTTACTCGACTCTGGAGAGTTAAGTATCTGCAACAGTGCATTGCGACTGATAATGCAATGTTTAAATTCTGATATTGTTAACTGCTATTGGTATTTGCATAACGTTAAAGGGTCCCAGAGCTGAAGTTGTCTATGACATAATGTTGAAAAATTTGGTAAAAACTAAAACGTATTAAAGTCTGAAAATTATTTGTATTCGTAAATTTAAAACAAGCATTGGTTGAGACAAAAATAGCTAAAAAAATTACATAGTTATTGTAAAATTAAAAATTTACCCACCTTTTATAATTTATTTATTTTAATTGTGATAGCAATATTGTTTTTCTATTTTCAAATTCAGTAGTATTTTATAAAAACCTGACATAAGCAACTTTAGTAACAGATGTGTAACCAAATGTGATTATTGTTAATGTGCTGCGCTTTGTATGTTAAACAGAAATCGTTCGAGTTAACTATTGTAGCCTAGGAAATAGGGTAGCTAATGCATATTAATTTGATTCCCTGTAAAGTATATATTGTAGAAACAATAATTGATATTTGTAAGTGCTTATGTAAATTTGATTATATAACACATCGTTCCCTTACGCCATTTTCTAGTATTGTATACCTATATATTCCAATCTAATTTAATATAAACTTTCATGAATGGAGCTGATTTGCTTGTTTTAACATAACAATCCTAAAAAAACTTTAAGTAATATAAAGCTTATTTCTGAGTGTTAAAGTTACTTTTTCTCATGGTAACGGATATAAGCGGATAAAATCGGGTGAAACACTTAGTAAAAATATTTAAAACGCGTGTCGTGAAACACATTTGTAATGTGAAAAGTATTCGTTCGCGTTTAGAAAATTTCAAGCGTTATTTGTTCTCATTGCCAAAACACGTATTTAGATTTTGTTACTCGCCATAATTTTACTTTACAAGGTTTTAAATAATTTTGCCTTGGTATTAATAATAGTAACAAGAATTATAATTATTGCTTATTGCTGGGCACAAGCTTCCTCTATTTCTTGGAGGGATAAGGCCACCACCACGCTGGTCTAAGGCATGGTAGACTTCACGTACCTTCGAATTTCTTATACAGCTTCTCAGATATGCAGGTTTGTTTCTTCTTAGGTATGCAGGTTGGCGATATTTTCCCTCAGCGTTAAAGCAAGCTATAAATCTCAAAGAATATACACATAACATTAAAAAATTCTGGTCCCTTTGCGTTTTGAAACTGCGAGGCTTCATAAATTCCAATCATATATCTTCGAAATTCTTCTCTATTCTTAGTTGGATTAATACGTATGCTAATGAAAATTTCATTCCAATTTACAAACAAAAAATCAGTTCACAACCAAAGTTGTACTAACTCGGAAATTGTTATTTGATCATAACTTTCCCATTAATGGAATTAAACCTACTCCCAGTTTTAGCACATGGGGCCATGGAAGTTACACATTCATTTAATAAAGCCAGGCCTACCAAACAGTACAACTTTAAATGTTTGACCATGTTTCGATTTTACTTAGATAATGGAACGTGGGCTGATTATAAATTGTTAATTTTTTTATCGGTTTTAAATATTTTACTTCCCTTTCAATCATTATGGACAAGTGTCTCTAGCAGATATGCAACTATTAAAACTGAAAAAGCCATTTTACCAGCTTCAATATATTTTGCCAGTTATCGTCCAGTGGTTACAATTCGCTCGATTATAATATATTTGTAAATATTATACATTTATTATTCTGCATTCCTATATGAACTTTAGTCAAGCCGATACCACACTCCTTCGCATGCGCAATATGCTCAAAAATGGGGACAACGTTTTTTCTTCACCTATTAATATAAATAGAAGACATCAGTATCCGGTATCTGGAACTACAATCCAAAACAATGATCATATTTGAATAACAAGTTCAAATGTAATTAGAGTCACAGCCTCCCCATCGCGCTCTCAAACCCCATTCATTTACTATAGGGACATTCACGGTTGACATGCGTTCGTAACCAAACTTTTTTTTCATGGGGAAAATCCTCTTGGATCCCCACCTACTATTGATAAGCTAGATATGCCGAATTTTTACTGGCTAAAAACCCCATGTTGGTCTCAATCTGTACTAAATAAATAAAAAAACAATCAATTGTATATCGATTTATGTCTGTGTATCAGTGACAAAGGTTCAATTTTCCGACAGGAAACTCAACACAACCTAGTACTAATATACATAAAAGCGGTTTGCAAATCATTCAAAGATGATTAGATTTTTATAAATTACGAAAGGGAAGCCGGTAGGAATCGAGTTATATAGACCCTTCGCCAGTGCAGTGTTATGATGGCGCTTTTGCATCGTTGCTCAGTGCGGGTAATTCTTTGAGAAAGGTTTTAGATTTTTAAGTAGTCCGGGATTTGAATCTCTATATAGGAATGAAACATTCCATCACGTAGTAACGCGTGTCGCGTTCTGGGATTAGCTAGTGTATATCCGGTTCCAACAGGCCAACATAATTGTGTCAACTGCCGAGGGGTAATCATCTCTCGTCAGTCGACATTTTATTACCATTATTACTACCATCCACATATCATGCGTCATGGGTCAATGTGCCGTGCCAATATAAAAAAAAAAAAAAAAAAAAAAAGAACAAAAAAAAACCGTCGTTGGGCGGAAAATTAAGCGATAATTGAATTAAGCTTTTCTGTCTACCACTTAAGATAAAGGCGTGGGTACATTAAGGCTAATTTACCAATCTTTGAACTCTGGCGACTCACGCAAAATCATACGCTATTACAAACGTCATCTTAGGCCATAATACCCCTGGCCTGTCGGCTTAGACCTGCTTTGTCAATACCCTAGCTAGTTAATGTTATGATATTTTGAGGCTATATCGTGTGTAGATGTATATTTAAATAGATTTTTTAATGTAACAAAATGTTGAAATAATCTAGCACATTATAGTATGTACTAGGAGAGAAGGAATAGATTGGTGTGAAAGCTTTCATCCGAAATAGTCTTAATAATCACTTTTTCGGAATCAAAATCTCCATACATGTTACCTAGGACTTGGTTTATCTACTTGAAAAAGATCTGAATCAAAAAAAACAAATGTAGTCTTCCGACATGCAATTAGTGGCAAGGCGAATGATGTAATTATTATTTATTGGACTAACTTTTGATGTAATTGGGCTATGAATTCTACCCTTTTTAGATATAAGAAAGGGTATCATAATTAAGTTATTGAAATTTAGCATGTAAGCCGGAAGCCGTTATTTATAAATAAAACATGGTGCCTTAAAGTTTAAAATATTTTCAGTCCAGATGTAAGTTTAAATTCATAATTCAATTCATTAAATTTGTTTTCATATTAAAATTATGAAATAAACGTCATGAGCAGAAACGAATTAAAAAGCCTATTTAAATAGTATCGTCTTAAGAATAAGAATTCTATTCACAAGGAAAATATGGCGGCTGTCTTACCGGTTGGAGACATGCAAATGTATTGTTGAGATAAAGAGTAAGGCTAACTATAGTGGTAAGCGGCAGCGGGAAGCGGTAATAATATTTTATGTTTTAGCACGTGGGGAAGTATTTTTAGGCTCATCAGATGTCGCTAAGAGCAAGATCATAGATTAATATGATGAGTTATTGATATCAGTGTCGTTATCATATATTTTTATTCAGTTAAGGCGATACCTCAAGGTCCATTTTCATACATTTTGTTTCGGCTTTAATCTGGGTAACTAAACAAGTATTGGCAAGTAAAGAATTTAAATTCACGTCTAGTTAGTGATTAGTTCTCGCAGTTGAAACCGTTTAAAAATTTATCAAGTGTCAATATATCTCACAATCACGTAGCACCGCTTTGGCGGTAAAAACAATAGTGCCCTTCATTACTAGCAAAAATGTTTTTCGGGAAAATAAACTAAATGTTCGTGAGTACATAAGAAAAGTACCAATCACTAAATTCCAACGAATTTAAAACATGTGGTTAATGGACATTAAATTCCTATATCTACAATATCTTGTCTACTAATTACTTCAAAGTTGATACTTAAAGGGTTTATCTTAGAAATTATATCTCCGAAAATAGTTCCACCTAATAGAGCGTATAAAATCTGTAACTTAATGCTCAAGTCTCCTATTGTTCTTACATTGAATGCTTCGGTTAGGAAGTTACATTTATTAAAATCGCTTCCGCTTATACATAATGTCTCATCCCAGGCAATGATTATCTTTTGTTCTTTTCTAAGATACGTACACCACGAATAAAATACTTAACTCGTAACGATTTATACAGAAAATTTATAAAAATATGGTCAGAGTTCATGAATTATGCAGTCAGATAAGATATTGCACTTTACTTTCATTGCAATTTTACTTGCCAACTTGAATATATTTTTCTTTTGAGCTAATTAAACCTATCACCTCAGAGTTTAATATATTTTTTATGATTACACTTCTACATATTGATATACAGGGGCATTTTGACATTGCGATAACAAGTTAAACCACATACTTCTTATCTTGACAACATTTTACCATCAGATATTGTAACCATAGATGTAAAAAGGGTAAGTTTCGAATAATATAAATATAAATAAAAGTAATTTTACACGGCCTATGGCCACTACACGAACAGAATTTATTGGATCGGCAAAATCATAATTTCAGTCAGAAATATACTTCGCGCATTATATTCGCACTAAACTAAAAAATTATATAACTAAAACTATGAATTAGGGCGAAAATATTTGTTATTCATGGTGAATTTTTGGCACAATGTTATCATAGGTAAAAATGAATATATGATTTCATTTTGTAACGCAATGTAAAAATGATCCTATATAGTTGAATCACGAGACTAAGTTTGCAGTTTTGTATTTGTTTCAGTAAGCCGAGTGTGCAATAAACCATGGCATAGCATTCACAAACACTACATTTTAAATGAAACAATGTTTAATTACATTGATCATTAACAGAAACATATTTCTAACAACTCAGTCACCTGCAAATTTTCAAGATATCCACCATAAATATCTTCGGACTTTTAACTACTTAACTTCTTTTACACTATGCGACTTCTAAGGTGTTATCGACGAAGTTGGCCATTTGCGGTAACTTCATATAATTAGAATCGACTTACTTTATCAACCATAAGTTCTTTATTAATATTGTTGTAACTTACAGCTGTATAATTTGTTTAACTATCAAAGTTAATTTTATAGTGTAAATATGAAGTAAATTTTTCAATCGAACCTCGATCAGAGCCTTATGACTATTTAAATAAGGTTTAAATTTGCGAGTGAACGATTTTTCCATGTACAGCCTTAACAGTGAGCGTAAGCTGATTTCGCAAATATTGAAGTTTGTGAAACGTGCGGCGAGTAGCTTGGGTATATTAAAATATTTCCACTGATAATAATAATAAACGTTTATTATCAAAAAGGCAACAATATTGACATAATATATCTGCGACTCTTGAATGCAACTTGTTTTTTATTGCCTTGAATGATGATGCGATCTTTCCGTTTGCCTTGCTGTAAGCGATACGACCGCCCATAAACAGTAGAAACACCATCCAACACCTTGAATTACAAAGTATTGTTCGGTATTCCACTGCGCTCGCCATCATGAGACATGAGATGTTAAGTCTTGTTATGTCCGATAGTTACACTGGCTACAATGTCCTTCAAACTGGAACATAACAGTGACTACACAATGCTGCTTGGCGCCAGAAGTAGCCATTGCGGTGGTACCTACCCAGACGGACTCTCACATATGAGAGATCTACTTCCAGCCTATCCTTAGAAACCTTGCAGTTGAAATAAAATTATTTTCCATACTCGGCAGCGTGCTATGAAGGCTGCAAAGTCTTCCTAACTTCAGACATATGCATTCTCATACTATAGTTTATGAGGGTGTTAAACTGATGAAAAATTATACAAATTGTTTTACTTTTAAAAAGCTATAATGTCTTTAGTAATATAGGGTATATTTTTCTTTGTTTGATTTAATTACTGGAAAAGATTATCTCCGGACGGAGCCGCAAGCAAAAATAGTTTTAATGTAACAATACAATAGATGTATTATTTGTGTTTCAATAAAATATGTAAGACACCACCTCGCAATCTGAACCTAAATTATATACAATTTTGGACCCTATTCCGACACGTGAGAGTGCACAATATAATTGTGGCTCAATTTCCTGTTACCTTAAACGTTCATCTCGTGTAAATTGGGTAATTTTGATACGCAACAGGTCAAGTGTTTGCAATAAATAGTCATATACTCCAACACTTGGGACGTACAATGCCCTGTATGGTTTGGAAAATAATACTACGTACTAGATCTGGCGTTCCGAACACTCACTATGTTCAACTGAATTGTACTGCAATCCAGTATTGGTTGGCATTGTACTTAAACTCTATTTAAAGCGCTTTAGCACTGCATGTTTAAAAGGTTTGATTAGACGACGATTGATGTTTTAGCGCTGCAGCGAACTTTGGTTCTAAGTCCAGATTTTGAACAAATAGTTTATATGGACGTTCGTGTCTATAGAATACACGTCAATGTATATAGCGTAACTACTTAAATTATTTATTGAAACGACAAACTAATGAAAGTTTTTTTTTTTATTATTTAGATAATACTTTTTCAACGTACCTATTACATCACGAATAATCTTATTCACGCAAATATTTACTTATTTATCGACATCCCTAATGAGTAATTCACCGAGATTGCTTGCTCAATAATTTAGTACCTTTACATTTAGACGCGTCTTTCTGTTATATAAATAATAACATTGTCTGGCATTGTGTTTATTCATTTGTGGGCGACTCATTGGTAATTCACAAATTTTTGGCATAAAACCACCGTCTTCCTTTATAACTGTTAATGGCTGGTTGAGTTATGCAGATTAAAAATAAACAGCCAGTATTCTATTTTCAAAATTATTTTCTTTTGTAATGAGAAGATATTTTTTTCGCAACGAGACACAAGTTAAATAGGTTTGTTTATTATATTATTTTCATGTTTTAATATTGTTACATCGACAAATATATTATCTTAGATTACATCAGGAAATCAGACATAGCATCGCAAACGTAATGGATGAGGCGAATCTGTAATCTTACTGAAAGAAAAATGAAAAATATTCTCTTTCGTAAAATAAGATACTTGGAAATCATTATTTAAATATACATAATTAAAAGTAATACAGTGGAAATTTATACCCACACGCTTGCATACAGTTATTTTTCAGACTACGCTTAGTATCATAAAAGTTCTTTTGCCTAATCTCCAAAAAAAACTTAAGAATCTACCTCTAACTACTCCCAACATATAACTAATTCAACCTAAGATGTTTTTATTGTTGAATTCAACCATTCTCGTTTCCGATCCAACTGCATAGCATACTTAAAAATATTTTATCCTTTGTTGCAGTACTCAAGACCGTCAAAATGAACAAAGCTTGCAAGGCCAGCACTCACAGCGCGACTGCGACCAGGCTGTTCGCATTGTTACTAGTCATATGTCTTGCTGAGTGCGTCACAGGTGAGCTTAGGACTATTGTAGAGATGTTTTTATTACTACGCATTTTTTAAGGAGAAGCGGTCGATAGAGTCGCTGTTCGTTGATTAGGAATAACATTACCGATGTCATTATTTTGATGGAATTCTTTTTTTAAATATTATTTTAAAAAAATATTTTATTACTTGTATATTTAAGAAGTTTTATTGTGTATTCGTAATAGTTTTTAAATGTACGGTATATATAAATATTCACATTTTTCGAACATTGGGACGTGTTTTACTAGACTTTTTTTTAGAATGGTAAAAAAATCTGCGGGGAGTTTAAAAAATAAATAAAATACCACAATGAAAAATAAAGTAAAATCTTTTATTTATGCAAACAGCAGTAATAAGTTTGTTTGAATAATATCTGAGATTATCCGTCTGGATCAAAGTAAATCTCATTCCCGCGCTTTTTGCCGACAATAATGGACTTGCGAAAGCGGGTGACGAAATGCGCGCGAAAATGAATATCACCTTTAATTTCATACATGAATAAATGAAAAAAATAGTAAATTATTTATGTAGTTTATTTTTATTATTGCTAATGTTGTAATAGTTTAATCCAGTAATATATTCTGCGAAAATAAACATTAATCCTATAATATACGAGTAATAAAGAAAAAATGGATTTGGTTTGTTTGTTTTCTCGTAATGTTTTACTGAATTTTGTGCAAATAAATGTTTCAAATGAAACACAAATGGACATTTCTATAAAGAATCTATTTATACTGACCAGTTTTTGTGTCTAATAATAGAAATGAAGAATGCTTTTGTATGGACAACATCTTGTTCCTTCAAAAATATTAACTTATAGAAAACATGATCTATCTAAGAAAGCGGATTATAACTCTTAGTATAATTAATATAAAATACATATTGGAAAGTTATTTATAACATTATGTTAGCTAAATATATTATTGCAAATCTTTATAGCCGTTCCTTCAGACATTAAAATGTAACACAGATGACAGGAAAAGTGACCAACTCACAAGTTTTTGCAGTATCCATTTCGCCGTATGAAGATCCATTACAACAATTGTAGGCAACAGTATTTCTTTTTTAGTAAAATAAGTGACGACTTGAATTGACGTTATACAGAAAAAGAAGTAGAAAGTAATAAAATGAAGAGAAAGTCTTGCATGTCTTTTTTCATGGAGATTTGAAGTACAATATGAAGCTAAGAAAATACCTACATTTTATTTCTAGAATACTTCTACACGAGGTATTAGATTACGTAGTAGCTTCACAACCCTCATGGTCATATGGCGAACTGAGATGTTGGTCGTCCGAAAAGTGACAATATTTATTTACACTTTAGAATAATACGTATTTAAAAATATTTTAGCTCTTGAACAATACGAAAACAATTTTATTTCGACGTCGAACATTCGCATGAACATAAGAAATCATTATTCCTGTGGGACTTTTGTTCTGGCAATACGGTTAGATAAAAATAGCACAAAAATCTAGATAATAATCATTCCGTCCACGTTTAAATTTTTCTAACACGCACGTTTTGATTTTCGGCAAGTTACTTACTGTCACCAAGTTGTTGTCCCCGAAGACAGTTTATTCAATAATAGACCTTCACGACATTTATTAAGTTTTAAACTTATAAATCACCAACGCGATATGTCAGTTATTTTATCTTGTTTTTTTTTTATTTATTATTGTCTGATGTTAAATGTCCACACCTAGACATATTCTGAAACTGTATTTTAAATTCACAATTTATTACATAGATAATACTGTCAATCTACAATAAGCTATATTTTCAATTCACGATTCATGGATCTTATTTAAAAAATATTATACAGTGATAAAAATAAAAAAATAAAAATATTATTTAACGTATACAATGCTACTATAATAGTAGTGAAATAGTTTGAAAATACGGCAACATTTAGTGAAAGTAGATAAAAATTGTTTCAGGTATCCAAATGCTTAGGGAATAAGGACGAAAATTAGATTTGTTAATTACTTCAGTGTTCGAACAACATTTATAAGAACATAGATTCATTAGTATATTTATTTTTATAAATTAAAAAGTCTTCTGCTCAGTTATAGTTCAGTGAAATAGGAGATTTCTAAAATCAAATATTTCATATTTACGGTTAAAAATGTACTCAACCATTAATTGATATCATCATCAACATCAAGTCCACTGCTGGACATAGGCTTCATTAAAGACTTTAACAATATAATAATATGACAATACTTTATGTAAATCCAAAAAAGATAGATATTTTCCACAACTCACATACAAAGTTCAGACAAAAACTATTGAAATATTTTGGTTCTTATGCCTCCAATTCCTGATTTCTTTTTTTTGTTTTTTCGTCCTGTTTGCTTATTAAGCATAACATAATATAATTTTAGTTATTTTTTAATTTATATGTTCTCATATGTAATAATATAATTTAACAATGCACGGCATTACTTTAATGGATCCTGTGTATTCCTTTAAGTTGTTTGTGCATCTCTTGTGTAAATTAACCCCCTTATTTATAGACGTTTTTTATCTAAGGACAGAGTAATGCTGTGATAACAAGTCTGTTTTTCAGTACCCAACGGGCCGTTGTGATTGGCTCATATTGAAATACAACAATATTAGCCAATTACAACGGCTCTACGTCTACGCACTGCGAAGGCTGTCATGCCATCAGCACTGAAAAACTTGTTATCACAGCTTTGCTCAGTCCTTAGATAAAAAAGTCTATTAATACGGGATAGATGTATAACCTGCTAGACAACCTAAAATAAATTAATATTTGTAAGTTGTGATATAAATTTTATTATTTCCGGACCAAAGGTTGAGAATTATTGATTCCGAAGGCAGACAATGCTGTTAAATATTTCGAAAGCCTATTAATCAGAACAATACGTTTGAACAATTAACAATTTGTTATTCGTAAACACAGCACAATTGACTTCACTTGAAAATGTATAGATCTATTATATAAGTAAGTATTTGTGTCGTAGTTACAAGATATAAAGGATTTTGAATTAGGTATCGAAATAAAAGTATTTTTTTACCGCGTTTTTTATTATTTTCTACTTTCGAAGACTTTACAACCTTTATGGTCACGGAGCGGATATAAGCCGCAAAACTAATTTGATTTCTAACATTCACGTAATTTCATCACGTTTTATATTTTTTAATTTTCTGACGGTTCGAAGACTGCAGCCTTTACGGTCATGAAGCTGATATAGTCAGAAAACTAGTTTTCGTTTAACATTCGCGTAAACATAAGAAATGATTATAGAGTAGAAGGTTTTAAGCCTGAAGAATACCTCCATATTTTTAGTTACATTTAAATCATAAGTTTTATGTTATGGATAAGCTATGGTGGTCTACTACCTGTGAGATATGACGTAATAATGTACGCCTGCACTGGCAGCTCTTTAGTCTAATAATAATCTATATAAATAAAAGTGAATCACCGAAATGTTTGTACATGCTGAACTTCCAAACGACTGGACCAAATTGGATAAAGTCGGAAAAAGATTTGTATGAAAAAAATATTTTAAAAAATTATGTGTTTTCGGGTAGGTATTTTTATGGTTTAGATTCAATATTGCACCCAATTGCGCTGTAGTTGAGTTCTAGGACTTTATTTTTATCTCCTTTTTAGGGCAAAACAACGTTTGTCACGGTCGCTAGTAATATGTATATGATAACCCATTTTGTTTAATGTTTTGATTAAAATCATTTACAAATGATGTATTGTTTACGCGTTCCATTTTACGAAATTAATAAAAATAACTTATTTTCCTCTAAGACTATTACGTAGAATTCCCTACGGCTTTGACGTTAAGTTTACCATGGAATACAAAGTAAATCTTAAACTACGTTTTTTGGGCACAATAATTTTATTCGAAATTTATACAAAAAATATTTTGCAATTAATCAGGGATTGAATGCTGCAAAATATTTTTTATTAAATTAACTTACATACTTATATTAATTTTCATTACTAAAGTCGTAACCTCCCACGCTATTTGTCAGAGATATTAAAAACGTCATAATACGTCCATAAAACTTGGCAATCATAGAGCATACTCGTAAATCTAGGGTTTCTATCAAATTAGGTTTATTATTGAAGTAAATATTGATTGATTATACAATCACTAGGTTATAGAAATAGATCAAGTTCAATTCGTTAAAATAACTTAAGACTTGATTTATTTTGATAGGAGCAAGTTTGCCTCAAAGTTATTTAGACATAAATGTACTTGTTTGAAATTCAACGTCTTTAGAAGTATTTTTAGGAATAGGCTTTGCTCACGGTTTTGTCGGCATGAAAGTTTCCCTAGATTAGTAGCCTATATCTTTCCTAAGCCTATTTTCATACCAAATTTTGTCGTAATCCGTTCGATTGTTTTTGAGTTCATCGCGTTCAGACAAACGCAACCGGGGACTTTGTTTTATAATATGTAAGGATTATAAGTTCCGCTTATATTAAATGTGGTTAATTGCAATTATTTTGTAAAAATAACCGTAAGCATACATAAACACAGAAAAATTGTTATTTTAATTTAACAGAAATAAACATTAAATTATAATATATTAGCATTTGCTCGCGGTTTCGCCGCGTGACGGGGTTTTCCGGGATAAAAGTCCCGCTATATATTTTACCGGGATAAAAAGTAGTCTATCACCTTCCCAGGTCTTAAACTATTTCCATACCAAATTTCATAAAAATCCGTTCAGTAGATTTTGAGAAAATCGATCACAAACAGACAGGCAGAAAAGGGGTCATTTTTTTATAATATGTATAGATAATAAACACCTATTAGTAATAACTAGATGTAATGCAAATATTAAAATATCCTCTAACCTAAAACACCTAATTCATGTTTCGACGTACAATGACGTCATACCGTGTAATTCCTGTTAATTCATAGTAAAGGTAATGAAGCGTTGTAACACGTACAATGCGGTGTAGGGGACATGACGTGTATTGTTGGGGTAGGTCCGCACGACATCGCATAGAGTAATTGTGCTCCAGGAATTGAACCGTTTTTTTTTTATCATTCATAATCTGTATTCAATTTTTTTTTACTGACGCTTCTTGATAGTAAGTTATTGAGAATATTAATGCTATAGTAATTATTAATAAATATGTAACATAATTTAGCAATGTTATAACGCGTTGTAAGGAGTGACGCGGCAGCCGGAATGTGCGTGATGTCACTCAGCTGGTGAGACTTTTATATAATATTTTTAAATCCACTGGCATTTATTGTCTGCTACTCTCGATGCGAGTGACACAAACGGCTGCCGTGTTATCCCGCTAAAAAAAAATTATAATTGAAAGATTTCTCGGTTTTTATCGTACTCCCCTAACACCAAGTTTAACAACAAGCATTTAACGAAGATTTGGGAAATAGCGCTGTAAATAAACAAAACACCGCTTTTAACAGCATAGTTACACAAAATGAACTACATTAGCTCAATTTAAACGAACACTATATAACGGCAATTTAAAACACAAAGTAACCAATAATATTTTTAAAACGTTATAACTACGTGGTGCGGACATTGTCACAGCGGGCTGCGGGTGCGCCGGGATTAGCTAATAACTAATACATGTTTGATCCACAGAGCAGAGAATTAACGGTAGGGGTAGCAAGGCGTCGGTTATTGAGAAAGTCAACGGCTGGCGCAGTCAACGCGGAGGTACGTCGGTGGAGCATGCGCTTTAGCTGTAAATAGCGTGCACAAGTAGTGTAGATGCGCACTTTTCGAATTTCGAATGATTCGTCGTCTATAGACGTTATTAGTTTAATAATAGGGATTGCATTAAGGCAGCGAGTATTATGAAATGGTTACGAAGATATAACGGAATTCTCATGCTAAAAGTAATAGCAATAGTAGCCATTCACCTAAATATCAATTGGTATTGAATTTACTAACAGTAAAAAACACCGATAATATGTATATTAATTTTATTTAATAACTGCTGCCTCTATGTTAGTTGTCTACTCTATGTGGTTTGAAAGAGTTAGTTAGTTTGAAATATCATTTTTAAAGGAAACATGCTATGGGCATACGCCATGCATGCGTTTGCATACAAATCTATTAATTTCCATGCACTTTCCATAGAATGTTTTATGTTTGTTTGAATTCTTAGAATTCAGTTAGCTATTAGGTTTAGTTAGAAAAATGATAAGCGCACTTGGAATTATGAATGTAGTTGTTAATTTGTAGTTATAATTATAGAGTAATGAAATGGAAAAGTCCATTTATTTTCGAAATAAACCAGCAGGTCTAATGGGAGTCGTGTATATCATAAGTATATTTTTGTCTGTTTTCGTTCAGGTAATGATGTGTTTGGGTTTGGACACTATTGAAGTTTACGAAACCAATTCTTTTTACTTACTTGGCAAAGTGACCACTACACCTAATGGTAAGTGGAGTGGGGTCCAATAGAATGTCGACTGACGAGAGATGATTACCCCTCGACAGTCGTCACAATTATGCCGGCCTGTTGGAACCGGATATACACAGGCTGATCCCGGAACGCGACACTTACGTAGGCCACTATGACGGGGTTTAACAACCTTGTGTACGGTGAGGATATAAAATATATCCTACCACCAGCATCGGTAGTATTGGATATCTCTGGAAAGGATCTTATATGGATGGCATCACCATTTTATGAAGAAACCTGGCTATTACCATCAGCGGTCTAATACGTTCTATATTTATTTACATAAAAAAATACCAACTTATTTCTTAACATGTTTCATATAAGTAATATTAAGATTAGCAAATGAAAGTGATGTTTAATTTATATACAAAAATAAACGAGACAATATTAACATTTTAATTGTGTATAAGTTAAGTTTAACTTAAGTGACTCTGATATTTATTTCTCAAATAAACGGGTCATTTAAACAGACGCTAATACAAATAGTCTTGAGAAGTACTTACTGTTTCCAACTCTTAAATAAGGTTTTAATTACTTTTGTCAGAACAATGAATATTGTTTGTATTTGCATGATTTTTAAAATCTTAATGGTTTTCCTTTATTTTTTAACAAGGCATGATAAAGTAATGTAATGAGGGACATTCATTTTTTGGCCGCAATGGATCGCTAATAGATACATTATCGATAATTTGACACATTATTTTTTAATCTGTAGCCGCACTTATTTTCAATATTATGACATGAATATTTGAAAAAACTCGTATTCAAAAAAGAATTATTTAAAAAGCTATAATACTGGCTGAATGAATGAGAATAAAACTGATTTTAAAAACAGAATTACGAGTATTAGAAAAATGATACTGGCACGAATGAATGAGTAAACCTAACCGATTTTAAAAAAGGAATTGTTTGATATTATTTTCGTGACCGGTGAAATGCATTGTATTAATGTTGTGACTCGAGTCACGTGTTGCGGTCCTAAGATCCATCTCTTTATTCAGGAAGCTGTGATGCTATGAATAGTGTCTACGTCATATTTGCATGACACAGGTGTCAGTGGCTTGTGCACACGAATCTAATGTACATTTGACCAAGATTTTCAAGTGAAGAACGATGAAAGTTGTAAACGAATATATTTAAAAGTGAAGAAGCTATGAATGAATAAATCATCAAACAACTTACCTCTTGCCCTTTATAGAGCTGATGCTGAAACATTTGGTCTTGAGTATTTTTATATTTTTACTGTATTTACTACGGTTTTTGATATAAAAGGATGAAAAACTATTTTTCGGATTTTATCGTGGTGTTTATATTATGTTACTCTTCCGACGTTTTGAATACTTCGCAGTCATCATGGTCACGGGTGGACTGAGATGTTGGTCGTCCGAAAACTCAAAGTTACAATATCTACCTACATTTTACAATTATAAAATATTTTTAGCGGTCCGATCTACGCAGATTAAGCTCATTGTCTTAAATTCGTCGGGAGGAAATCATAAAATAAAAAAATTGCGATAAAATCCGAAAAATAGTTTCGAAATTCAAATCACAATAAAAATAAGAAATCTAGCATGAAGCCAGAACTAAATATTAATACTGTTAATTATAAAAGTAACGTAAGTTCCTATATTCACCTATAAATAATAACGCTTAACACTTTTGACGGGTTATACAACATTTCCAATTCTACCAACACTAGAAGCTAACTGCAACTAACAAAGAAAACTAATCAATAAACATCTAAGACGTAGACGTCCCAGAAATCCATCCACACTTCACAGTTTATTCACAATTTCATTTTAAAACAAAGGAAAACACATTATAGGTCCACTGGGAAATCGCTATGCACCGGCACAGATTTATGTTCCGTTTGTTACGAACTTGCCTATAATCTGTTTGTTTTTATTGCGAAATGAAATAACTGATTCTGAATTGATTGTTTATTGAGGTTATTTATTTATTAATACAGTTTACATATACAGAGTATGTAATAATGATAATATTGATCCTGTATTATTTACTGTCCCACTGTTGGGCACGGGCCTCCTCGATTACTGAGAGGGATTAGGCCTTAGTTCACCACGCTGGTCTGGTGCGGATTGGCAGTCTTTACATACCCTCAAAATTCTTTTTAGAGTATTTCTGAGTCATGCCGGTCTCCTCACGATGTTTCACCATTAAATGATAATCCTCAAAGAATACTCATATAATTTTAGAAAAGTCAGAAGTGCGTATTATAAAAAAAAATACAGTCGAATAGTGTACCTCATCCCTTTTTTGATGTCGTTTTTAAATTATTAGCTTTCTGTACTCCTTTATATAAACTTTAACTGAGTCAAATCTCATACTCACTGTCCGTGTAATTTGCGTAAAAACGTGTACAAAGATTTTGCTACACATAGATTGCATTATACTGTATTTTATGTAGATTGCATAGAACATAGATAACGACACAAACTAATTAAGCATTATTCGCTATTCGGTGAATTCTATAAGTCATTGACAAGGCTATTAGATTTGAAATACGTAATTAATGCTTTTCAGTTGGTAAAATTGAGTCAGATCGTAACACCGTCTTTACTATAGCTGTTCAACAGTTAATTAGTGTTAAAAGTTTTTCGTAAGGAACCACAATAAATTCAGGTTGACATCAGTTCAAACTGTGATCTAGATATACAATAATAGAATGGTGCTTTAATAAAATTAGGAAACATTTGTTAAAACATCCAAGGTAACACATTGAACTGATAACAGACTGAACGAGTAAATAGTTTCATTACGATCACAATCTTTGTATGTTCGTAAAAATGGACC
Organism: Manduca sexta; assembly: GCF_014839805.1. Taxonomy (NCBI): domain Eukaryota; kingdom Metazoa; phylum Arthropoda; class Insecta; order Lepidoptera; family Sphingidae; genus Manduca; species Manduca sexta. The sequence continues at coordinate 12,855,223 of NC_051135.1, forward strand.
AATTAGAATCGAGTTTTTTTGACTTGCTTACAGGAGACATATATTGATTGGTTTATTTTCAGGATCATTTCGAAAATGAGGAATTGAAAATGAATTATTTATTTGGAAACGGTATATATTATAATAAACTCAAATATTAAAGACACAAAATTAATAAAATGTAATAAAGTAACAAACATTCAACGCATTCTCGACTATACACACACCTGAAGACTTAACCTCTTTACACCTATTTGAAACTATAAAGCTATCTTGGGTCAAACTGCTTGAGGTTATTAAATAGAGGTCCATAAGCGCACCGGCTGTATGATCCTATTAAGTGGACACTCCCGGCTAATGCATCTGATGGGATGTTTATGGAAGTCGCGTGTATCGCCCACTTACATTAACTGGATATATGTTCGATGGGCCGGAGGTGGAGATGGAATTGTGGGTCATGGCCTCACTTAATTTCAATAAATGTACTTATCATTGGAAATATTTGGCCTGATTTGTGACACATTGCGATTTCTTTATGCTCTTTTGCTGGCCAGTGTGGACTTAAGTTAAATGTATTACGTACATTCGTTTAGGTGCCGGGCTATTAAAAAAAAAATGGCATGCTGTGTAGTTTTACACCTGCAATATACTTACGTATTATTCGTGCATCAATGAAATGGCTACTTTAATATATTTATTTTAAAATTAAAACATAAATTTAACCCTATATTTCCATCTTCCGATAAATTATAACAATCAAATTAATTTTACATATTTTTGCCACCTTCGCCTATCCAAACTCCGCCCCTACACCCTATCTCAAGACATACGTGCACACGTTTTGTCTATCAATGTTAAATGATGGAAAGATCACGTATGCTCTTCACGGACCATTAGTTTTGTACCTAGTTTTAAATGGGATACTTATAAAAATGAGTTCAAATTTTGTTCTGTTCTTCAATACGAATACTGTGGTCTTTGTAATTTGTTCCGGTTTGATAGATAAGGAGTTGGTAGAATTAGTTGTATGGTACTAATTTCAGTAAACAAGTATATAAAGATGTGAAAGCGCAGTGCTTTGTTTATACTTCTAAATTGCATTTCGGATGGATCACGGGCAAATGTAACTGTAGATAGCCGACTAGCTTTTATTTCGGTTAAAGAAAAATGTGATAAGTAGAGTATATAAATATGAGTTAGTAAGAAAGATATTGATTGAAGATAACCAAATATAATATGTACAATAAATGAAGTATGGAAGAGGCTATTATAATATCTTGGCATGGAGAAATGGACAAATTATGTTATATTCTGCTAATTGTAATGCTCAGGTTTATAGTGAGCATGTAACCGGTTTTATCACAGACTTTCACGTTTAGCGCATTTTTTCAAATTATACTTTATCAGCAATAAAATGTAATTTTATGCACATTTTCAAATTGGACAATAAAGGGTCATGTAACAATCTTAAGGTATTAATATAAATGTTTCCTTTGTAGAGGACACATTAAGGTCCCAGAAATATTGTATTTATAGACGATCCTTCAAACCCAAAAATTGCCTCTCCACCTACAATCTAATTTAACATGAAAATTACAAGTTCTTTACATAATTCCTAAATTAAAATTATCTCAAATCCTTTGACGAATTTATTGTTTCGAAAATTATCTCTTTCTCGTTAATGAGATAATCAGCTAGCTTTGTAGGTTAAGTTTATTAACAAATCTGTATGATTACAGGATCGTGCCTCAGTTACGGACATTCCTGTTGGGGAGGTAAGTCTTAATTACTTTTTAATTCCATTACATAAGCCTATATTAGTACAAAATATCGAATTTCGTTTTAAGCCTGGTATACACGAGATAATTCTCGAATGACAGAGGCGAGATGTTGTCAAACAAACTAACAAATTATTTGCCTATTTTGTTTTCTAGTAAGTACTTAAGTGGAAGTCTGGTTATTAGTGAGAGTTAGTAAACAATTCCGTTATATTCTTGACCCTGGCTCGCGAGAAGTTTGTCTCATGTATATTAAGCTTAGCGTATAGAGTTGCACGATTCGTGCCAACTTCTAATTTAATCAGAGGGTTCGGTTGATATGGGTGTCCTGCTGCCTACAAAATAATTGTATACGTCGCTAAGAATTTACAAGAAGTATTAGCGGTTGATCATAAAAATAGTAAATTGACTTACAGAATCCCAGATATACATAAGTATTTTTGTTTTTTTTCCTTATTATATAATCATTATCAAACGTCGTCATTAGTTTTAGAAAACTAATAAATAACATACAGCCGTACATTTATGTGGCTTTACCCATTATGGCAGATACATACTCAATTCCCACTCTGTTTGATCGTGGCAAACCATTCGATTATTTCCATTAATCTCTTTATATTCTATTACAAGTTCATGATACTCTTAAACAAAACCCTTCATTTTGTACTCAACTATACTGCGTATGGAGTTTGATTGAATGTCCTAAGCACATCCTATATCCTTGGAATTCTAGCAGTGTAAATCGTGACATAAAATGTATATCCCCTATATATCACGATAGGCATAGATAAGACTTTATTATTCTCATGAAGATTAGCCGCTTCATTACAACTCGGAAATTTATTGACATCAAACTATACCATTCAAAGGAAAACGATGCAATTTGTTCACTACTAAACCTATGCCAAGATGATATTACTTACAAGCTTGATAAAATACCTCCATAGAGCAATTCCCATTCGCGTGTTTAACATCAAATCTGTTTGGCAAAGTTCAACGATTTTTCGAATGAGAGTTTAAAAGATGAAAAATTTTCTCGTTGTTCAGAGATATTTACATAGAAATCTCGTAACCGTCTTGCAACATTTTTGCATAACTATCCTCAATTACTCTCTCTCTACATCAATAACTATCTAGTAAAGATGAACCTGTTAGTTCCCACAGCAGTAAAATCCCTCCGTATCGCGTCACCATTGCCATTATCGTTTATATTAGTTCCATTTTAATCCCGCGGCTTATGGTTTATTGTGCAATAAACTATTCTTCCACGTGCTCCTCTGCGCAATATTTTATCAATGCGAGATATCATTCAGATCCGGTGGCGTAGTTGAATACAACTTTGCCACTGTAGTAGGATACTCAATGAAGTATTCTGTACGACTTCTGGCCTTAGATTCGATCCCTGGATCTAGCACTACTATGCTGAGGGTCACTTCTAGTTTGGATAAAGTGGTAACTGTTAACGTATCCTGTACGACTTCTGGTATCGATCCCCGAATCAGGTATTGCTGTAATGTCTCAGGGTCTATTCTAGGTTGGATATGGTGCTAGCTTATTATAACTAGTATTTTTTTTAAATTTAACACGGGCTCAACCATGGGTCAACCATGCTACTCTTACATTTCCTGAAGAAAACCCCAGCAAACATCCAGGAATTTGGAACTATGGCCGGTTAATGTCAATAAGCTCGTCCCTCATTGCAAGGGATCGTAACTGGTGAATTGTGTGATGCACCCCTGACCGCCCTTGCAAAGAGGAAAAGTCGACACTATCTATATAATATGTAGATATCTTTGAACTAAGAAATACATTCTACAAATCCGTCTTCTTTATGTTCAAGTTTCCCAGAGACGCTCGTCTTTTTATTCTTCTTTCCTTTAATTCGTTATTATGTAATATCTACTTCTGGACGTAACTACAGTCGATTTAGTTTCTCTCAGTGCTTGTGAGCATCTAATATTCTTGCTCAACTCCTGTTGCTTGCAACGTTTGGCGACAATGCTCGTATGATTTTTCATACGTCTGACATGATAAATATAAGTAATATTGTAGATGTTATGCGTAAAATGTAGTATTGATGTAATTCAAATGACGCCACGTCACCTATCTCTTCTTTAAATTACCGAGCTATTGTTAACATTTATATATATAATACACGTCTTTCAAAGCTCAAAAGTAAGCTCATAAGCATCAGCCCCATAAAGATTAAAAGCTCATCCCGTCACCGAAATTAACCTGATGAAACAATTTCATCACCTGTGACATTAATCCGCTAATGTCAGTCAGCCCTAATGGCACTAATTTGTACGTGACTGCTGTTAAAAATGGCAGTTTGGCGGAAAACGCGATTAGCGTCGCGAATTTTGAGTTTTTAATGAAATAAAATGTATGTTACATGTCATTAGGCTGATTTTGGGATGCTAATCTAGGATTTAATACTCGTGTTGTTTTCTATAGTAATGCCAACAGAACTCAATTGTTAAGATTAGGTAGAATTTCTTTTCGATATTTGAAATTGCCTTTTAAAGTATAGCTACACGGACATATTCAATTAACATTTGAGTGTTTAGTAAGAATCTTAGGGCCGTATTAATTGGTGCAACTGAGTTTCGCTCTAAAATGCAATATGAACCGAGACGCTGGCAAATTCAAGTCAGCATCGTAAGGTCGTCGCTATAACATAAACACATATCAAAAACATCCCAAATGGTATCTTAAATCACAGCATTTTGACAGCTAGTTTTAGTTTTTGAATAACGCCGACTTAGCTGTTAACAAGATCTCAAATGACAACTTAAGCTTTGTTTATTAAATAGTTTAATACATTAAATGTCTACTTGAGATCCTATTCAAAGATGACATTGATTTCTAATACGGCCCTTATATTTGTACTAACTTAACATATTAAATTATCATTAATTTCAGCAACTTATGAGTTAATATTTTTTATTGTTAACAATTAAAAATATTATTTAATAATTTCACAGCGGTATAAAATTAATATCTGGAAAAAAAACCGCAGTACTATTGTACTCATTATTGTTGCATTGGGTTCCAGCTCACGGCAAACGTTCAGGCAAGCCCCCAGCAGCCGCTCCCGACTGGTACCTCACCAGGATACTCCGTCGCATGGCCGCTAACGCTGAAATGGTAAGCAAATTATATTTAACACTTTAAGCGTGCAAAATAAGTACGACCAATTAACAAGGGTTTGTGAAGTATAATGGCAGTTGAATGGGAATAGCTTGATTTGAAAATCATAAAAAACATGATGAGCCGCCCATGACATGGTGGACAGACATTTAAGTCAATTTGACGATTAAATTAGTGAATAGATATAAGACGTATAGCTGCTGTTGCTAAAAGCTGAAAAAGATAAAAAAAATGTATCTAAAATTTATAACAATAAAATTTTAAAATGTTTCTGTTCAGGATAGACTGTATCCTGTATTGAATACATAAGTATTGTAAAACTGTAAGTAAATAATTACTTCTCTGAATTTTTCGTATCATAAAACCAACCAAACAATATTTATTCAAAAAGCTTCAACTTTATTTTACATATATCATATAATAGCACCATCTATATTTTGTGCTCTCAAACTTCCAGAACCGCGTCCAGCCCGAAGAGTCAAAATACGACGATCTCAACGCCATCTTCCAGGTGGACGTAGCAGACGACACTCCCGCCACAGACAGATTGCTGTGAGTTTTATTCATCTTACTCAACAGATGTCACTACTGTCTGAAATACACATAAAGAATTGTCTCAGTAATGCCCTCACAAATTGCACTACAATGTAGAAAAAGCGATCCCGCGCGGCCAATAACAAACTCTTTGCTGTCAAATATGCATTTAGCGAAGATTTCGTCTACTATTCCTAGCCTAAAACATATAATGTAAATCTTATCTAATTTCTAATAAATAGGTATCATTCTTACTTTTCTTATATTATCTATAATTAACAAAGTTATTAAAACCTCATGACACCTTCCAGTAACATTTTAATTATGGTATATATGGTATGGTATTTTCCAGTGCTGTTAGCGGTGAACGTCCAATGGAGCTGCCTTTCAGCAAGAGCCTCGATGCGAAACCAATGATCGATGATGAAGTACTCTCCAAAATGAAGATTTGGCAGATGATGGTATGATACATTTTAGCATTTTGATAATTAAAAATACTTATTTTAACTTAAAAAAAACTTTGATTAATAGTAATATAGGCGGTTAGTCATTTTAAAAGTAGTCTTTTAAATATTGTTACATTTTAAGTGAAAATCTATACAACTTGAAATTAAATTACTTACAATCTTATTTGATTATTATTTCGCTGGTTCACTATTACAAGGTTCTATGTTATATTTGATGTAAAAATTGGATTTTATATATCACATAATTATAAGTATTTTTCCGTGCAAATTTCCCATAATCCTAAGAGATAAATAAAGAGGTACCCATGAATTATTAGCTCTTCTAATTTGTACCAATATAATTTTTTTAATCTCTTTTTTGCAACATAAGTAAAAATTAACTTAGAACCTTGTAATAGTGAGTCCCTATAAACTATATCTTGTTTTCTAATTTATTTGGCGATAAATAAATCACTTATACGTCTTAAAATATTATAATTATAATCGATAAATAACCTACAATTATCTATTTTACAGAGAGAAGCTCCCGAAGACAAGTGAATAGTAAATATGATAACCCATGACTGATGTTATTCTATCAAAATTGATTTATAAAACATTTAATTTAACACAATATATTGTAATTAATACTCTGTAAGATGTTTATATAGCCAATAGCAAGGCTGGGTTGCGATTGGCCATAGTTTGTATATAGAATAAGGTTTAAAATGTGCCATTCCTAAAATATATTATTTAAACAGGGGATTGTGGTTTTATTTGAAGCGAAGAGAAATGAATTTTCGTTTCGTAAACTTTTACTTTGAAGGTTCGCTTATTTAAGTACGTATTCGTCCTTTCTCATAGAAACATTTAAGGTTATTTACCTTAAGGTCCATTTTTCATACATTTTGTTTCACCTTTAATCTGGGTAACTAAACAAGTATTGACAAGTAAAGAATTTAAATTCACGTCTAGTTAGTGATAAGTTCTCGCAGTTGAAAGAAAAACGTAAAAATAATTAATATGCATGGATATTTCGGCCTTTAAAATTTAATACGACGAAATTTTAAAGGCCGTGACTAGACGTGAATTTAAATTCTTTACTTGTCAATACTTGTTTAGTTACCCAGATTAAAGGTGAAACAAAATGTATGAAAAATGGACCTTAAGCTATAACCTTAATGAATTCTTGTTGTGCATTATTATATTATACTGTTATATATTCTTTTTTAAACCTGAACGGCTAAATTAGCCACCTGCACCTGATGGTAAGTGGAGTGGGGTCCAATAGAATGTCGACTGACGAGAGATGATTACCCCTCGACAGTCGACACAATTATACCGGCCTGTTGGAACGGGATATACACAGGCTAATCCCGGAACGTGACGCACTTACGCTGACCACTATGGCGGTTTTAACACCTTGTGTACGGTGGTCGCTATCCGGGCGGATATATCCTACCACCAGAAATATTCAGTCGTGCTAATAGGAAATATGCTATAAGTTTTTAAATTTTTCCTTACATTTTTACATTTAGTATCTCTTAGGTACATCTTACATAAAACATCGTAAATTTACTTAATTACTTATATTTAGAACCGAGCGGATAGTATCTAATGCTTATGTCCATTTAATTATTATTTAGTACAAGAAAAACAATTCACTAAGGGTCTATTATAATTTAACTAGCAATAAAAAAGGAAATTTATTCAAAACATTGTCATAAAAATAACATAACTTTTTGTTTTGATATATTTAAGAATATCAAAATGGAATTAGTACAGTCTTGAAATAAAACTATCTAAACGGTTTTTTATATTATAATTTTCTCCAGACTTTTTGAAGACTTTGCAGCCTTCATGGTCAGGTAGCAGATGGAGGAGTTGGTCGTCCAAAAATTCAAAAGTACAATATCTACCTACATTTTACAATTATACAAAATTTCATTTTTTTTTAGCTTTTACAAATATGAAGAAACCGCGAGAAAATCATTTTTTTTTTTATTTTATTGTATTACATTCGCGTAAACGTAAGAAATCATCAGTCTTCAAACAGTTTTCTTTGTTATAATAATTACAGCCCAGTATGCGCTGTCCCACTGTTGGACACGGAGTTCTGTGAGGAGTTCCGAGTTCCGTGAGTTCCTCTACTATAGAGATTATTCTTGTTACTAAGTTACTGTTTTTTCTATTGATATTATATTGTTAGTAACAATATTAATATATGAGGCTCGTTGTCTCCATTGTTTTGTACTATTTAGTTTGCTAATTTCTCTAGACTTTAAAAAAATAATTCAATCATGAATGGAGGAAACCCTAATTTAAGGAATATTTCATATAATACATTCTTAATTTAGAGACAATTTTAAATAGATATTAGATTAGATTATTAAATAGGTATTCTAGAACATTTTGAAACAATTTAATTAGCTATAATACGAAAGCTTTACCTCCAAAATCTAAATTAGGTTTTAAATATTATCTCACCTATTACATATATTAAATATTTTGTTATATTTTATTTTTTATTTTTTTTTATATTTCACAGCTATCATCATAGTACGCCTTGATTGATGAAATTACTCAAAAATCGCATTACAAATATATAAGCAACATTCCAAGTTTCATATATACAGCATAAAACAATTTTTTGTAAAAGTATATACTTCATTACCTCAACTAAGCTATACAGACTTTAAATCGATAGCATTTTACTGAACAAAGCATGAATACCTTTCTTCAAAGGGCCTATAAAGTATGAATAAAGTGATTCAAGGAATAATTCCTACTTAAAGCAAACACAAAGTAAGTCATTACGATCACACAGCGCATCATCATTACGCTACGCACGCAGATTTACAAGGCAATAACACAAGTTTTCTCTAAAAGGTTCATCTTAAGCTATAACATTAATCGCCCTTTATGTTTTGCAATAAGAGATACAATGGAACAGTTTTCGTAATTTTTGGGAATGTGAAATCTTTGTTTGTCTGATAAATTATGAAGTTTATGTGTTATCATTACTAGTTTTTGCCCGTGATTTCGCCCATGTTAGCCTAGAGAACAAAATTAGCCTAATAGACTTTTGGCATGATGAAGATTCTTTATAGGGAAATTATTTTCAGAATCAGACCCGTAGTTCCTGATATATATTCAAACATAAAAACTTTCCTCTTCATAATCTCTGTAAAGTCACTTCTGCAAAAGGTTGAGGTTTATAGAAACAACGCCATCTATAATTAAGTGTTTGCAAACATGTTTGATTGATGACGCAAAATATAACAGACATGTTTTATTTTATGACTGTCAATAATCGTTTTTTTTTTATTATGTGGCATGTGGCGGTTACATGAAGTAGTGGTCGCCTAGTGGTCCAAATTAGATCGCAATTTATTAAACGTTTAAGTTTGAACGTTATTGAGGTTCTTCCGCACTCTTTCTCTATATGAATTCTAATCATGCCAAATCTCACATTTCCCCGTGTGCGCAATGTGCTTCAAAAGAGGAACAAAGTATTTGCTTTACGTATTAATATAGAGATATTTATATCTCAATAAATAAATTACTTTTTTTTATTTTTAAATGTTATTACGAATAAAAAAGATAACCCAAATATTACCAGAGGCATGAAATGTAATAAAGATTTGTGACCTAATTAACATAAATGTAGGCTGTCTGCCCAGATATTTTATTTAGTCTGTATTCAGGTAAATTTTTAATAAACAAATAGAATATTAACGAGCATTCAACCAACTGTTTTAGCTTTATTAAGGAACCAAAAAGTTAATTAATGAGTTAAAGGGATCAGAAAGTATTTGATGGGATTAAAATATTTGATGAGCTCCAACCCCGAACTTTGTTATGTGATTATTCATTTTTTAATTATCGTACGACATGAAGTTTAACAGTGTCAGTTTTGAATGGATAAATCATTCAAATATTGGTTCAAATGTTGGTACTTTTATGGCATAATAGCCCAGTACATTCCGATCTAAATCCTGCAGCATAAAGCGAAAACATATTTCCTGCGGAAGGCGCACAATGATGTACAATCTTTCGGCTTTTGTGTCCTTAAATTGTGACCGCAGATGCGACAGAATACTACAACGGTAAGTTTTGTGTAAATATCTTGTCATTTTCATTCATTATTATTACCACTACCAACATTATAAAGAAAATTATATGTGAAAAAGGAACTCTATTTTATTATGGACGATTTATAATTATGGACGCATTTTCATGGACAAAAATAGTTCGAAAAGAATAGATTGAAACTTTTGATTATAAATAGTTGTGAACGTGATGAATTTTATCATACAATGATACATCTTGTTACAGGGACAATGAGGCGCAGCTGTCACCCGCCAAATGGACACGGAGGTGACCACGAGAAACAGAAACTTACGACTATAAACGGAACAAATCTGTAAGTATAGGGGAATCCGATTAAATATCAAGTTAAATTTACTATTTATACCGCGAGGTAACTGCTTGAAAGTACTATATTGTATGAATTTCAATAATGTTTACAAAAGTGTTACATGCATTATGTGAAATTTTATATTTCAGGATGACGGTAATTTGGTATGAGTTTTGCCATCCTTAGTTCTGCATGTTTTTATTATTATAAGTAGATAGGCTAGACTAATTTGCTCCGCTAAACGAGCACAACACAATGCATTCCATAAAGAAACTTCAATCCGATGTGACCGTATTTGATTTGTTCTAAAAATTCGTAAAATTACATACGAGAAATTATAAAAATACATTTAGATGGCTGCCACATTGAAAATTTAATTTCGTGGTTTAGTAGTTAGTACAGAATCTGTGAATTATACATAATCTTTAAAACTACTGTCTGATCACGTTCTAACAGCGCGTGTCTCTAAGCTGCTACTCATAAGCAGCGTGTAATCCATGCACTTATGAAGTTGATCTTCAAGCACCATCCTGATTTACCGGGTATTTGAATGTAAGCCTAATATGACGTTTTATTATATACAAGGTCTTTCAAACTTGACTTACTACGGCATGGCGGTAGAAATAAACCAGGACAAATTACCTACCCAGATAAACTTTACACATAGTAAATATTTACTTAAGTCTTCAGATCTTTTACCTTAGTGTATAGGGTCATTTTAACAACGCGTTACTAAATGAAACCACATACGTATCTTGGAAATAACACTGTATAATAAGTTACTTGAGTCGTAGATGTAAAATAAAAGAGTGTAACTTACGAACAAAATAAATATTAATAAAATGTAAATTTAATATTACACGCTCTAATGCCACTACTACTACTTTAAGAGAATTCGTCGCAGCGACATCATACTTTTAGTCAGAAATACACTCACGCACACGCCATATTCGTATTAAACTACAAAATGATAAAAAAATCAAAATACTAAAACCAGGATTTTTGGTGAAAATATTAGTTATTAATGGCTGATTTTTGGCACAATGTTAGCAAAGGTGAAGACGAGTATGTGGTATAATTTTGTAACGCAATGTGAAAATGACCCTGTATATCTTGATGGAAGCAATTAACTTGCAGCTTCTTCGTCATATCAAGCAAAAGTTTATACGTGCAACGGTAAATCGATTTGTTAAAAATAACTTATTTAATAAACATATAATATTTAATCATTAGTGATATAAGCGCTTAATCTTCACATTCTAAGTTCCATGTAAATCACCTCGCGATATTAACAAACGAACATCATTACAACCTAACACATTTATATTAAAATATTAATTTACAAAAATTGCCGCAGTCCATACTCTTCATAACGGAACAGCGCCATGTGATTTGGCATTTCTTTCATGTTGCGTTTAATGGAAGGTGGGCGACCATCGACCTCCACGATAACTCACACGTGACGGACAATGTGCGATAACTCTCCGTTTGTGCTCGGACATTGTCAACGCACATAATGCGTCCGTTCAAACTAAGTGTATTAGTTATTTTGTTCTCATTCATGTGCATTAGGGCTGACAGGCGTGTCTGCCGCGGACGCATCATTTACAGGCCGGCATAAATATATCAAAATATTTCTTTGATTCCTTATAAAAATCGCAGAGCTGGCTGCGGATGAAGACTTAGACATTTCCGTCGGAGGAAGCCCGCAGCCGTCCTTAATGCGCCGAAAAGAGCCACCGCGGAGTTTTAGTTGCGAGGCCATTGCATAGGTTTACTTTAGGTTAGGGACTCGCCCCCCCCTCCCAAGGTCCCCATCAAATGGGGTAGGCTCTTTGCAGGGCCGTAAAGCAACGGTTAACCGTACATAACCGCTCCACCCCCAAAGAAGGCTGGGCGATAGTTTCGGGTATTTTCTCCGCAACAGAAACAACCAATATAACTTATAAGTGCAACAATGTCTTACAGAATAGTTCCACATGCTCAAAACATGTTAATAACACATTCAAATAATTAACAATAATACAACAAAATTCACATATTCATGACAAATAATTATAATACTAGATTTATAAAGAGGGCAATTTATACATTTCAATTGTTAAGACATGTCATTCCCATACATAACGTTAGCGTTAACGATTGTAAAAAAATATCTTGGCCACGGCTCCAGTTGTGATAGTCATATTCCCGTGCCAGGTATTAAAAAAAATATAACATAATTATGCCAGGTCCTTTGAACACCATCGTGTTTATAAAAATAAAATTATATTTTTAATAGAAAATTTATAGCACTAATGCGGTTTAGATGTGTTCTTAATTTAAATCAGTAATGAAAGACTACTAAAATCATAAAATTACATTATGTTTTTTTTAATTATTTTTTTGCGTGAAGGTCCTAATTCATAAAGCCAGCATTTTAAATTAAGGTAATGAGTTTTTTGTTTAGTGAAGACCGAACACTAAACATTCTAAGTACCGAGGCGGCGATAACTGCCTCGGTGGAGTTGAATTACGGTATCACTGTAGTGCTAAGGTTTTGGGTTCGATTCCAAGGTTTGGCAGTGATATTGGGTTGTTATATTCAGTATCAGCCCGGAGTCTGGAGTTAGTGCCAGATACAGCGATCGGCTCACCCGCTATCACATCATTGGACGTAATACAAACAGCGGTAAGTTGATACAAATGCAAATTGCGCCTCTGCCCAACTCTTCAGAGACAAAAGGCATGAATATGTGTGCGGTGATAAGTCAAATCACTAATGGAACCGTTTATTGAAATAGAGTAAATTCTAGAAAATTCTTAACTCTTCATCTCATTAAGTCTTAACTCTTGAGCGAACGAACATAGAAAATATTTGAACAATAAAATCTTATTTACCGCTAAGAACACTTTAATCATTAAAAGGAAAAACTAGATTTCTTTACAACAGCACAATTGTGGTTCGTAGTCTTCGTTAAAATTATAGCTTAGTACATCTATTAAATTAATTGTTTTATTTATTATTTTTCTCACAAAAGAAGTACATTATTCATTGCATAACTAGCTATGTTTGCAGCTCCGCCATGAAAATTTTTTCTGTTTTTTTTTTTTTTTTCTCCTGGATAAAAGTATCTTTTGCACTCAGGAGTAATGTAGCTTCCTATGAGTGAAAAAAAATCCAAATCGCTTCAGTAGTTCCTGAGATTACCACGTTCAAAGATAACCTTCATCTTATATATTAATATAGATAAGGCTCTTTTTATGTTAACAATTAATTTAACAGTAACAACTACTCACAGGCAAAAGTAAGAACATATTAGCGATGAGAAATTCTTAAATCCTTAAGTACGCAAATGAAAATAGCACCTAAAAATTCACTACATCTGTAACAGTAATTGATTATTTCGACGTTCCACCGCCGTGTATAGGGGTGTCTCCACATGATAGTCTTAGCTCTAACTATTCTCAAACGAAATAGACACGCACATAAAAAAACTACACTATCATAACAACAAACATTAAAAAACAACCCATTTTAAGGTATTTTTATCGATTTATAAATAACAAATTATTGTCTGACTAGGTTATTTTTTAATTTTAGTTTAGGGTTCAATAGACAGTCTCACAAGTATGTTAAATATAAAAATAAATATTACTCGTTAAAGTAACTTTGTCATTAATATTATTGACCACAGATTATTTAAATGACTAAAAAATTTGTTAAGAAACAGACTTAGTAATTTTGACAACACTATATGACCAATTTTATTTAGTAAATTTGAAATATGTTTAATATATTTTCATTACTATCATATAAATATGTGCCTAGAATTACTACTAATAAAATTAATATGTTTGTCGTATTAAATCTAGACATCATTAGCTAATTTTTTTTTTAATGAATTTGAACTAAATTATATAGAATACGTAAGAAGTAACACAAGCGTCGTCACATAGGAATTGAATCAAGAATCTTACAACCTAAGAACGTTGCCATAAGACCAAAGAAGATTGTTATAAAAATGCCGGAAAGTACGAAAAACCCATCTAATCTCTAGTCGGCTAGTCAGGCACAAATCCGACTGACTGGAGATATTCCACAGAAAATGCTATAATGTGTTCCTCACCGTCTGACAGGAGATATTCCACAGAAAATGCTATAACGTGTTCCACAACTATATTTCGGATTTAAATCATACGACGGTGTGGCTGCACCGTTATACACTCATAGTTGATGCCACACGATCGCTTGAGCTCGAGCGCATCTGTGCTCGCGACATTTAAATTGCAGAATGTGTCGCCACTCGTTAAACTGATTCTATTGGCTCGGATATCAGATGTATGGAGGTGGTAAGGTTTGTATTGGATTTGAATAGTTTTCAGATGGCATAATGTTAATAATCTGGATAGGAAATGTAACCAGTAACCTTTTGACGTTAACATACGCTGATGACATTAAGTACTAAGCAACTTGTAATTCGAACAATCAAGATCTTATGACAGAAAAATAATATTTTGCTCTCGCTCTCTCTCTCTATATGTTCGACTCGGAAATGAAAAAATACTTTCAGACTCTATTAGTTCGTTTTTGCTAATAGCGCCACACACATCTTTTATCCCCACAGAGGTAGGCAGAGACGCAACTAGTGAACCAACTTGTCGCTGTATTTATTCCATTTTATAATGTAACAGGGGCAAATCTGTTGCTATATCGGGCACTAATCCCAAACTTCGGCGTTACATTAAGTAGAAAACCAACCAAGGATTTGAACCCGGAACCTCCGAACAGTAGTCCTACTACGCCGGCTATATACGCCACCGAAGCATTCAATTCAATATTCCAAATCTTCCCAACACTTTGTTACCCCTTCCAGCAATAATAACGTGTATGTACTAAACACTCGTGTAAATTGAATTTTTCATTGCGCTCAGATTACCTGCGGATCTAAACGGTTCCGCGAATACAGCTGCTAATAGGCTTCGAATAAACGGTTTTATGCATATGAATGATGAATGTCTTGCTTGATGGTAAGTGGTCACTACTGGCTTGAAACACATACTTAAAACAAACAAAAATATATCATTCCGTTACACGCGAACGGGTAGGCGAGGTGCAGTTCAGATCGCAGGGGCGAAAGGTCCATATAACCCAATAGGCTGTTTAACTTATTTTTTATAACTTTTATAAAATACTAGCTGACCCGACAGACGTTGTCCTGTCTTAACTATGAATTTGCAGCGCACATTCTGTCAATCGCTGACAGTTATTTACAAACAATTGACAGTTATATAAAATTAATATTTTCGTTAAGTTTTCTTAAATTTTCTAATATTCCGCGCAATTTTTTGAATTTTTTCTTTCATAAGAACCTTCTTTTGACAATAACAAACACAACAAAAAAAATAGTAAAATCGGTCCAGCCGTTCACGCGTGATGGCGTGACCAAGGGAAATAGCGATTCAGTTTTATAGATATACGTCGTATAAATTCTAAAACATAAGAAATCATTAAAATCAAAAATCCACAATTTATAAGCCATTAATAATTGATAGTAGGGGCAAGTATCAATAAACAGAAAAGAGACGAATTACTTGCCTGTGACGTCAGCGGTCATTACGATGCGTGCGAAAGAAAGAGATAAAGTGACATCCCCACTCCACGCCCTCTTACACGTAGGAATATTTTGAATTTGAACTACTGCGTCATTTCTTATTGAATTTTAATGCTGTTTTCACAAAATGATTTCTTTTTTGTACTAATTGCTTTTACATATTAAGAAATGCATAAAAACATACATAGTCACATGCCCTATTCCTACAGGTTTCCCGTTCGTAATTTATATAAAATATAATTATCATTAGAACGATTTTCACACATCATTTATGCATATTATTAGTACCCATATGTTGTGTCGGTTTCTCTTTCAGAGTATTCCAACCTCCGCCACTGGCAGATGACCCACGTCAGTGTCGTGTTCTGGGACCAGCCTGTGTATATCGGGCTACGACCGATTGCTATCAATACCCTATAATACCACTCCATATACTATAAAGTGCGTGCAGTTACTTTATGAATAAAAAAATTACAATCACTTCAATTAATATCTAAACCGATAACCAATAGATTATTAAATAAAACCTCTGCCTACCTCTGAAAAGAGGAAAGCGTGATATTATAGAGTTCAGCGTTGATTTTTAGTAAACGGATCTTTCACCACATTTCCACCCCACTTCAATCTATTTAGGTACCTATCGAAAGGTAACCCGGTGTCAGATAACAAAGGCAAAGAAAGTGGGTAGTTTCGGGTAGTTTGGAACTACGCCTTAGGCTTAAATGTAGAGTTAAGTTACGTATACATTAATATTATATTTAAATACGATATAGCGATAAGCTTGAACACTTATTAGGTAGAATATAGACAAGTTGTTGCGTTAGTCCTAGGCTTGAATCCGAGGTCGGAGAGTGATATTTGGGTTTTTTTCTGCTTATTATTAGCGTAGAGTTTGGATTTTTTTCCCGATTTGGCGTTAGGCTTGCCACCTATCACATAGTGGGACCAAACACACTTGACGAATGTGGGTGCCCTAGTTGCGCCACTGCATACCTCT
Source organism: Manduca sexta (assembly GCF_014839805.1). Lineage (NCBI taxonomy): Eukaryota > Metazoa > Arthropoda > Insecta > Lepidoptera > Sphingidae > Manduca > Manduca sexta. Next base: position 12,872,124 of record NC_051135.1, read on the forward strand.
TCGGGGATTAATGCATGTGTATTGTGTGTTTGTTTTGTTTTTGTTGCAATAATTTTATCTTTACAAATTGGAGTAAAACTGACCCCTGTCTAACTTTTACGAATCAGATTGGAATTACACAATAATGTAACATATTAAAAGGTATATTTTCTAATCATTAATTTTTAATAATACAACGGTGCAATAATATTCAATTATAATTAACTTTTGCAACTCTCTGTATGTGTTGTAAAAATTCCATTAATACATTAAACAAATATAGCTCCATAATATTGTTACTATTAATTTCAATCCGACATACAAAGCTCATCTAAGCCTCGCACTAGTTATTACTGTTTGAAACCTGTTTATAACGTCAAGTGTAAATGCCACTTAATAAGAAGGTTCTCTAGTGTCATAATTAAATATAACTAATTTAATTTTTGTTATGTATCGTATGTACGATTAATATAAAAATATAATTTTAAGACCACGGACCCTAAATCTAATTTAAGTATCTTCTGCTATATGATTAATATAGGTTCTATAAACAACAAGAAAAAACTCAATAAAATATCACGCCTTAATCCCCGAAGTGCGGCGCAGAAAATACAACCATGGGACAGAGAAACCACTTTTTGCCAAGTTTGTCGTCCCATGATTCAATAGGGGACGAGCCTATCATATTATCAGGCACAAATTCCACTCCGAACTGATATTGAGAAAGCTACAGAAAATATATCATAGTAATTAAATATATTTAACTTCTACCCAGACCTGATCACCAGACCAGATACCTCAGAGAAGCGGTCATACGCGCACACAATACAACCGCTACCGAGAAACTAGTTGAATAAGGGCATTTGAAAAAGTAGTCAAACACATCATGACACCTTCCCCAACTTACCCAAGGCGCCTACAGAACTCTAAAAACTAACATTACATCTAAATAGCTCGTTAAATACTGTTCGTTATCCGATAGTTAAGAGCAGCTCATTTCCTTATCAAGCGTGTAACGGGTCACAGTAAACACCGGAAAATGAGAGCGGGCGTCTCATCCCACCCCCTTACGCTGCGCCGTCTGAAAATAGAGGTAATAGGAGTTTTAGTAGCAAAATTGTTTATGACAAATAAGGAATATTTATGTTAAATCGATTCTTACATATTCGACATTCTCCTTTCTTTTGAACCTATAGGAATGACAAGTCTATACGTCTAGATACATTGCTAATCGACTGCAAGATATAGCATCAAAATGCGCTATTATTATTTTTTTAGAGGCACGGAAAAGTTACCCCATTGCACCTGATGGTAAGTGGAATGGGGGTTCAATAGAATGTCGATTAACGAGAGATGATTAACCCTCGACAATAGACACAATTATGCCGGCCTGTAGTACATAGGCTAATCCCGGAACGCGATACACTTACGTGGACCACTATGGCGGGTTTTAACACCTTGTGTATGGTGGTGGCTAAAATGTAAAATATTTCCTGCCATCAACAACATTTATTTAGTAAACGAATTAATTAAAGTATAACATCGTTTTCCAGCGTTTTTTAGCGGCGATAGCCTAGTTGGGTATGGAACGGACTGCCAAGACGAATGTTCGCAGATTCAAATCCCAAGGGCACACACCTCTGACTTTTCTAAAATCATGTGTGTATTCTTTGTGAATTTATCGTTCGCTTTAACGGTGAAGGAAAACGTTGTGAGGAAACCTGCACATCTGAGAAGTGATCTATAGGAATTTTGAAGGTGTGTGAAGTCTACCAATCCGCACAAGGCCAGCGTGGTGGACTAAAGCCTAATCCCTCTCAGTAGCAGAGAAGGCCCTTGCTCAGCAGTGGGCAAGTATATAATACAGGGCTGATATTATTATTATTATCGTTTTCCATTCTTATCTCACAGAAATATGAATGGCTTCGTTTATGGCATGAATACCGTAGTGTAAAAACCTTGATATACTAAAGGACGTCGTATTAAGGCCTCAAATTTTGTTTGTGAATATTTTAGTTATACAGTAAGTAGCCTTATGTAATAAAGAAATTCTCTTTGAAATTTACAATAAAATCTCATAACATATTCGCCTGTATTAAGGTCCTATAATTACGGGAACACAGAGGGCAAACAAACAATTTGAAGTACACGTTACCCATAGAAATAAATTGTATTACATATTACATATTTACACAGTTAAAGTGTTCCAACATACTTGTTAGAGTAATTAGGGTGTTGGACACGACTGAATTATAAGGGTTAACACACACTTATTGCCTAGCAAGTTATCGCTTTACGCTGTCAAAATATTACAGTGTCCATGATTTGATTTTATACAATATTTTAATTTAACAAAATTGTTTTACATAAAATTTAAAAAAGACATAATCGTTCGGCGAAAATGGCATTAAAATACATCGAAATTTATATCAATTATAAATTAAAAGAAAGCGATAAAATTCGGACGAATGTAATAAAAATATGTTTACATGTATGTCAAGAAAACTTTCATCACCCATATCTTTACGTTTTTTTCCCGAAACTATTTTGTAATGATTTAATTGTAAGAAATTTAACAATTAGATATATAAAATGAGTCCCGCGTTCAGTTGTAGACGCATAAAAGAAAAACAATGAAATAGCGCGAGTAAAGTGTTTTAATTATAACAACGCGTGAAAACATTGTTCTACTTAAGACAGATATTTTGAGTTGAGAATTCGTTATGTGTTCTCTGAGACTCGCTGAGTTTCTCCGCTTGGTTTCATAAAATGCGTGCCACTGATCTTGGCTTACAGGAGCTGTAGTTAGGTGGTGGTGTGAACTATGCGGGCATGAAAGTCACACAAAGGCATGCTGTGAGCAATATCTAATCGTCATAAAAAGTAACTAAGACCTCACCGCAATAACTTCTAAATCACTCGAACAATCTACAACATAGCATTTATTCCTAAGTTTATGCCCCCGAGAAATCAGAGTTTACAAAAAAATAATCAAAAATAATGTTCTTATATTATACTTCTATTTTACAGCCTTATTTTTCCGCTAATATGTGGTAATAAAGTAGGGCCTGCGTAAGGAAGGACCTAACAGATTAGGTACAATTTCTTTTTTTCTCAACAGAACCACAAATTAAAACCATTACGGCCTGAACCCATAGGTTTGCCAACTCTTCATTGCCGCACCAACAAGCTTTGGAATAGGTTCTCTGGACGCGTATTTCCTCCTTGCTATAATTTTTCCGCCGTGAAGAAGGGTCTAAGTAGGCCGGCATGATTGCCATTCGACACTTTATCTGGACGGCATCGCGCTTACCATCAGGTGCAGTGCAGTTACTTTACCTTGCAAAGAATAATAAAAAATCCGCGGCCAATTAGTTCTTCGTGATATGGTTGTTTATCCTGAACATTTACGTGTACGGTGGGCGCTATCCGAGCGAAAAATATATCCTACCACCAGCAAACTTGCGTTATAAACGTAAGGTATGAAATTCGATTCCTACTTCGGGCTACTCAAAGAGTTTTGGATTGAGAAAAACACGAGTGGGTTGCTCGGTGTTAGAATTTATGCCAATTACTTGATGACGCCATTTTACTTTGTCTTCCTGGTCTGATTCATGGCAAATTGATGTTCTCATCATCAGCACAGCACCTAGACTAATATAATTAATATTTTATTAGGTATATCTAGTTAGCAAAGTCCTTTATTCTATACATACTCACGTACTTAACTAAATAAAGGTTCAAGAGAATCAAACTACATTATCTATTGCGAATTGCATCGTCTGAACAGTAAATCAAATCATCAACTATAATTATACTATCATTTCCAAATGATTGCACCAAATTACGGTTGCAATTAGATTTTATCCAATTAATGGGTCAATCGACTCGCTCCTAATTAAAGATATCGTTCTAATGTTACTATTATAGGAATCAGTGGCGAAGTTTCGCTGCTATCACATCACGGTGATATGTGGATGCAATATTTGCGCCTCTGCCCCTTCGACGATAAAAGTAGCGTATTTTTTGCAGTCTTGGTAATGATATTCAGAAAAAGTGCAAAACAAATTACATATGTAAATTCCTAAATTAAAATAAACATTGCAGCATTGATGAGTCTAACAATTATTTTTAAAAATCGTAAACCATAATATCTTCGCCACATTAATACTATTTCTAAAGCGCGAATAATTAAGTGGATCTAACAAGTCTCAATGTATGGTTAAGATTTGAAAGTGTATTGTGTGGGATAAAGTAATGGATTATTGCGAGGTTATTGTGTTTTCTTATTTCAATGCGGTACGACCTTCTAATGTCTTAAGAATTAAGAATTTCTAAAGATTAATTAATAACCACGGATCAACAATTTCAGTATTTCTGTTTGAAAGTTATATCTCGGATTTCGAATTATTTTTATATTCGTATTCAAGTTTTATATTGGAATATATAATTATAAAAAAAAATACGGTATTATATTTTAAAAAGCACGTTTATTATTATTAGTATTCGGGTTCGGAATTTGTCACTTACATGTTCGTAATAAATCGCAATGGAGCGATGGTTCCAACCATACTAAAATCAGGTGTACGGATTGCAGTATAATTCAGTGAACACAGTGAATGTTCAGAACGCCAAATCTAGTATGTAGTGCTTATTTATCGATGCATTGTAGTTTTTTGTGCCATATTTAATTACATCTATTTAGCGAGTTCGAATTTGACACAAAACTATTTACCACTGGATTTTGGACAATCATGCGCACCATAGATTCTATGTCACGATTAACATGGCTAATACGATTACCAAGTATTTAAGATCTCATAACACAGTGGATGATAATTTCTCTTTGATTTTGGTCTCCTGGATGCGGGCACGGTTATATGACCTGATGGTAAGTGGAGTGGCGTCCAGATAAATCAACTAACAAAATATGATTATCCCTCATCAGTCGAGACAATTATGCCGGCCTGTTTAAATCCGAAGTTGGTCACGAAACGCTACACACTTTCATGGTCTACTATAGCGGGTTTTCTTTTCGAAAAGTTTCGTTCTGGGACAGATGATCACACAGAAGACTACTATCTCGACTTCCCCATCGCGGCTATACCCACTAATAAGTATCTCGCCATATTACCACTATCTAGTCAGGGACAATTTATCTCCAGTCCCTCTAGTTTCGTGGAAAATTTTACTGTGTTCATTAAAAGTTGAGCAATTGCGGGCTGATTCAAACTCCGTCTAGTTGTGGATAAATTGTTATTTTGTTGCAGTCGTTACTATGTTTAGTTTACTAAACAACTACTACAAAATGAACGCCTAACTGTTGCATAAAATAGCAATGATTGGGAAAAGTGGACACAGACGATATCGCTTAGTAAGACCGAAGTCTCACTTTTAAAGCTACGTATTTTAAAATCATGCTAGCCTATTTTTAGTCCATTATTTTGTATCTCGTTTTCTATGGAGGGAAGTGGACAATTAATATTTCCAATTGTTCCCTATATTTTTATTTTATTAATTTCTTTGCGGGATAAACACAAATTTGTTTCTTCAGCCTCGCCGAGCTTCATCGCGCGGTGGCATCGGAGTTGTATCAAGTGGCTGACTGGATGGCCTCTAATAGCCTCTTTTGAATTTTAGAAAAAGCTAATGCAGCTTTCCTTGATGTTGACATGTGTGCTTACATTAATGGCATTAATAATACTCTCTTACAACACCGAAACGAAGTAACGGTCTATTGTTGAATCTCAGTGTTTGAGAGTCCCGACTGCAAACCCTCAATTTATAATCCCTATTTCTTACCTTAAAACCATTAGGCTGCCATAACTAAAGGATTGCTAATTGTCCTTATATGTTATATCGACAAAATTATAATAAACGATAGTCATTGGAACGACAAATCATTTAATAATTCCTTTATTGTTTCGTGAGACACAATTCGCTCGTAAAATTATGAAGGTTACGATTAAAGGACTAGTTATACTGTCAGTCACACTGAGGCTGATATTTCGTGCTTACTTTTATACGAGAGACTATTTCGACTTTACACCCGTATAAGACTTCTATCAGCTTAGTTCTTCAGTGACATTTCAATGCCACCAACCGATGAGACTGAGCGAGTCTGTTAGGTCGATTCGATTTCTAAAAGAAATTATAAAAATCATAAAGGAACTGAAATAATATCAATAATTGAATATGGAAAATAACTATACAAATTTTACGCGTAATGTCTTTGAAGTTATAAAATTAACAAATCTCAGATTAAAAGTCTTACAAGAACCGTTAAATTTTAAGGAATAAAATGCAGTATATTTAGTATTCATTAACATTATAATATGATGTAATTTTCGTTTTTGGATTTTACTCTGCCTCATGACCATGAGGACTGTAAATTCATTGAAACGTGGGGAGTAAAATAAAAACTAAAATCGTGAATAAATCATAAAACTAATTTAATCATAATTTTCTTTGTCTACGCAATTTTCCGTAACTTTATAAAACTACAACAATCCATAATGATTTCTTATGTTTACGCGAATGTAAGACATCGAAATAAAACTAATTTAGGATCGTTCGCATTTTTTTACTTATAACAATTTTCTCCTTTAATTATAATTGTATAATTTATTTATTTATTTATTTATTTAGGACAGCCAGTAGTTATTACAATGTTGCTTACACTAAATAAAAAAAAAACAATATTATAAAATATAAGTGTAACACCTTCTTAAGGCAGTCACAACATGCACTATTTGTGATAAAAAAAAAGATAATTTGCAAAACGATACACATACACTCTAATGGCAATTAAAACAAAAGACACATACAAGGACTACTAAGTATTTAAAGAGTTGAGATTCAAAACAAATGTATAAATTCTAAATTTAAAACTAAAAGTAAATATTTTCACAAACTTAACTTGGAATGAACGGTGTAAAAAAAAAAAAAAAAAGTATTGTAGTTAGATATAATAACTTTATAACTGACATTTCGGACGACCAATATCTCGGTCACCTCCGCAGCCATGAAGGCTGCAAAGTCTTCGAAATTTCGAGAGAAAATTATAATATAAAAAACCGCGATGAAATCCAAAAAAAGTTTTATTTCAATATAAAACAATTCAACAAACACAATCTGTCATTAATATTAGATACTTAGAAAAAGACTAGCCCAAAAACTTTCAAAACTCACTGTAATATAACAATAATAAGTCATTAACCCACGGCCATATTGGACTCAAAAAGAGCTTCACAATTTCATTCGACCAATATAACCAATTTGAACATTGAATATAAATATCAAACATAACGTAACCTGAGCCCCAGGTGTCCTCTCTAAGGGTCCGTATTCTAATATCTGGACCTTTATCGCACGTGAACACAGACCTTTGATTGTAACAAAACCTTTGATATTTCAGATTTCGATAATATCGTCCGAATTTAAGAAATTTCGTATGGGCTAGTCATGATTTTTTGTCGGTTATGTAATTTAGTAGGTATATTTCATAGTAGCGACTTATAAAAATCGATTTTAATAATTGGTTGATATATTTTCTTATTCTACCTACCCATATCCTGTTGCAATTAGAGGTGATGTAACATACTTTGTCATGAATGATCCCATGAGCCTCCTCCGGGCAAACGGTCTTGAGCATTCTTTACATATATTTACGACTCATGAATTACGGGCGGAAATAATAAAGCGGAAATTTATTAAAAAATAAATTTTAGGTATTTTGGAAAATTCTCAACAAAAATATTCCTTATTAAATTGTCTTACATAGAGTGTTCATTGCAAAATAAAGTTATGTATACTTTACGGGAAGATGCATGAAATCAAAAATTTTAGTGGAATTTTCATTATATGGATTTCAAATAGATAGCTTCGAAAAAATACGGTTGGGTGAAGTTTTGCAGGGGGTAATTAATGCCTTCAGTCAATCATCTACCAGACATCTAGCCCCGCTATAGGATACCCGATTTGGGGATGGACTCCAAGAACTCCTTCTATAGCCCAAATACACCACCACATGATTAAAGTGGTGATAATATTTATATACTAGCTTTTGCTCGTGGTTTTGACCGTGTGGTTTCACTATAATCGGTTCAGTGGTTTCATTATGAAAGCAATTTATTAGATTAGTACAGATTTTATACATTTCGAAATTCGATTAATTCATTTAGATTAAGATAATGCCTGCCTCGGTGGCGTCGTTGTACTGCATGCGCGGTACGGCAGCGCTCTGGGGTCCTGGGTTCGAATCCCGGGTCGGGAAAAGTGATATTTGGGTTTTTCTGCTCAGTATCAGCCCGGCGTCTGAAATTTGTGCCCGATATGGCGATAGGCTCGCCCCCTATCACATCATGGGAAGGCAGAACACACTTGGCGAAAAGTGGGTGCCATGGTTGCACCTCTGCATACCCTTTTGGGGATAAAATGCGTGATGTTGTATGTGTGTGTGTGTGTGTGTGTGTGATTAAGATAATAATAATACCTTCACCAAGCGTAATGCTATTTATATCGATTCATGTTGCGCGTCATCTCCCAATGTTGAGCCTGCTACTGTGCAACATTGCCAAACATGTCGCCGTGCAACATCGCATGTTACGCCGCATTTGTTTGCTGAATTCGTGGGGCAAAAGAACTCCAAAATTGGTAATTCATTTAAGAATATTTTTTTCCATGAACACTCACAATTTCTTCAAATGAAATTAAACTCCAGGGGAAAATTTTGGAGGGGAAGAGAATGCTAGAACCTTATTTACCTTAAGTGTTAAATGATAAACAAACATATTTTTTAACATCATTTCAGCTCAAACAAGTTGATTGAGGGATAGTCTTGGTGAGTATATGTAATAATCGAAGAACAGATAATAAAAACGACAAATAGAAATTCCTAAATCATGTTTTAAAGATATTTACAGTAGCGGCCTTAGGAGCGGAGGGCAAACTGGCGGTGACTAAGGGTCCATATAGCCCAATTGCTGCCGGCTTTCCATTCGTAATTTATGTAAAATCTAATTATCATTAGAATGGTTTCTAGACGGAATTTATACATATTATTAGATTTAGAACCTATATGACGCGCCGGATTCTCTTTCCAAAAAAATCATCCTTCGCCACTGCGAACTGGACAACCCAGGGCCTCGTGCTTAGAGGAGGAGCTTTCTACGGCACCTAACTACGTACCGATTTTTAAAGCACCTCCCGATTCAACAAACACATCTTAAGGATCTTACCTACATCAAATTATTGAAACCGAAGACCTTTTTTTTGCTCAGGCTAATGTTGCCACTAGTTATTTAATCCAGATTATTTGTACCAAATAGGTATCACACTCCTTCCAATAGACTGAGTACTAAGGACTCCTCTCTCAAAGTTCAAGTATCCTCTGTCTAACCTATGGTAGTATAGTACATTGTAAGTTGTAACTAAAATATTCAATGTTGTAACTGGTAAGGACAACATACCCCGCAAGTAAGCAACACCAGATGCGTTGTTAGGTAAATACAACTTTGAACCTAGTACTAACTGTACACAATGTTTACAATTTTGCTTGTTAGTTTTCTGTTTTTAACCCCCAACGTAAATGGAAGGGTGTTGTAAGTATTTTGTGTCTATTCGTAGCATTATAGATCTTAAATGAAGGAACTGCTCTTGATTGTTTTTTTATTTTCATGCTTATTTCGCCTTTATCATCATCAACAAGATACCCTATCCAGATTTCCAGAATGGTTGGAATCGTTCTGCATCCAGATATTTCCTGCGTTCTTTGTCCTTACTGTTTGTACATCTTATGCAATAAAGAAATTATTGTAATTTTGATTGTTTTACTTTTTACTCAACCTTGTAGAGAATTAGGATATCAAAAATGTTTAAGAATTTGTTTAGTGGGTTGGTAACAGAATGATTTAATTAAAATAATAATTTGTGTAATGTAAATAGTTGTAAAGAGTAGTAAAACCATCTGTCAGAATGCGTAAATAGGACAAACACCATCGAAATAGAACACGCTCAGCATTCGCCAGGCTGGTAAGAGCTTCGCATTGTTCATTTTTGTTGTTGAAAGCGTTAGAGTTAGAAGAATTCTTTTCATGCAGTAAATATGATTTATCAAATAGTATTATGACAGCTCCAAGAATATTTTGTTACGTACTGAAATCGTCACAATATGTTCCTAACATAGTTTTTTTCTTTCGTTTTTTCTGTAGGTAAGTATAATGTAACAGTCGATAAAGACACTTGCCAAGTACAAACTAATAGTAACAACACACCCTTACTATTTGGGTGTATTCGTTACTCATAATTCATTCGCCAATATTCTAAATGAGGCATAAAAGGCATAAAATATCAGCCATGTATTATATACTGTCCCACTGCTGGGCATGGGTCTCATCTACTGCTGAGAAGCATAATGCCTTACGCCCGAAATTAATAACCAATCCTAATCCAATGTATGCCATCTAAGATTGATAATTCATTCGTTTTTATGGATATAGCATGCCAATAACCAATCCATAGATTGAGTAAGCTATCTCTAACAATAATCGATCTTTGAGAGGACGGATTACAGATCATAGATTACCCTCTGTTTGAAAATGACAGTTTACGCTTGCCAATACTCTATCTACCCGTTTTGACATTTGATTTGATTGTTGTAAACAATCGCATTTTCCAATCGGACCAATTCCTCAGTTTACTCAATATGTTTTGAATATCGCTTACACTGATTTTAAGGGTAACAAAAAGGCAATGGAAATATCCATATTCTCTAGTGACAGTGACGACAGTGATTTGGAGGGACTAGCGATACTGATAGCGAAACTGAAAGTCGCGCTTCATCACGGGTAATGAAAAGAGTTAACTACATGCAGACCCTGGATGAGTTTGATTTCACGTTTAGATTAGGCTTTCGAAATCTGCTTGCCAATCAGTGTTAGTTAAACTGATCTCGTATATTCGTGTTACTTCTATGTACAAGGTAAATAATTTTTGACATTATTTACAAAAATACCGTACCTACCGAACTATTAGATAGGTACTAACAAGGGGCAATTGCATCGTTTTTTCAGGAACTATGGTGTTTCTCCATTCCATCAACTTTTGCTGAGGAATAGGAAATATTTATATAATCTTTTTCAGGACATTTGGTACATGGAAACGTCGCTTCCCTGTGATTGCATTGACATTGCGTTTATCTTTACCTAAAGTTCAAACAAAAATAATTGCAACTGCAGTTTTGCACAATATTTGTCGGAATCACAGGCTAGAGGAAATTCCAACCGAAGTGGAGTTATTAACTGCTGATATTATTAATTATGAGAACAATATAGAGAATCAAGATGTTAGAGAAATAACAGCATTAACAAATAACTTCTTTACTTAGTAAAATAAAATACCTTTACAATCACTGCTATTTATTTTATTGCTTATCTACATTTGTAATTCAAAATAATAATTACAAATTAACATAGTTTTATTAGTTGAAAGTTAAAACATAGAAACAGGCAAAATTTCCATACATTATCTATACTATTATATAAAGCTGAAGAGTATGTTCGTTTGAACGCGCTGGTCTCAGGAACTTCCGGTTCGAATTGAAAAATTCTTGTAATGTTGGATAGCCCATTTATTGAGGATTGCTATTATATGTATATATAATAGCAATCCCACTATCATCACACTATGACCAATGGGACCAAAAACGGCTAAAATTGATTAATTTTGAGAGCTTCCGTTGCGTGCGCTGCATAAACGGTTAAAGTTATGCAACAATTATGTATAACGGAATTGTAATTTGTTCCATAACACTGGATAATGTGTACAGACTCCAATTATTATTATATGGCACCGAGTTCACTGCGTACTTCATACTAAAAACTAAATTCTTTAAAGATTTATTAATATATCATGAACAATGTTATTAAACTTCAGTGTCAAAATATGTTAGCAACCACATTACTCACGTTCCATTTTGAAACTAATTAAAAAGTTTGTATCTTAAATATGACATGTACTAATTATTAATTATTTCTTTTGAGGGCTAAAATACATAAAATATTTTTTATTACTCCAAGTCTTATTTTTCGCAATTAGGCAAATATTGAAACGAATAGTTTGTATGGAAAATATTTTTTAGAAAAAGTAATTACAAAAAGTATTTTTTTTACGAATGGAATATTCTGCATAAAGTGGAATGGTCAGGAGGGAACGCATCTGGAAAGGATTGCCAGCGATCTATCGTTGAAGGCAAGCAAGTATAGGCGAGTTAAGATATTGGCATGCCGATATGCGAGCAATCGAAAGATAGTCGGCAATCTAAGATAGGTTTCAGTCTTGGATAGTAGATACATTATTAATTTCGGGCATTAGTCCACCGCGCAGGCCTAGTGAGGATTGGTAGACTTTACATACCCGTAAAATTCCTATCGAGAACTTCTCAGGTATGCAGGTTTCCTCACCATGTTTCCTTTCACGAAAAAGTCAGAGATGAGTGCGTTTGGGGATTTGAACTTGCGGACATTTGTCTCGGCAGTCCGTTCCACACAAAACTGGGCTATCGTCGATGATTATGCAAGATAGATTTTATTTTTACTTTGATATAATGCTTACAAGGAATACCATGTACTTCTTTAGGATTTTTCATTTGTATACGTATGTTTTCATTTGTATATTATATTTTAATTCGTATGCACTATTCAGTCCGTTAGACAACCATGTTTTATTAAATAATTATGCTGAAAGGGAAAATAATACACAAAGTTCATACATATTGTTTCTAACTGTTTATTTCGTACATAACTTATTTCACAGTCATTACTACATACATTACTTGCTATATTGATGGTAAACTTATGTTATATTGTTCGGGAATGCATATCGATTAAACATCAAGAAAACTATTTTAAAGATTATTCAAAGAAATCGTCAGATTACCGAATTAACTATACAATATGCAATATAAATTAACATGCCAGCCTTTCATAATGAAACCTACATAACAATAACTACTAAATTCCGTAATTGACGAGATATTTATGTACCTACATAAAATATATTCGAAAATGTCTACTTAATTTTGCAGGTAATATAACAATAGAGATGTTACAGTAAGGAAATAGGTTTGAAATGTGAAGTTTTTGATAGGAATGAAGGAAAAAATTCGATTTTGTAAATATAACGAAACATTTTGATTGTGAATTAATCGAAAATTTGTCAATTATAAGTAAAACAACTCAAAAGCGTTTGAATTTAATGTCGAAAATTATTCAAAGTAACATCTCTAAATTATACAGAAATTAGAAATAATACTGTACAATTTAATTCTATTACATATCAACTTCAGAAATTTGCTACATATGTATAAATAAAACGTGTTTTAATCTAGACCGCCATGTTGGCTGTGATGCTTTCGTAGGTACTTCATAGAATGCGAATTATCTGTTATTTTACATCGTCTCAATGTAGTAGCCGTCGTCGCTGGCTTGCTGTGATCGCCTGTAGTTATCCATCTGTGGAAATAATATAATTAAATTAGCCAAATAAAAAATTACAGAACACATTTCGCCTTTATCGTCTAAGAGTTGCAATCAGGGCACAGTTTTCGCAAAGTTTTTTCCGCCCCATGATGTGATAGGAGGCGAACTTATCACCGTCTGAGACATAAACAAATTCCGGGCTGATAGTGGCTGATAGTGAGCGGAAAGGCAGTTTAACTACAGGATCATAGCCCGGAATCTCGAAATGTACCCAATAAGCTCATCGTCTATTATAATGAACCTAATATATCTGATGAAAAGTGTATGCGATAACTTTGCCTACCCCTGAAAAGGATAAACGTGATGCTTTTTTGTTCTTTATATCTGCTTCAACGTTAAAACAATACCGCAGCCTGTCTGACACAATACTCGCTTGAAGCTATAATCTCGATATAAGTTGCAATTTAACTGTCAATTCGCTGTCAACCCGATATAAATGCTTACAGTGAATTTCGGTATATATCACTAGAAATTTACGTACGTTAACATAATATATCGAAAGTAGCCAACTTCTATAAAGTTACACTGCCCATCCGCTCCTCCAAAATATGTTCGCAAAATGAAGTGTTTGAAAAACGCGGTACATGGGATGGAAAAAATTAAACTGAATTAATTCTGAAAAGTTTTGCAGACAATTAAAAAAACGTATTTTTAATTTTTTAAATGAAAATGTAAAGATATTTTTGCAACTAAAGACAAGCAAATCGTTCAGTACTGGTTACGACGAACATAATTTTATATCTATATTTAATACATATGTTGTAAATTCAATACATTGCTTTGCAGTGGCTAATCTCCCAACGAGTTTATAATTAATGATTATACAACAAGAGACAAGTAAATAATTCTCACCCAATGTTTGAAGATGTTCCGAAGTTTGAACTTCATTACCTCCCGAGCGGCGGTGTCATCACGCTCAAAAGCGCCTGGCCAACAAAAAGTAGAATTGAAACAATTAACTCGGTTGTAGCTTTACCACACTTTAATCTTGATTTATAGACTAATCGTCTGTTTTGCTTCTTCAGAGTTGACAGATAGCGTCAAATTTAATATTATAATAGCAAATATAAAAGTCACTCTTTCAGCTCATTTGCTATGCAAATAAATTAATGGTACTGAAATAGTTTCTGTCTTTACATTTAACCAATATTTTAGTTGGCAAATAACTTCTACTTCAACATTACGATTCATACCTATAAAAAACTCTTTTGGCATTTTGACGTATAAATATATTGTGTCTCATTTAAATTGCAGTCAATCAAAATTGTATCAATATAAAAACTAAATAAATTATGAAAAAAATTTCATTTATCATTTTCGTCTTTATTTACGGATCTTTGTTGAATTTAAACGCTAATGTCTCTCCATAGGTTTACATTGATCATGTACCCACTTATTTCCCTTCATACCCTTAAAATATTGTTACCAAAATTCTAGCTTCTGACGCAAAAGCCGATAAAACACAATTCAACTCTCCCTCAAACACAGCGCACGAGGTCCACTCTGCACACATTCCGACAAACTACGTTGTACGTCTTCTGGAAGCGTATAGACTAAAGAAAACATTGACTACCCTCACCTCCGTCCCTGATGGGTATGATATCGTCTCCGGGCTGCAGCACGTTGTACCCTGGGTGCGAATATTCTGGGTGGGGCGGGGTCTCCTCCTGTCCCATCTGGTGCCGCGCCACCAACTCCTGGTTTGACAGCTGCATTGTGAAAATATTAATTCAAAGGTAACCTGCTTAATATTATTCCACGTGTTTATTCCGAAAGGTAGAAGTAAAACATTTATATATAAGTAGTTAACAGTTAACTATATCATAGTCATGTGAGAAATAGCTAAATTAAAAAAAAATACGTATCCCTGAATATTGGCTTTCCCGCCTTACGCCCACCACTACACCTCCTGTAAGCCAGGATCAGCAGCAGCATTTTATGACACCGAGCGGTGAAGCTCGGTGAGTCTCAGGGAACACTAATTTGTCCTGATTCCGCAATAGAAAGATAGGGAGTTGGAAATATTAAATGATAGATCTTAGCATAAGTTCTAAATATAAAATAAAACATTTAATCCAAAAATATTTTTTAAGATTGGGCTCCCAATATATGTTGACACGGCTCCCCGTCGTGTAAAATAAACTAAATTATCCAAAACATGTTTGAATATTGACTTAAAGTCTATTTAACATTGTCTAAGTAAACGCTAAACATTTCATATATTATAGGACGACCAAATACAAACGTTAAACTCCCAATAAATAACAAACAAAAGAGTATTATATGCATTAAATATCTTACATATTATTTATCAGAATCAAGCTCCCAAATCAATAGGAAACAATGATACTTTATGCATTAATATCTTATATATTAACTGTTAGATAACATTGAATTATAATTTATATTTAATTTTTAATTTTATAAAATTTATTTTAATAAATTATATTTAATTTAAAGTCGAGGAACTACCGTAGATCTATAATAAATTTAATGATCGCACAATTTTTGGAACTGTTGATTTAAGTCGTTCTTTCACACCAAGCTGGAGTAGGTACAATTAAACATTCTCTGAGCTCATATCTTATATGGGCAAAGTAAAAATCCTTCGGGAACACCAAAACTTTCGAAACTCTCAGACAAAGTTACTTTTAATAACAACTTATGGAACGAGTTTGTGCAACGGTAAGCCGGGAGTAACTTCGAAGATGTGCATATAAATAGTAGACTAAGATACCTGTTACCAATAAGGCGCCGCGCAGATGTTATTTACTTGTTACATAAAGCACACGACGGCAAATGGGGACAAGCTATCAATATTTAATATAATAATAATATTAGCCAGGTATTACATACTGTCCCATTGCTGGATACGGGCCTTTTTTACTAATGAGAAGATTTAGGCCTCAGTCTATCACGCTGGGCTAGTGCGGATTAGTAGCCTTCACATACCCTCAAAATTGTCATAGAGAACTTTACATATATGCAGGTTTCCTCGCAATGTTTTTATTCACCGTTAAAACAAGCGATAACTCACAAAGAATACACATATAATTTTAGAAAAGTAAGAAATATGTGCCCTTAGATTTTAAAACTAGGAACATTCTTCTCGCCTAGGCTATCGCCGCTCCACCAATCTTTAGTTTTCAGGCAATAACTATGAAATAGTTAGTTGTTTCAACTAAATGCGTACACTAATCTACAGCTAACAATTGTTCAATCAGAATTAATTTATCAATCATTAGATAATAGTTGTTGGCAGGATGAAAATACTATAGCTTGTTCAAGAAAATAAAAATCTACATAAGGAGCAATACTTTTGCTTTATCGTTTAAAAGTTAAGGTTGACAGTACAAAAAATTTGTTCCATATGTTAGAGATATTTCATATTCCTGGTCATGCCGTAATGGGCACTATTATCTTGTAAAATATTATAATTTATTGACTTGTTTGCTACGCATAACATCTTCACTCTGCGCCACTCAATAACACAATGTTCTATCTACCCGCGGTTTTGCGTTGTGTATTCGAGACGACAGATGGAAATAATTATAAATATATCAATACACTAAAAATGGTATACCAATTAAATATTAAGCTAGTTGTAATGCCATAATTGTCAATCAATTGTGGCAGTATTTTATTCAGATATTATAATTTGATAAATACTTTAATTAGACTACCCTGAAATTAATCGCCGTTGGCTCGTTTACGCCTTTAACTACAACCCTACAACTATACTTATATAGAAAAAAACATTTATGTGTACAAAATAATCTTTAGAACTATCGAAATTCCTCTTATACATACACGACCTGTGTAATATAGATAGCTAATTATATTATAAACAAAATCGGTTCGACCCATCAACTCTACATCCCAAGAAGACTTAAGCATGCCCCGGAACGCGGATCTGTAATTGATAAGATATTTACACGACCTCTCAATATATTTGTATAGTTCGGGGTATCAAATATATACATCATTTTATTTCTTCTTCCCTGCCAGCCCGAGCTGGCCTCTTTGTTTACTAAGTATATTTTTCATTTATTTTATTTTCAATATAGATTGTCTTTATTTATATAAGTTAATCTAATTAAGTAATAATTAAATGTTCTCATGTACCTTGACTTATCATAAGTGCAACTATGTTCGCCTACGTGATGAATAAAGCATTTTTATTTATTTTTTTATTTTAAAAGCCACCATGGTGTTTCCTTAAAGATGAATTTAGATTTCACTAAAGGTATATAGGTACTTGTATTGTCCGATAGCATATTTTTTAGGTGCGTAGGTTTGGAATCGAATACACTTTAAGGCGCGGGCCATACGGAAGAGACGTGGGACGCAGACAAAGCACGGACGGGGCGCCGTTGTATTTTATTAAAACATAGAAAAGACGAAGCACGGACGTGACGCTCGACGCTGCGAGTGATGACGCTTTTCAGCTGTCCTATTTAGACATGTCTTCTTCCCAAAATGAAAATGTTTTAGCACTGGTTTATCTCACTAATATACAGAAGATGCTATAATCTGGTGTATTATAATTATAGGGAACTGGATGATTTTCAATTAAACTACAAAATTGAACGTCGAATTCACTACCTCACAATCCGCAGCAATAGATCCCATGGGACATGTCAACAGGAAACTGGAAACGACTATCACGAGCCGCAATCAAAAGTCTGAATTAAATAACATAGTAACCATAAACTAAAACTGGGCGAGAGCTTCTGAGGGCACTTCCGGTATCCAATTAAAGATAGGCAACATTAACCGAAATACGATGCTACAGATAATTTTTAAAAAGTGTAATATTTAATTTTAATTTTATTTAACGTTATTCTATAATACTCAAAAGATTTTAAAAATACGATAGTTTATGAAAATTATGAGATACGAGTATGTACTTGTGGTCATGAGATATGAATGGCCTAATTAAGGCTAATTAAACTAAATATTTTGGATTCAATCATGAATGACTCAACCCGAAATTAGGTACTATATTACAGTAGATATACTACAAGCCTGTATTTTTGTTTTACTGTAAACTTAACTATTACTTTTCCGAACGTTGGTGAAATTGATTGTAACATAAATCTCTTTTTACAATCCCATTTTTTTAGGGTAATGACTTATCTGAAGACATGGTAGAGCCTATAATTTAAAACGGGCCAGCATAACTTTATCAACTGATAATTAACGAGCGATAATTGTGTCTTGCCTGCACATTCTATCTAGTTACTATCAGCTTACCATCAGGTGCAGCGAAGAATCTTGATCTCTTTCGTCGTATTGTCGATATTACTAGCACTCGAATTCCAAATATATGGACAAGCAATTATAATCTTAAACCCAACATACATATAATCTATATCTTACATACACACATACAATCTTCTTCAGTAAGTTAAATAGCCCAACACGGCCATCTCCATCATAAGCAAATTTATTTACTACTGAAATACTGTCTTCAAAACTTTTAATGTCTTTATAACACCTACTTGTTTACGTAAATGGAATTTCGTACGTGACACGTGTGCCTAATGTCTCGTGCGTTTCTTGCATTGCGCCCTCAGGGATCTTTGGCTAATTTAATAAAATTCTTTATTAATATTGCAGTTGCTTGAAAAAGCGGCGATAGCCTAGTTGGTTGTGGATCGGTCCGCAGGTTCAAATCCCAAAGGCACAACACTTCTAAAAAATTATGTGTGTATTCTTTGTGAATTATCGCTTGCTTTAACGCTGAAGGAAAACATCGTGAGGAAACCTGCATACTTGAGAAGTTCTAGAAATATCGAGGGTGTGTGAAGACTACCAATCCGCACTAGGCCAGCGTGGTGGACTAAGGCCCAATCCCTCTCAGTGGTAGAGGAGGCCCGTGCCCAACAGGGGGACAGTATATGATACAGGGCTGATATTATATATTGCAGTTGCTAACGAAATGTAAGGTTAAAATGGTTGAAACCTGATAGGCGTTCATATGATGCTGGGGTTATACTAATAAATAATGGAATTAAATATTGCGCTAACAACAGCTCTGGAACTAGGGGGCAAGCCGGAGCCCATGTCCCAGGCGGCAAATTCAAACTTGGTAGACGAGTACCCAATTCATCATTAACGCAACTTCGACTACTAAGACGTCCTGTACATTAAACACATACGTTATCACGCGGAGTGCGAAAATGATGATGATGACAATGGTAATAGATAATAATATAGGTGATGATAATATAGGTAGGCGGAGGCGGCATTTCCCTGATATGCAATGACTCGAAAAATCAAAATCCAGAGCTGGCTAACAGGATTGATTATTCAAAAAGTATAAACAAATATGACAATACCCTCACAAATCAGACGACAAAATTGTTTAATTTTGATGTATGTGATTGATCGGAAAAAGAATACGTCAGTCCCTCAGTCACGTGTTAATCTCTTAATCAATAAAACAATACGGAGTCACGTTGTTTTTACTATATTCTAAGCAGACTTTTTACTGTCAAACTGTTATCAACATTGTTTTAATTGAAATAATATTCAAAATCCATTAACACAAGAATAATTAAAACAATTGCATTACATTGTTGGGCTAATTGATTTTAAATATTATTTCCATGAAGATAATATTAATAATAGCTTGAGAGAAAAAATCTCTGCACTGTGCTCCGCCTAATATGCGCCGGCCCTAAAAGCAGTAGACATGACATTAGAGCGTGCAATCAGAAACTCAATTTAAACAAATCCGATTAAAACAAGTATTTGTTATTCAAGCATAGTATGTCACGGTGGAATGTGGGTGCACCAGTTGTGCCTCTGCCTACCCTTTACGGATAAAGGCGTGATTGTGTATATGCGTTGTGCAATCGGTCTATTTACGACGATTTCTAGTTTTACGATTGCAAGCTCTAATGCCATATCTACTACTACCCCTTTAATAATAATATCATTGACTAACAGGAAACGAAACACGAATTTAATCATGACAATCGAAAATCGCCATAACTTGACGGCGTCATTTGTTTGGCATATGACATTTAATATTCGTAGTGACATTCTAAATTTGATTTTGATTTATCGTAGTATACCTACTACTCTTTAACCGCAAGTTTCAATAAATGATCCCAATCGCTTTTTTTGATCTATCTAAGAAATGGACCAATCAGAACAAAGTTTTTTGACATGCTTACAAATGAGTTGGTTTGATTGGTTCATTCTCGGAATCGGATTAAAGATTGAGATTGGGATCGTTTATTTAAGACGACTGTTTATGGTCGTTGGTATCTGTAGTTGAAAATAAATTTGTTACAACCCAACATAATAATTCCGACAAGAAAAATACTGAATAGTCAATGCAAGTTCACCTGCTACAGTATTTCAGTTGTTTTTGAATTAAAGGATGTTTATTGTACACAGCTTTTGAAATTATTCACAACTGACAAAAGGCTTTCATCCGCAATATAGCAAATGGAAAAACAAACAATACATCGGATAATTTATAGAATATCTGGTTATTACTTGAATGTTATTGCAACAGATACAGATTAAAATATGGCAACGCATAATATATGAAACCGCATTCCACTGCTAATTTTGTTTGTTGTCATATAAATGATTATTTGTACGGTAAAAATATCAATGCATATCGGGTTTTTCATTGTTTCAATTCAGTTTAAATATTTAATAACTACTCGTCCAGGCCTCCTTTATGAAATTTCCCTTAGGCAATGAATTTCCAAAAATCTTTTGGGATTTAGCTACCCTAAATACTTAATGACTTCCCAAAAAATCTTTAACGTGAGCTACAGCTGTCTGCTAACGAAAATAACCTATTCCAAAAAAAATGTTTTTATTTTTTTAATACTTACGTCCAAAGGCGCAGTGTCACCCGATCTCTTGCCGTGGCCGCCGAAGCAAGAATGACCGAAAGCAGAGCATCCGCCTGTCAAAACAATAACTAATGTCATAATCAAATTAAAAAATAGAATTAATTTGTTTTTCATTAATTCAAAAATAGAATGATATGTTTTTTTGCATTTCGGCCAGTATCAGCAACTTCAGACCGAACAATTCTTTACCTACGAGCATCATATTAGGTAGTAGAAACAAATTTTTGCTCGCAGCTCCAAACCTCATTTCTGAGAAGTCCCACATAATATTTTCCGAAACAAAAGAAGCGTACGTATTGATATATAATAACCTGTGAACTGTTTCAGTGAACCAAATTTCATCCACACAGATACTTATACTTCTAGAAATTAATACAAGGTAAATCTATAGTAGTAGAATTAAAATGTTTGATAAACCATTGCCACAAATACACAAAGCAAGTCGCTAATGGAAACAATAGATTTCAGTGTTGTGCACAATTGTGTCTAATGCTCATACAACCGCCGAATTTCACAAACGGTAGTTCTCAACAGAGCCTTGTTTTCAAAACGCATCCACTTGTATTGACTTTGGTCTACATTCGATAATTCGGCTTATTGGGTGTTTTCAATTGTATAATAGTATCAGCGTATGTATATAGGTTACCCCTTAGTGCATACACTTTTTCAAATATTTTTTTTGTAACATATTTTTGTATAAAGAAGTCATGTGTTTAATTAGTTATATTTCATTTTTTTAATGTAGAGGTATTGGTTTAGGCTATGTATTATCTATGCTAAAACTCCCTAAGAATGTAAACATAATAATAATTATAATTTAACTTTGTCTCGTTACTCTATTTAGGAAAATGTTTCATCTACAAAGTTTATGGGTTATATTCTCAGATCGAACAACGAATAACTATTTTCATAATTTTTAACTGTCATTAAAAATGAAGGGATTCTATGTCTGACTGTATGTATTTTTATATATTTCTCCATAAACTGTGTACCGTTTTTTAACTTTTTTTTGCATTGGACATTCATTAATAAATTTGTAAGCCGATAACTTATTTAAATTGCTACCTAAGCTCAATAAGTACTATCAAATATACAATAAGATTTGTTAAAAATATAAAACGACCTTCAAAAATCTTTAGAAACTATACTATATACTAGTAAAAAATAGTAACTCGTATATTATGTAAAAATATTTTTCCTTTTTTTAGGGTTTTCGAAGACGGTTTATTTGTCGTTAAAAAAACACATTTCAGTTGCGATAAGAATATGTATTTGATATTGCAATATGCTCACCCTTCGTCATATAAGACATAATATTATAAGCTCGGTTAAATTGTGCACGAGTCGCGCTTCTAGGCAGAAGGTAGGAAAGGTACATTTCTAGAAAAAAAAGGGGGCCTCGTCCTCCTCGAAAGTCAACACATTTATGCCGGCCTGTTGAAACCGTATATACACAGGCTGATACCGGAACGCGGCACTTACGTGGGCCACTATGGCGGATTTTAACACATTATCTACGGTGGTCGCTTTCCTGGCAGATATAAAATATGTCCTACCATCAGCAAATATAACACATAGGAACACATTTTCTATACAGTCAAACCGTTACTTCAATTCTGGCCCGTCTGCGTATTGGAAAATTTCTGCACAATAACGTCCAATTTAACTTTGTAAACTAATGACTTTGTAATAATGAACCAAAATTTGCAATTTCGAAAACAATAACATACTCTCACACGTTTCCTTTTAAAATCGTCCATGTAGTGAATAATGTATTATCTGAAACCCTCGGGAATACGGCGAAATCCAAATTATAATTTGTTGACAAATTGAGTTTAAATTTTCTGAAGTTTACGCGAACAACATGCATGGTTATTTTCGTTTATGGGTACTCGGGAATGGACGGCGTGCTTGCTTCTTGTCCTGGATAGAAATGCTTTGTCTATTTCTAGCGTTGAGCGACATTTAAGCACTATTGTCTTTTGCACTCCTTAATTTATTAGTCCGTTATCAGATCTAGTAGTGCTTATTTAATTTTCATGTAATTTATTAGTATTAGCAATTATGCGATGACATTCATATTAAATTTAGTTTATATAAAATTGATAAACGTTATTGTCCTAAACTCAATCACTTTTTATTCTTTTCTTTCTTAGCTCAAAAAATTTGAAGTCGGAAGCGACAAAACATTAATTTTACTGAATAAAACAATATTGTAAAAACACTGAAACCAGGTGAGAAATAAATTAAAAATGTAATGTCATATGCAGCTTTATTGCGTAAGCTAATAAAGTTTAATATTGCACAAGCCCATCACCCACAGCTTCAGTTGATAACATAAAGCCTTCGGGAACTTTTCGTGTTCTCTGAATCACAGTACAAGTCACATGGGATAAAAATTAAAGGGTAAAAAAGGATCTGAATTCAAATTCGCATTTTAAACAATATTTTTGGGAATTTATCTATGCATATTATAAAACAAAGTCAAAAGCTGTCTGTATCATTTAAACAATTTTCTCAAAATCTACTGAACGGATTTCGGTACAGTTTTTACTAAAAGATAGTGGAATTCTTGGGGAAGGTTTATGTTAATAGTACACTACGGTTTTATGTAAATTGACTGAAATACAACGATTACTATTGAATAAGGCGCATGGTTGTAAAAAATCTCATGGTCGGGATTTACAGCTAGTAAGAATTTATTTGAATTAATTATTAAGTTAAAATTATTTTCACTGTTTTCATTAATGAATATAGAATTGTAATTATCCGTATTGACACTCCATAATTAATGATTATCTGCGTCGACTAGGAAGGGGTTATTATTTCTGACAAGTCAACACTATCTGAACCCTACTTCACTTACCATAAGGGCCACTTTGCCATTAAACATCGACTATTATAATAGCTATACTTTACCTGCCACATGATTTAATTTAGTTTTAATGCCAATAATGTTGATAAATAAAATCCTTGCCATGAATTGTGAATTGAAAATTGATTCTTATTCTTTAAGTATTATGAGTCATGAATAAATTTACGCATGAAATTGTCTATGACGCAGCATAGTTTCAGAGAATTGTCATTCAAAAGAATAGTATTGTTGGTACACAAACGAATTCTTCGAAGGTTCGTGCTTATTCAATTGGTTATAAAGGTTATTAGATTCGCGCTTTATTCAACTTTGTTAAAAAAACTGTTTTGACCTATATTTTTGTATTGTTCTAATATCGATTTGTCTTTAAAATTTCCATAGCAACAATATTAATTATTAATAGACTTGTGGCGGAAAAGTTTTCCACGTGGATGAAGATGCTAGCGACATCTAGTTAATTAAAAGCTATGTAGGTATAGTTTCTGTAATGCTTTGTAAGGTGTAATATTCTGTAAGACTTTTCAATATAATATTAAAATTTATAGGATCAGTAAATCTACTGAAACTTTCTCTACTTCTCTGCCAAAGGGCCTCTGCTGAATATTCAGTTATCAAGAAAAATACTTACTGAAAATTACGGTTTAGAATCCTAATAATTCCAAGCATTTTAAAAAGTCTAAAAATTTTCCAATTAATTACTGAAAACGTATAATCAAACTAGTTCTTTAGATCTTAGCTATTAAAAAGCTTAAACAGCTCCCAATAGTCTTAAATTGTGTTTAAAACCTCAATTGCATACATATTAAACAGCGAATTAGTATTCCAGAGCTTAGTTTTACATTTGAGCAAATGAATATCGGTTGACGAAACGGCTAAATGACTCCCAAAGAGATCGTCCATGTAATGAATTCTCTTTTCAGTAACTAAATGTTAGTACAGTGAAGTTAGAAGTGCTTTTCGAAATCATCCTTATATTTTTAATGCAAATATTTATGAAGATTTTTCGATGTTAGATAATGACTGGTTCAGTGGTGTAGTTATTAATGATAAGTATGTTGTAACAAGTAAATAGATTTCAAATGAAAATTCAATTACTCTATGTACCAGTGTATTAACTACATTTTAAAATATTAGAGCGTCTGCGCCACGACTTAGTCACTTTTAATAACGTGAACGTCCGCCCCGTGACCACGAAGGCTGCAGTCTTCGAAACGTCAAGATAAAATTAATATAGTAAAATCTGAAAAATAGTTTTATTTGAACTTTTAATCGTGTCAACTTTGCATATCTTTACTGCACTTTTGTACCTTAAAATAAAATGTTCGGCGTGCTAACCAAAGGCTGGTCTTTTCTAAACAGTGCTTCGGGACGTTTCAAATGGCAATTTGTTTTGTTTGCACTCGTGGCTTCCAGGCCACTAAACTGGAGTCTAACGGGGAAGCGGAGATTTGTATAATTCACTGAGAAAATCAAACGGAGGAGCGTAGACTCATGTAATCCACTGATAAATATATGTATTTATATATATCAAAAACTACACTCTACCGTTTACTTAATGGATTATTGGATTTATTAAAATTGTATTAAACTAAATACCGTTATATTTCAACAAACTACATAATAAAAAGTAATGCAATAATTACTAACAGCTTTGATGTGAAAATACGCTTCTAAAATAAAAATATCGATCTGTGATATTCGTGTTTACTTCTAACAAACATCTATATTCCTTCACAAACTTTCATTTATAGCAACAGTAACATTGTAAATTTGCTAAGCCGCAAAGAGTAATTCATAATATAACAATATTATGAGCTCTGAATTACAATACTGACTCACGGACCTCCTCTGCGCCTGAGTGATTAGGCCTTAGTCCACCACACAAGCCTAATGCGGATTGGCAGACTTCACATACCTTCAAAATTCCTATAGAGAACTTCTCAGGTAAGCAGGTTTGCTCACAATGTTTTCCTTCGCCGTTAAAGCAAGCGATAATTCACAAAGAATACGTATCGTTAGTATTCTCCATATTACAATATAAATACAACACTTATTCAATTTTATTACCGTTACTCGCGTGCCTAATGGCCGCACACTTGCATGGTATTTCTGTACTTTTTGTATGATTGCTTGGTCTCGTTATACATGGATGTTTCTCAAAGCACTTTTGCAAATATTGATGCGCTTTGGATTCTGTTTGCCGAGTAATAAGATAAATTGGTTAATGTCTTTTTCTTCCTAGAATTGTGGTATTTAATTTCTTTATTTATAAGCTTACCAACTACATTGTAACAATAAAAACAATTTATACATTACAAGGCACAATGTCTTTTACACGTAAACGAAAAAGATTTTATTAAGTTATAGGAAAAAAAACTAATCTTATATCATTAAAAACAAAGGTCATAAAATCAAGCTGAAATTTCACATGTCTTTTAAATAATGTCAAATATGTTTCCTATTAATTATAATCGACTCCAACGTGTCGCTGCTAAACATTTTCATGTTTCCGAAATCATTTTCCTTACTTTATACTACCAGGCTGTCTGTAAACCTTCCCATGACCAGAGCAAGGTATTAAAGACCTATAAAAGTATTGCCCGAATATGGATCTGAACCCAGCCATATACTAATAATTATATGGCTTGATTCTGATCGACAAGAAATTACCTCTCATAATCATTAATATCTATTTAAAAAAAAACAGTTTCCACATGTATGTAAAAGCATCACTTGACAACGAGATATGAGTTTAATATGATATTTAGTAAGATTTTTACATGCTGATCGGAACGCGACACACTTACGTGAGCCACTAGGGCGGGTTTTAACACCTAGAGTACGGTGGTCGCTTTCAAGACAGATATAAAATATATCCTACCAGCAACGTTTGCTGACTATTCATTAATAAATTAGTTAATTAGTATGACGTAATAATCCCATTCATAATCTAGACAGGATTAGTGTTAGCTAACAGTGTTGTGTTGATAACTGACCGCAGGCGGATGCGGCGCTTGCCTAACGAACTACTCTTCTATCGAACTGTCTTACGCAACTATAGCATCTGGTGTTACATGTTAAATCATGGAATTATGTAATGGTCTTCATACTAGCGTGAGCGATTTGAGCCTTTGGGTGGATGCAATAAGAATCATGTGAAATAAGTATTCAGTGGATCTGTAGAAGTGGCATTAAGGAAAAGGTTGAGAATCTATGTTAATATTGTATCCGAAATATCTTTGCGTGTTGTGCTTTTACGGCAAAACTAGTGCATTGATTGTGATGGTATGGAATGCATTGGCTCCTTCTTCAATATTTATCTCAAACTGATTTCCGCCTTTTTTGTCGTGTTAAGACTTTGAAATTGATCCAAAGTTTTTGGAAGTTTTAAAACAATTATTTCTTCTTATTAATGTAATAGTTAACAATATTTTGTATTTTAAACAAGCTTTATACTTACAAGTACAGGAATGTCTTGAATTTTCGTACTGTGTACAAATAAATAATTAACTTTCGTATCTCCTTTGACTTCAATCAGAATACTTGACTCAGCAATTATTATACCCCAAGGAAATCTATAAAACGTGGATGTGGCACTAACCCCAGGTGACATAAGGTTACTAGCTTGCAACGCTTCATAATTATTGCATCAACTAATGTCAGAGACTTTATAGAATGCGTTGTCTATTTCTATCGCAAATCTATATTGTGCCGGTTTTTTATTTAAAAAAACATTTGCCTCCTTTTTAATTTTAATATGTCATAATTTATTACACCCATATTGTCCACATTGTTTTATCTCTGCATCACCCAAAAGGTTGACTGGTAAATAATGCCTTCGGCAATGAGTCTACTTTTATACATTGATGTATAAAAAGTATAAAATAAATAAATTGGAAAACAATTGTCCTCAAAGACAAACAGTTTTATATAAAAAATGATGCAATATTTATTTATTTTACTAATAAATTCGAAGGTACTTGAAGATGTTGCTAACACAGAAACCACCATCCACCATATCCATCTTCTGAATAACTAATAACTATGCTTTATTCTAGAAAGATATTCCGCGGAAGCGACGCCACGTAACACCTCGTTCACAATAAATAAAACGATAAATACGTGTGTAATCTTCATCATTATACTAGAGTTTTATGAACAATGCTTTGCCATTCATCCAAAGTTTGCAACTACTCGAATCAACAAAGACTCAACTGTTCCTTTGTGACAACTTTACACACTGGCATTATCTCCCATCTATGTTTACTGGTGGTAGGTCATTTAAATGTGGGAGTCCGCCTGAGTAGGTACCACCGCAATGTCTATTTCTGCCGCCGAGCAGCAGTGTGTAGTCACTGTTGTACTCCGGTTTGAAGAATATTTTGGTCAGTGTAACTACTAGACATAATAAAACGTGGGCGACTTGAGTTTTATGGGCGGTCGTATTGCTTACAATTAGGCGAACGACAAGCTCGTGTCGTCATTCAAAGCAATGCAATAAATATAACTAAAATTAGTTAATATGCTACCAACGATCCTGGTATTTTGGCAACATCGCTCGAACATAGCCAGATAACTTCGAGGAACTGCTAGTTGTAGGGAAAGTATACGGAAGAAGACCACATGGGCGATTGCCTGCCTGTAGGTCTGATCAAATAAAAACTATAACAGGACTTCATGTTACCACTGCCTCAAATAAAATCCAATATCGATTTAGTAGTTCAAACTCTTCAGCGTCTATATGAGTATAGATAAACGAAAATTTCTTTAGGTTTCAGTCTAAAAAGTGATAACTAGAAGACTCCAAATCATTACCTTCATAAAAGTTTCCCATTATTTTTACGTAAGAATTCCGTTCCTACGTACCTGATTCATTTTCTGTTTTACAAGCATGGCGTCGTATAAATTTAACGATCACATACCATAATGTAATGTACTATTACTTTTTATCTATATTTAATAAGCAATTGTATTTGCCGCTTTATAGCTGACGATATATACCTACCCCCATATTCATAGACGTTATTTGTCTAAGGTGAGAAACAGACTTGTTATAACAGCAATGCTCCGTCCTTAGATAAATAACATCTATGAATAAGGGGGATACTTATTAATTTATTCTTATATGGCCAGCATCCAATAGCCTTTATCAAAATGACGCTATTGTAGGCCACATTAAATATGCTATGGCTCGCCGCGTTAATTATTCGTTCGCGTTATTTATTATTTACGCACTTCCTAAATAAGAAGTAACTCAGGTTTCTATATGCCCAGCCGTGGGATAGTTTCGATATTATTATATGATATAAGCAATCATATGAACGCCTGTAATAAACCATGCGTCAAACTAAAATCTTCATGGCACAACCGAGGCGACATTTTACATTGAATCTTCCGTTTTTTTCATTGAATCACATTTTTATTGAATTTAAATATGACATGATAGGACAAAATATTATTAAAAATCTTTACTTAATCGTGTCACAGCGATTTTATTACAATTCTTAGTTTAAGTTGTAGTTGGAGATATTAGAAATGGCGGCCATTGGAACGAAATATACAAAAGATTCTCTTATACCCTTCCTTTTTCAGAAACACGTGTTATCGCCATTATAAATAGACTGTATACTGCGCATACAAGGAAGGGAGTTGCTCAAAAGGGAAAACAACGCTTAACTTTTATCAAGTTCTCGCAATATTTGGAAGAAGATTTACTAACTCATAACTTTCTAACATTAAAAACACCATAAATTGTGACTCTCTAAATGGACTTTAATTTGTTGAAAATTGAATCATAAAGGCTTAATAGAGATTCCCAAGTTTCCCCATGTGTATTACTTAAGGTAACAATTGTTCCGGAAAGTTCTTAGTTAAATATCTCGGTAAAAGTAAACGCAAACATTTAACTTACCACCGGTAATGCTGTGTATTTAATGTACTTGACGCATTTTGTATAACCTGAGATCAGTATGCCAATATAAACTCTAGGAACTTTACTCACTCTTGACAGAAGAAAACTAATATTGTTGGTGGCATATGAAAAATTGCTTTATAATAACCCAAATTTTATATTATTATCTTATATTTCATTATTCTGTCTATCACTGCATTAGTTGTTAAAAAAAACAATTGCTGACACTGCTGTCAAAACTCCCGCCAAAACAATGCGTGTAAAAAGGATTATTTTCTTAACACCAATACAAACTTTTTTGATCATTTTTCGTGTGGCCAGTCATTTTATAATTAAAACATTTTATTTGCGTGACGGAATAGTTGGTATACTACCTTTTTGTTTCAACTTCATTACAACTCTAGACTTTATACAAGTAATGTTTGTTGTGACGCGATCGAACATTAAATCGTAGTAATAAGTTTTCTGACTACATAAAGTTGCAAAAGAGTCTAATCTTACTACTGTTATAAATACGAGAATTTGAATGAAAGTTTGTTACCGAATCATTCCAGAACGACTGAACGCATCTGGTAGAAATTTGATACGAGAAAGATTATAGTCCGGAATAGCACATAGGTTACTTTTATCCCGGAAAAATACACTTTAAGACTTTTATTTTGGAAAAACTATTTCGCGCGCGCGGACATCATTATACTAATCATTGCTATATCTTTATACTCGTATTATACCAGTTTTCTTAAACATCATGAATTATATGTTTTTTATTAATTATAAACACTTCAATATTTTAAACTATATGCACAACAAATTATCTATTACCTTAAATTCAAAATAAAAGATTACTTTCAGCTAAAAGCTTTTCACAATCAGGTCAAAGGTGTAACATAAATACCAATGAAAAAAGAGTAACCAGTTATTTAAAAAGGTGTCTAATTAGCTTTAATTTCATACCCAGCGTTCTATTATTATATTTTTTAAAGTACAGTTCAGGCTAAACAATTTCCAAGCGACAACTGGACAATCGGGGTTTAATAAAAAATATCAGAATATGATTTAATTTTATATACAAATTGGTTCCGAGGGATACGTTCAATTGAACCGTTTGTATTTTTACGATGTTACCTTTTCGCTGGCTGAATAATAAAATGCTAAAATTAGTGTATACAAATATTTTACGGGATTATTTGGTAGAGTCCGACGGATGAGGGCGGCCCAGAACCGGTCCCTATAGTACTCAACGGGGAGGCCTATGTTCAGCAGTGGACGATTCCCGGCTGAAATGATGATTTGGAAGAGTTTTTACTTTTATATTTAAATGGATCTCTTTCCAGTGTGCATGTGGATGGTAAACACTTACGATCCTACATAAATTCCATGGCAGAGAAGTAATTGTTTCATTAAATCTTTCTAGAAAAAGTTGTTAAAATAACATAATAAACTGTCTCTGGATCTGGGACATTTACTGATCTCTCTCTTCAGTCGGCCCCTCATTACTGAGGATTGTGATCCCGCCCAAGGTCATTTAGTAGTCTCCTCCACGAGGCGCGATCTTCGGCTCGGTGCACTACTACGCTCATTGGCATATTCAGGGCGTCTACTGATTTAGAGTTTACTGATCTAATTGATCGCAAAACAATAACAAAGCTTTCTTTATGTTTTAGGCGAATAATATTATTATAATGATAGAAAATATAAATGGACTCACGTTTTGCTGTTACTCCGTGCGTCATCATTAGCACAGCTACAACGGTGAGCGCTAAACAGATCTGGGCCATTCTTGTTATCTGAAACAACATATAATTAATACATAACATGATAATGTCTATGTTGTCCCGAAAAAAGACGATTTTGCGAGTCATCTTTTTATCAAAATAGAGAATATAATAAATCATTAGCTAGTGGTATTCAAGGTACAATTATATGAATTACAATCTGATTCCAACAGAAATTCGAGACTACGATGCAATTTTAGTGGTTTTCGAAGAAGCTTGTGAGGTTTTTTTTGTACGTGCACGCCAATGTGACCCCACTGAATCCGATGGTAAGTAGAGTCGGTTCTAATATAATATCGACTGATGGGACACGATAACCCCTTGGCAGTTAACACAATTAAAATAGGATTGAAGTTACGACTCCATCAATCAGTCCATTCATCCATCAATCGTCATCAGTTTGGTCATCATTAGAAACATGTAATGAACCTCTTTAGTAAGTAAAAAACGCAAATACACCCTTCGTTATTGGGATATAAGTCTTTCACCTTTCAGTTCGTTCGTAAAACGGTAAATATTTCGAGAACTTAAACTTATTTTAGTTTGGTTATCCACTAATTTATTTAGAATTTCGAAAAATGGCTAAAAATCCTTCATAAGTTGACAAACTTTGAATTTTAAAGCAAATTGGTGCAACCCTTGAACGGAATTTAAAAGCGTTAGACGAATTGAAAATTCTAGCGGTCAAACCGAATCATGGCTGTGGTCTAACTTTTCCTTCTAATAAACTGAGACCCTATACAATGCTTTTTAAACCACAAAGAACTTAGTTCGAAGCAAAAAATTATATAGAGGTCAAACATTCGCCAAAACGATTTAGAAATCCACAAAATATATTTTCAACAATCAACTCAAACAAGTATTGTTTCAATAAAATAAATATGGCTTCCTTAAAAAGAATTTCAGTGATGTTTGTGTATCGTTTGTAATTTATAAGGGTATTAACGCGACTTCAAAGGAACATTATTTCATTATGTTTTAAACGTGAAACAATCGCTGTAAACATGGTTTGTTCTGGCTGATGTTTTTTTGTATCATAGGTACAAATTTTGTTTTATATATTTTTTTAAAACTTATTCAGGTATACTTTCCACGTAAAATTTATAAAAAAAGCTGTAAATCCGGCAATACATGTAACCGGTGCTAATAAAATTTTGAAATAATTCCAAATCCAAACTCTTACAGCCTGTTTCACAATTTCAACGTGAATTGTCTATGGAGGTTAGAGGCAATGACTACCATCTTTTATGAGCGACAAGTTGAATAAGTGTCTGGCGGTAACACCAAAATATAACTCAAAACCTACCGCAATAGCGCTAGCGTAATAAGAGGGTATGACATGAAGTTAGCAATTGTAAACGGAGTGAAGTGTGCCGAGGTGAAATTTTATATCTCTGGTAGCTATTGTCGTTGATGGACGAAGGTAAATGAAACTGTAATATATAAACCTCAACTATAACAAAGGAGAAAACTTTTTAGTTGTTTAATTCAATGTCCCACAAGAATACCTTTTGGCGCTATTTTTAAAATTTACTTACTTGCTACCGTGGCGCCACTATAATTTAGCGGCGGACAGTTTTCCATATATGAAATTTTTCTCCTTACCTCTACCCAGCATATATTCGTCACATTAATGTATAAGCTGATTAAATACAAAAATCAGACTCTAGACTATTCTCCCAAATAAATAATTTGAAATGAGTTATATCTATATGAACTGTTATAAAACTAGCAAACAAAATGTACTTGAAACATATGTAATAGCCCCTAATTTATTCTCACGGAATGTGAATTTTTTTTTGTTGAAAAAATATGAATTTCTTAAATAGGAAATATGGCCCAATAAACCGTTACTACCGTTACTACAAACTACGCAAAATTACCATGAAACACATTCGCAGAATGTAATCAATGTGTTACCAGCAGGGAAATAATTCAGTTACAGGTAACCGGACGTCTGGAGACACCTAAAGTGTCCAGTATAACTTGAGCTCCGATCGACATCTTACTTTCGTGACCTATGTTATATAAACTTTGACAATTGAGTTAAGTAGTTCAATTTCTTAATTTTTTTAGAGTTTAAAGTATAAAGAGTACCTATCTTGATTCGTGCAAGACAGGGGTCTTTGTAATATAAATATTTCGGATATGGAATTATCCTAACGTTTCTTTGAATAATTTGACATAATCAGTAATAATTGTCCCGATATAAATAAATCTGAGGGAATAATTAATTAAAGGACGCTAGTAACAATATTGATAAAATAAAAAAACACTAAATCGGATGGCAATCTACAATTTTCAAACATAGAACCATTTACTTTAAACATTGCTTAAATAAATGATATTTAATTTGTAATGACTATGTCCAAAAAAAGTACATATTTCATTAATTAAAGATTATCCTCTTTGGTTTTTATTATTTGTAGAATAATAGGTACAGTGAAACTCATGAAAAAGTATTACTCTAACCAACACGCGCTGTAATATTGTAAACTGTATTAAAAGTTCACCAACAAGTTTGTTTGCGATATTTTAGGGGCATTTGCCGCACCCCATCTTTTATTTTGCCTGTGATTTTTTTAATATTGATACGACTTTTGTCGTCTTTCGCAAAATAAGAAAACTAGTAGATAAATATGAAATTATGGTGCATGTACATTCATTATTCTAATGAAAAGGCATCATAAATTACATGTACGAGATTACAGAATTAAAATGACAAACAACAATTAAAACTTCTAACAATAGTTCAAATTTGGTTCACAATTTATACTTAGCAATTAAATCAATTCGAGCATAAAACAAACTTCAGCTCTACAATTAATACAACCAATACAATTTCTAGCATCTTGAGAAATTCGGAATGCAGGGGTCTTGCTTCACTGGTCTGTGCAGTCCGCCGGCGACAATCAGATTTGCGGCGCACCACTACTGCGGAACGCTTACCTATCACTAGCTTACCGATTTAGAGATGGGCAGCGTGTCGATGATTTAGTTGACTATACTATTTTAGAAACTAAATTTAATAACTATTTATATTTTTCTGATTATTTTTAGAAGTGCTACACTATAGATTGTACTATTTTGAATTTAATCAGGATTCATGGTTATTTAAAAGATTTTAATTATTATTTTTATTTATAGAGCTATGGTGCAGATTTATCCCGTAGCTTGCATGGGCTGGCTTGGCCGAAATAGTACCACTGCTGTCCAGAAAAAAGCCCTAAAGTACCAACTGCAATCTTGCCGGCAGTTCAATAAATTATGTAATCTTTTCCTATTGCTCATATTTGGTGGACCATGCTATAATTCCTCTGGGTTGATGACAAGCATTGGTGCGCTGGTCCGCTTGCCTACCTTAAATTAAATGCCAATGATATTTTTACTAGTAATCTTTATTTTCGTACCTGTGTCAAGCCTATATATGCGAAAAAAGTTTTAAAAACGAAATAAAACTTCTTTTATTCAGCCAAAAATGATTATTTTGTTGATTTCATTGCGATGTTATAAAAACTTGATAAAAACAAGATGTGTAATATCTAAAATAAATACAGAAGGGGAAAGCATTACCAATTAGGCCGAAGTAATTCTAAATTGTTTATGCTAGCCATGTGGCAAACCTTAGTTTATTCACTAGCCTTCTTAGAAAATTTAAACAAATATCTACTTGCAAATGAAATATTACATCTATTACAAAGCTAATTCCGCTTTACCCGACTGGAAGATCAAACCCTAGCCTCGGCAATCTCAAATGCAATAAGCTACAGTGCCAAAAATAGTCAGAGAAACACATAGGTCACAAAGATGCAAAAAAAAATTGAAAAGCGAAACGATTTTGTTTTTCGTAAAAAAAATTGATTAACTATAAGTTGAAGATAATCAAACCCATATTTAAAAAATAACAGCAACCCTTGGCATTTGTCAATTAAAACAAAATAAAACATTGAGTTTCTCTATTAGTGTGTTCTTACGATGTTCCACGCACACACGGTTTATAGTAAAAGTTTGTATTGTGTCGCGCGCAAAATGAATGCCATGTAGTTTGTCGAGGCATGAGTGCGTTTACATAGTTCTGTAATAATTTAAACAAGCATTAGAGGAAATGAGTCGATAGAATGTACCCTGATGTGTGGAATCCTACCATACTAGATACAAAATTCTAATTTAACGTAATCCATGTGTGTTGTGCCGAAAAAAATACTCTTAGTTTTTTTTAAATGTATATAGACCGACTTAGGAATTGAAACTTGAATCTCATCAAATTTGTAGTCTGAGTAGGCTATCATTAAGACTAATAAGAAGGTTAAATACGCAAGGGGTGCAGTTGAGCTTTTGCCTCCCCTATGGGGATAAAAGGCGTGTTGGCGTGTAAATACGCTGTACATAACATGTGCTTCGGTGGCGTAGTTATATTACGTGCGCTGTACGACAATGCTCTGAGATCCCGAGTCGATATTGGGTTTATCTACTCATTATCAGCTCGGGGTCTAGAATTTGTGTCCGATATGGCGATAGGCCCACCCCCTATCATACAGGATTTAACACACTTGACTAAAAGTGAGTGCCTTGGATGCATCTTTGCCTACCTCTTCGAGAATAAAGGATTAATGTGGGATTATAACTTTAACCTATTTACCAAATAAATATTTCCATACTAGCTTCCGCCCGCAGCTTCGCCCGCGTGGATTTCGGGTTTCAAAAATGGAGAAGGTGCTCAATTTGTCGGGATGTTTTTTTAATTTATGGTGGTATGCAGGTGGTCCGATTGTCCGGTCAGGGTCTGATGATGGGATCCTGGTGAAATCGAAGGAACTTTTAACCATTAAGGTTGCACACGAAATGACGGAAGCTTAAAAAATGGAGTAACTTCTCCCGTTTTCCCAACATTTTCCATCACTGCTATGCTCCTATTAATTGTAGCGTGATGAAAGTATACTATAACCAGCTCAGGAGTATGAAAAATAATTGTACCAAGTTAAGTTAAAATCCGTCGAGTAGTTTTTGTTTCTATAACGGTTATACAGACAGACAAAAATTTTACTAATTGCATTTTTGGCATCAGTATCGATCCCTAATCACCCCCAGTTATTTTGGAAATATATTTTATGTACAGAATTGACCTCTCTACAGATTTATTATAAGTATAGATATGCAAAAGTAGCTCAAAAATTGTCCATAACGAAAACATGCATTTTAAAGTAAAACAAAAGAAATAATATCGTGAAGCCAACCAAATAACTAATGATATATTAAATTTTGTGACTGTTCAATTTAGTCGGGTCCGCGATATCACTTTTGTTGAGTTTCAGAACGCGACATTACATTATTATATTCTGTGCTCCAACGCACACTGCTTTGATGTTAGGAACACACCTACATTGCTTAGACAACAGTGAACTTTATACAATAGCAATAAAGGTCAAATTGACTCTACGTATTAGTTAGAAAACGTTTGTATGGGAAATAGAAAAATGCTGTTTTGAGGATTTTCCCGCCAATTATTCGAATTTTTCTCACCTTTTAAATCTTCCCTAGACCTCCACGAATAATTCAAGACCAAGATAAGATAAATCCGTTCAGCCGTTCTCGAGTTTTAGCGAGACTAACGAACAGCAATTCATTTTTATATATATAGATTTGAATCACCCTCTTTATTGGCCTGTAATTTTTGGAATGTTTGCAAATTTTGTTTAATATTGAAATCGATTCAATTATTTTGTTTTAAAATTTGATTTTCCTGAATTTGCTGTCAATGATAAACATATAATGCGTTTACCATCTCTATATATACGACTGAAGCAACTTCAGACTGAATTAAAAGTCAAATCTTTACGACGTAATTACTGTATAATCTATAACTATACGTAAACTAGCAGACATATACGGACATAAAAGAGTTCTCATCTTACTATGACAGCTGACATGACGTCACTCGCAAATGACTTCACAAAGCCATAGTAAAGCTAATGAAAACTTACGTAGTCGTGTTAATGAAAAAAGACCTTTAATCAATCACATAACAGGTATTATAGTTTTTTTAATGCTTTCAAAGCATTTAAAAACACAATCCAACACCTTGAATTACAATGTAGATAATGTTTGGCATCCACTGCGCTCGCCATCCTGAGACATGAGATGTTAAGTCCTATTATGTCTAGAATTTACATTGGCTATAATTTTCTTCAAATAGTGGCTACACATTGCTGCTTGGCGGCAGAAATAGACTTTGCGATGATACCTACCCAGACAGACTCCCACATATGAGAGACCTATCATCAGTAAAAATATATTAACATCAATCGACTTGTCAAATGCAACATAAAAACGCTATCTGAGCTGTACGATAAACTAATTACTTCGACTTAATCGCTCCCAGCGTTCGCAACTTCGTTTGACACAATAAAAATCTGGATCGCTTGTATATTGTACTCCGGGGTAATTTTTAAGTTGCCCAAGTTGCATTACTGCACTTAAACTGTTGTTTTTATAGTAATTTTTAAAATTTATTATAATAAAATGTATCATGAAATGGTGGGCGACTCCAAAACTCTACAGTGGATATTTAAAATATTCCAGAAAAATTTAGAACGTGCCTTGGAAGGTGATGACGTCAATGAGGTGACGTGCATAGTTTTGAGTTTTCGTTCAAAGTTTAAATTGGAATAATAAAAATATATGTATAGTAATTTTTATTTTATTTATATATATAAATATATACAAATATTAATATTACATTATATAAATAATAATAATATTACAATATTATTATTATTTATATATTGTATTATTTGTCATTTGAACTTTTAAATTTTCAACCCTTCTTTCATGCACCTACCACGATTATCTCGGCACCACCCTAAGGTTGGCTGGTAGAGAATGCCTATGGCATTAAGTCCGCCTGTGCGAAGTGCTAAATAAATAAATAAATAAATAAAACTAAAAATCGTATTTATGCGGTCACAAAACATTGACTTTTCGTTCAAATTTATTTTAAACTGGATTAATAAAACTAAAAATCACATTTTTGCGGTCATAAAAATAACGTAAACACTATATTACACATATCATCATCATAAGCTGTAGGATGTTCACTGCTCAACTTGGGCCTCCTCCAAAGGAGGATATTCCCTCATCCTCGAAATTGGCCTTATATTCAACCTTTTATAGTGATTTTAATAAAAGGAAAACATATTATTGTTCGCTAAAAATAGCAGAGTGCTCACTATTGAATAACAGATTAATATTGTTACAACCTTATTCATAGACGTTTTTTATCTAAAGACAGAGTAAAGCTGTGATAACAAGTCTGTTTCTCACATTATTCTAATATTGTGATACAACAATATTAGCCAATCACAACGCTCCTATGTCTACGCACTGCGAAGGCTACCAGTCCGTCAGCACTGAGAAACAGACTTGTTATCACAGCTATACTCCGTCCATAGATAAAAAAACGTCTATTAATAAGGAGGTTAGAGTATTAATAGAAATAAAAAGATCAATTTTTTCTTTGTTTCAAAGCAAATGTTGCCAAACTTAAATGTAAATGTTCCTCACTCCTCCCTAATTTTATCCGGCCAATTAGACAATCCATACTCCCTGAAATAACAAAATGGAACTCTCTGGACATCCAAACATTCCGCAAAAAAAGGTTAAACCTAACAATCCTCTAAATCCGTAAACAGCAAAACCAATTGGTACGGAAACGTTCGGTTTAACGGTCATCCGAAAAACTAACTCTCAGCTTAACTGTTAAACCTTTTTATCAACACCTAAATTAGAATAATAGCTTGTAACAAAAATTAGGGAATATTTATAATATTGTAAAAATGTAAGTCAATTATGAAATATTTTAAAATATTTAGATACGTGATTTATGTTTAACATTTCATTTGCTTTGAAACATTTAATGTGTTGGCTGTGACAGTCTATATGTGCAGGTGTGAATATTGGAAGGCTTAATTCCTACAAAATAATCTTTCTCATGCACATAACAATATGTAAAAAAACCTATAAATAACATAATGTCAACACATGTCACGCCTTTATTGCTGAAGGAATTGACAGAGGTACATCCGAAGCATTTACTTTTCGCCTAGTTTGTTCCGTCCCATAATGTAATAATATGTGAGAGAAGGTGAGTCTGTTGCCATATCGGACACAAATTTACGACTCCGAAGTAATACGCCGCAATAAACCCAATATCGCTGTGCCCCACCCGAGATTTGAACCCAAGACCTCAGAGCGTTGGTCGTATCGCATACGCAAAACGCCAACCCACCTAAATCTAAAAAACATATATTTTGAAAATAGTATTTATACCTATCTGCCTAAATAAATCATGATTAATTAATTTCTTTTGTTACTCAAAATTGATTTAATTCCCCAAGAATCATTAACGAAAAGGACAACAGAATTTCTTGCTAACTTCTTTCTTGAAAGCAGCGTTTATTGAATCAATGAACAAGTTAGCAGGTTGTTAGTGGTAACAACTCGGTAATGGGATTACGGCGGTTAAAAGCCGGGCTTGTTGACCGTTTGGTACGCTGCCACTTCCTTGCAATACAATATAAATTAAATAAACTGATGTCTGTAATATATTTTGCACTCTTAATAAAATAATGACCCATTCCAAAATTGCCAAATTGTGAGAATCGTCAAACAATCAATTTCTGATTGCGACCTTTTATATTTTTCCCATTTTTTTCAATGCTATAGGTTTCACTATTTATCTATCTTTAATAAACTCAATTTTATAGCAACTTCAAAAAAAAAGGTAGCAAACAAAACATAGTTTTCTGACGACTGCCACAAATTAACAATTTCGAAATAGGTCATTATTTTATTAAGAGTGCGATTTGTCAAATTGTTAAACAATAGACTGCCATATTTGGTCACAGCGATAACATAGACACATTATAGTTGGGATACTGTTTTAGTCGGTAGGTACCTGCCTGGTTTAAGTAATACATATACATTCGCGCCTTTTAATCCCGAAAGGGTAGGCAGAGGCGTAACTAGTTCACCTAATTTACGCCGTGCGTG
Source organism: Manduca sexta (assembly GCF_014839805.1). NCBI lineage: Eukaryota > Metazoa > Arthropoda > Insecta > Lepidoptera > Sphingidae > Manduca > Manduca sexta. The sequence goes on from NC_051135.1 coordinate 12,913,136, forward strand.
TTCCGTCCCAATATGTGATAGGCGGGAACCGATCGTACTATCGACCATAAATTTCAGACTGCGGGTGGATACTGAGTAGAAAAATCCAATATAAACTCATATAAACGTGTCAATTGAAAATTAAGTCATAACAGTTGTATTATACGGTTATAAAGGGGACAGAATTAATTTAATTCGCGGGTTAAACAGAATATGCACTGACTAAACGTTATACCACGGACCACTTAAACGTAGATTAACCGCTAGCTCTCACGAGTTAATGAGCGTATTTTTCGTCATTCAGTTTAACAGTTAAAAATTGACGCTTTTAATCAAAACTTTTTAGTGTTTGAATTTATTTTTTTGGATTAGGAATGACATAACAGCATTTACTTTTAAAAAAAGAACTAACCTAAGATATTTAAAAAAAATATTTCTTCAGTGTTAATAAAAAATTATAGTGATTTTGGCATTTGCTTAAATTCACTTTTTCGTATTTGATCGCTGATTTCCAACATAAGGAAACATTGTAGTACATTGTTGACAATACATAAAATTTATTATAACCTCTTTTCTCTACATTAACTTATAAGGCCAATGACCTTTAAGAGCTATTGGAAAAATTATTTCGCATATTCTATTAGTGTTGATAACACCACATAACATGTGATTGAACGTTGTTGTTCTTCCCGGGGTCTCAAATTATGTCTGTACCAAATTTCATCGAAATCTGAATTCTCGTTTTTGAGTAAATCACGTTCAAACATACAAACACAGCGTGAGACTTTGTTTTACAATAGGTAAGGTTAACATTACTCCAAGGAACTTGTGGGCTACTTATATATTATTTACATATTTACACAACTCATCACATATGTACACAATTCCTAACAACTAAATTAATATTTACATGCCCACATATTCACACACACACACACACACACAATCACACACACACACACATATACATATATATACGCACACCTATTCCACCTAAAATAATTATATTCACACGTCATCCTACACAAGTTAATGACGGATAAAATGTAGACGACGTACAATGGAACCGAGAACAAAAACCGGCTCTGTCGCTCGGACAATAGGTGACGTAGCAGTGGCCAGTCGGTGCGCCCGCGCACTATCGATGCTACGGGGCCCTCGCCTCCCGAACAGTCTCGAATCGAGAACTGTGCCGTGCGCTAACGTGACGTTCGCCGCTAGCTATTACTTTTGCTTGCGTGTCCTGCTTATTGTCTCGCTACTTCTAGTCTGTACTTTCTATACTGGACTGTTTCTTAGTGCTATTACTGACTATCTACTTTTTGTGACTTTTGTGCTGTGCTACGCTATAATTCTGTGCTTCTTGTAACTTAACTCTATTCTTCTCTTCTGTGCTTCGAACTTTCTACACTTATTCTTCTGTGCTTGTGCTTAACTCCTTCTAACAATAAAATATAGTTGTGTGTATTCAGTGGTACAATTATTTATCGACACCCGTTCCACACCTGGGACTCGAATCGACCACCATCCTACGCACCCTATAACTGGTGACCCCGTAAGAACACACTACATTATTATAAAATGAGTGAATCCAGCAGTGATTCGGCAAAAACGGTCGGTTCTAGAAGAGACGAACACGTCACGCGCCGTGCAAAACCAATGCGCGTTTCCACTGAACGGTCCGACAAAACGTCATACGGCAAAATAAAAAATTTGAAGGTGCCACAATTTTCCTCGGATGATCCGGAGCTATGGTTTGCTTTGCTGGAAGCCCAATTTGAAACTTTTGACATCACGGATGATCACACGAAATTTAGCCAAGTGATCAACAACTTGGACATCCAGCACGCAAGGTCAGTCAAAGATGTCATTACAAATCCACCGACAAAGCATCGTTATGAGAAAATCAAGGCAGAGGTAATTAAGAGATTTGCCGATTCTCACGAGCGACGGGTGAAGAAACTTCTCACCCACGAAGAGCTTGGTGACCGCAAACCCTCGGAATTTCTCCGTCACCTGCAAGACTTAGCTGGTCCTGCTGCTCCAGAGGATTTCATTAAATCTATATGGACCAATCGATTACCATCTGGCATCCAGGCGCTATTGGCATCCCAGCCCTCTCACTCATTGGATCAACTCGCAGATCTGGCTGATCGAATTCAAGAGCTGACTCAGCCTTGTGGTCCTGCTGTGGCTGCGGCTTCATCGTCGTCGTACGCTCCTCAAGCCCCAAGTAACGAGATTGCTGAGATTAAGCAGATGATTGGGAAGCTTGCAAGGAAGTTGGATGAGCACACCCGTAGTTCCCGATGCACCTCTCATGGCAGATCCAGGCCGCGTCAACGATCCGAATCACCCTCGCGTAATAGTAGGAGCAGATCGCAGTCAAGCTACCGACGGTACCCAATTTGTTGGTACCACTTCAAGTTTGGAGAAAACGCCAGGAGATGCGTGAGGCCATGTGACTACGGCAAGTCGGGAAACGCGACGGGCAATCGCTAATGGCGACGGACGACTGCCCAGCTACCCCAGGTCGCCTATTCGTGACAGACCGCAACACGAACATCCAATATTTGGTGGACACTGGCAGCGACATCTGTGTCTTCCCGCGAGCTGCGCTCCGAGATCGCCGTGACAAAACGGACTATCAGCTGTGCGCCGCCAATGGAACGCCTATAGAAACCTTCGGTTTCATAGACCTTAGTTTAGATTTTGGTTTAAGAAGAGCGTTCCAATGGAGACTTGTAGTGGCCAATGTTACTAAGGCGATCATTGGTATAGACTTTTTAAGCCATTTCAATTTGGTCGTAGATTGTAAAAATAAACGCCTCATTGATATTACAACCTCATTGTCCACTCAAGTCTCGGTCGCAAAAGTTAATGTTAGTTCTGTTAAGATATCAAGTGGTGAGACAAGGTATCATCGCATTTTAGATAAGTTCCCTGAAATCACACGCCCATCAGGCACACTATCTACACCGCGACACAATATCGTCCACCACATTAGGACAACACCCGGTCCTCCGGTATCCTGCACGCCTCGTAGATTAGCCCCAGATAAGCTGAAAATAGCCAAACAGGAGTTTCAGCTTATGTTAAATAATGGGATAGCACGTCCGTCTGAAAGTTCCTGGGCTTCGCCGTTACATCTCGCCCCCAAAAAAGATAACAGCTGGAGACCTTGTGGCGATTATAGAATGTTGAACGCCCGCACCATTCCTGACCGCTACCCCATTAGGCACATACAAGACTTTGCACACAGTATTGCAGGCTGTAAAGTTTTTAGTACTGTGGATTTAGAAAAGGCGTATCATCAGATTCCAGTCTACAACGATGACATAGCTAAGACCGCTATCACAACTCCGTTTGGCCTGTTCGAGTTCCCGTTTATGACTTTTGGTCTAAGGAACGCAGGCCAAACGTTCCAAAGGTTTGTGGACGAGTTGACTCGAGGTCTAGACTTCTGTTTTGCATACCTAGATGATTTTTTGGTATTTTCTCGAACAGAAGCCGAACATGAAGATCATCTTCAGCAACTCTTCACGCGTATGCAGGATTACGGAGTGCTGGTGAATACCTCGAAGTGCGTATTTGGTGCCAGTGAGGTAACTTTTCTGGGCTATCGCATTTCCGAAGCAGGTACAAAGCCACTGGAGTCCAAGGTAAATGCCATCAAAGAATTTCCCATGCCAAAGACCGTCAGACAGCTCAGGAGATTCCTTGGCATGATAAATTTTTACCGGCGATTTATACCCCAGGCCGCTAGGATCCAGGCACCACTTAATGCTTTGCTCAAGGGATCTGTTAAGCCATCCCACCCCATAGAACTCTCAGGCTCAACTCTTTCCGCATTCGAAGAATGCAAAGAAAGCCTTTCTAATGCTGCATTACTTGCCCACCCCGACTGCAAATCTCAGCTTGCTCTGGTAACAGATGCGTCTGATACAGCAATGGGAGCAGTTTTGCAGCAATTTACAGACGGACACTGGGAACCTTTGGCCTTTTTCTCAAAGAATTTGAGCCCTTCCCAAAGAAAATATTCTCCCTACGACCGCGAGCTTTTGGCAATCTACGAAGGTATCAAATACTTTCGTTTTATGTTGGAAGCTCGACACTTTGTGGTATTCACCGACCACAAACCCTTGTGTTTCGCATTTCGTAATCGGAGAGATACTTGTTCGCCTCGCCAATATCGTCATTTCGATTTCATATCGCAATTTACGACTGACATTCGACATATTGCAGGCAAGGACAATGTAGTGGCAGACACCCTATCTCGAGTTGATGAAATACACGCGCCTATAGACTTAGACCATCTCGCTGCATCTCAATCTGTAGACCCAGAACTTCAACAACTTCTTACTGGAGGTTCCTCGCTGCGTCTAGAGAAGTTGAGGATGCCTAATAGTCAGGCAGAGCTTTACTGTGACGTCAGCACTTCGTCAAGCAGGCCGTTCGTCACGAAAGCTTTGCGGAAGCAAGTGTTTGACTGTCTTCACAGTCTGAGCCATCCTGGACCGAATGCCTCAGCTAAATTAGTAGCTGCACGTTTCGTCTGGCCTGGCATGCGCAAAGATTGCCGAGAGTGGGCGCGAAAATGCTTAGCATGTCAGCGATGTAAAGTGCATCGACATGTTTCTTCCCCTTTAGGGACATTTGATTTACCCCGGGCAAGATTTTCATTTATTCATGTTGACATAATAGGCCCACTTCCCCCATCACAAGGCAATAAGTACTGCCTCACAATCGTGGACCGCTTTACACGCTGGCCTGAAGCTATCCCGATGGTAGATATGTCCGCTGAAACCGTAGGCAAATCATTGATTTCGTGGATATCCAGATTTGGATGCCCCACTGATGTCGTTACAGACCGCGGTCGACAATTCGAATCCACGCTCTTCCAATTTCTTGGAAGAACGGTGGGATTCAAACATCGACGGACTACCGCTTACCATCCTGCGTGTAATGGCCTTGTTGAGCGCTTCCACCGTCAACTCAAGGCGGCCATTATGTGTCACGTCGACCCGAACTGGGTGGACACATTACCCCTTATTTTGCTCGGGATAAGAAGTTCCTTTAAAGAGGATTTACAAGCTTCCTCGGCTGAATTAGTTTATGGTGAGCCATTGCGCTTACCGGGAGACTTCTTCCAAACCTCCCCCACTGATTTACCCGACATCTGTGACTTCACAAACCGACTGCGTCGCATTACTTCCCATCTGCAACCAACTCCTGCTTCACGTCACAGAAAGGATAAAATCTTTGTATTCAAAGACCTCTCTACTTCAACCCACGTATTTTTAAGGGACGACTCAGTACGAACATCCCTACAACCCCCTTATTCAGGCCCATATGAAGTGGTTGAAAGGGGAGACAAAAACTTTAAAATACAGATACGAGGAAAAGTCGTCAAAGTATCCATAGACCGTCTTAAACCGGCCTATATACTTGCCGACCAATCACCCTCTCCCGAAATTTCTTTTAAACCCATCCCCCCTGCCATTACCACACCTACTCCCATACAAAGCAACGGTGAAGATATCCCAAGGAAAACCCGTTCTGGTCGAGTAGTTCATTTCCCTAATTATTATCGACCGTAGCAACGGTCTAGGGGGGGAGTGATGTGGGCTACTTATATATTATTTACATATTTACACAACTCATCACATATGTACACAATTCCTAACAACTAAATTAATATTTACATGCCCACATATTCACACACACACACACACACACAATCACACACACACACACATATACATATATATACGCACACCTATTCCACCTAAAATAATTATATTCACACGTCATCCTACACAAGTTAATGACGGATAAAATGTAGACGACGTACAATGGAACCGAGAACAAAAACCGGCTCTGTCGCTCGGACAATAGGTGACGTAGCAGTGGCCAGTCGGTGCGCCCGCGCACTATCGATGCTACGGGGCCCTCGCCTCCCGAACAGTCTCGAATCGAGAACTGTGCCGTGCGCTAACGTGACGTTCGCCGCTAGCTATTACTTTTGCTTGCGTGTCCTGCTTATTGTCTCGCTACTTCTAGTCTGTACTTTCTATACTGGACTGTTTCTTAGTGCTATTACTGACTATCTACTTTTTGTGACTTTTGTGCTGTGCTACGCTATAATTCTGTGCTTCTTGTAACTTAACTCTATTCTTCTCTTCTGTGCTTCGAACTTTCTACACTTATTCTTCTGTGCTTGTGCTTAACTCCTTCTAACAATAAAATATAGTTGTGTGTATTCAGTGGTACAATTATTTATCGACACCCGTTCCACACCTGGGACTCGAATCGACCACCATCCTACGCACCCTATAAACTTAAGATTTTTATTACGTTAGAAATAAAAATTACCTTTCCTTTTATCATTCTCATTGTATTTCTGTTTATTAAAACGTTCTGCTCTATATTCATATCCAAAATAGGGCATGTAAATTTGAATACCAATAACTTTGTTTCCGATTCCCTTAAACAGCTTATTTCGTATTTATTTATGCAGGTCCAGGAATAGTGTTATAGCCGTTCTGAGGCTTAGGTAATAGATTTTTGTATTTTTCTTTCTAAAAATGTTCTTGAATATGTATATTGGAGTAAATGCTGTAATTTTATTTATTACTGTATTGTACATAGCATATTTACAATGCGTTACTAAATGATACGTTCTCATATTCTTAAATAACACTTTATAATAAATTATTCGATACGTAGATGTCAATGAAAAAAGGTTCCTCGCTTTTGTAAATTTGAAAAGACAATAATTCATAGTTACTATATATATTTCGGGATTATTGAAAATTTTCACTGATAGACTTAAAATGATGTGAAATTTATATTTAAGTTAATTGCACATAAAATACAACATAGAACCTTGCAATAGTAAGCCAGAGATATCACTGTAACACGGTAGCCCTCAAACAAAAAACCGATTTTGTTTATTTTTTTACAAATTCGTAGTCTTGCAATATCTGTATGAAGCTTGATTTTGAAGATCTCACAGCAGAGGCTGAATTTCATCTGGATATTAGCATGCATTTTGATTCGCATGTGGACATTGACAGATTGCTCGGTTGGTATTATTCAAGAGGCAGTGACCACCTCTGCACAATGATTATGCTATTGATTGATTACGGAATCAGAAGATGGTTCAATCGGATGACTAAACTTGTAAACAAGTTGATTTACCTTCTCTCTCTCTCTCAAGTCGATCCTTCATTATCTCTCTCCGGTCATGTCGGATTGCATTCTATAAGAGTGAAGGAACGAAGAGTGCACCTATTGTATTGCATACACACTTGTGCACTATATCTTCTGCATGCTTGGCTGATTTCCGTTAAGATCGGCCGCCGTTGCCAAAATTCGGTTAGGAATAAATCACCCATTATTGAGGTTTGTGACTGTCAATTATCTTCATAGTGATAGCTCTCCATAGGCTTCGGTCTTCTGCCTGATGAAGTGCTAGGTTAGGTTAAATATTAAGAGGACCTGTGCATGTTTTTTTTTTTATTTTTTTTTTTTACATATATTATATGATAATAATTTCTTATATTTACGCGAATGTTAGACATTGAAATTAAACTAATTGACAACTAATTAGTTTAATCGGCTAAACTAATCGGCTGCCAGACTTCAAGACACTGTGAGCTCATTCTGCGTAGATCGGACCACCAACAGCTAAAATTTTAAAAAAGTTGTATAATTGTAAAATGTAGGTAGATATTGTAACTTTGACTTTGCGGTTGAACAACACCTCAGTCCCCCCCGTGACCATGAAGGCTGCAAAGTCTTCGAAACGTCGGGAGAAAAATAAAAAACAAAAAACCGCGATAGAATCCGGAAAATTAGTTTAATTTCAATATATTATATGTATAAATAAATAAATAAGTATAATATATAATAGGTTATATGTTATATAACCTTTCTCAATTACTTAAAACTTGATACTTAATAATATATGTATTGCTGGACACGGCGCGCATTGTGAGGAGATTCCTCACTTTGAATCCCTAACCGCCGGTGGCCTGGGTCTAGCGCTTCGACATCGGAGGGTCATACATTTTTTATATTTTTATATGCATGTTTTTTTTTAAATGTATATGTAAAAATGTAAAAAAATACCTTTAAAATAAAGAGAATTGACCATATGTACTATAGATTGTTTCGAAAGGAAGGATGATTGACTAAATACATAGATGTAAACAAGTAGAATTTTCACTAAATATTCAAAGAAACCATAAGTAGGTACGTATTTTCACATTAAAAATGTTTCACATTTTAATTTGTTGTCTTCCTCTCTTTTGACAACATTTTGCATTGAAGTGTCAAAATCGAATGGTATTGTGAAACGCTTTTTGATTTCGACATGTCACAATCAACTTTGACAAAAACGTAAATAAAGAATTGTGTTTTTATGACGATAGTCAGTTTTATTTATGTTTTGTTGGGATTAATTGTACCAAATACGTTATAAATAAAGTAAAATTAAATTGAAATTGAACTCAAATGTTCAACCAAAATGCATACACGGCAGTATAGAGGTAGTCTTTAAAAATATTAGGCAGATTCGTGCACAAACTTGTTCAGTAATAGAAAACTACATAACTCCAGAATTGTCACGCGGGCGGAACCGCTAGCAAAAGCTAGTGTATTATAAATTTCGAGCAATTAGCTTGTAGAAATACGTTTAGCGCGGTTTTGCTTGGGCTAATGTCTCAAACAATTACACAAATAAAGGGAGTACCTATTATTCCGATCATAAAATTCTCAATATTATTCGTGTACACTCCACTTAATGGTATTGTTTTTCTTATCTTAAGAATACATTACCTGGGTACCCGTCTCAGATATTCCTATGGTAATGGTTTGTTTACAGATGAAATTCAAACTTATTGCCACATTAATGATTTTGTAGTGCTTCAGAATTGTGAAATTGAATAACTTAGGCTATTTGGATTGTTAAATTATATAATAGTTATAAAAATAAATCAGTTTGATGGTCCTCATTTTTTTTATTGCATTTTACCGATAACATGATACGTTAGTGAATTATTATATTTTATATTGGCAATACATTTAGAATTATTTGAATTAATATTACATTTTCAACGACCATATCCTCTCGAAAACCTAAGTCGGGTGAAACTACAGAAAATTCGGAGTCTCTAAACGAACGGTGGTCCTAGATAAGGCATTCACATTAAAATTGTACCCTATTTACGAGATATAAAGCCGATTTTGACAAAATAGTGTAGGACATGATATTCTAACAATTCTTTCTGGATACTTAATGTTCTATATAGAGTCCATTATACAAATTTAATATTACGTAAAGTCTACGAAATAAAAATAACAAACATATAAAAAATAGTCGAATTGAGAACCCCCTCCTTTTTTGAAGACGGATAAAATATAAACCTGAATTGGATATACAATAATTTAAATAACCAAACCCTACGTTTTAAATATGTAATTAAAATCTTACAAGTAATCTAGGCTTAATTTTAATTATCAAAACAGTTGTGTAAATATTGTTCTGACAACCATTATAATAATTATTATAACATACTATGATAATTTATCATAAAGTTTGACACAACTCAGAACTTAGTACGGTTAACAAAATAATTTGGGTTTACCTTCCAGTAGAAGGATATTGTTTTAATATTTACTACTGAAAATCAAGCAGTTTCGAACAGTTAATACACAACTTGTTTTAATGACCTTTATTGTATAGTAACATATTGTTAAAACTCCAATTGTTGTATAAATTTAAATTTATTCTAGAAATAAATACCTATTTACTTTACTGGTGGTAGGTATTTGTGAGAGTACGCGTGGGTAGGTACCACCGTAATGACTATTTCTGCCGCCAAACAACAGTGTGTAGTCACTGTTATGTTCCGGTTTGAAGAACATTACAACCAGTGTAACTACAGGACATGATAAGACTTAACATCTCATGTCTCAGGATGGCGAGCGCAGTGGAATACCAAACAATACTTTGTAATTCAAGGTATTGTGTGGTGTTTCTGTTATTTATGGGCGTATTGCTTACCATCAGGCAAATGGCAAGCTCGTCTCATTCAAAGAAATAAAAAATTAAAAAAATAAAAAATAAAATTGTTTACGTAAAAAATAAATGTACAATAATATCCAGTCCGTATTGATATACGAATTGTGTATATGAAACGACGTCGAAGCATCAATATTCAAACATCGAAACAATCATGTAAAACGATAAAAAATATTTTGGTGCACGAATCCGTGTGTGATTATGAATATTTTGTCAAATGTTTATTTTTAACAATAAACATGACATTTTCAGATGTGCCAGAAGTTTAATAAATATTGAATCCTTTCACAGTTCTTATTGCTTCAAAATCAAGGGAAAATCGTCTTTCGGGAAATCCCATAGATACCTCTTACCTGGTGTAATGAGGTCAATTTGCTGTATCCGGATAAAAAGATAATAGTCAATAGTTTCGATAGACTAATTGTAGATAGAATGGACTGCCACAGTACCCAGTTTCAAAAATTACCTTCAAATCAAAGTTATGTTTGTATTCCCAATAATCACTCGTAATGAAAGCGTGATTAAACATTCTCAAGAACTCTACATAAGAATTTTGTATGAAAGATGCAATGGCCCAAGCCCTCTTAATAACCAGGGTGCAGCTTCTCAACAATAGTACTGAATTGCATACAATGCTAGTTTTATTATTATTTTTGGTACAATGCAATCAAAACTAAGTTTATTGTTGGCAAATCTTACTTCAAATAGCCATCATAGCCTTACAACTAGATGTGATAATTCATGATGATTGGAAGCTTGCATAAGCCTGGAATCCCGTTCTACATTTAATTAAATCGGAACCCAGACTTCAAGACACTGTGAGCTCATTTTGTGTAGATCGGACCATCAAGAGCTAAAATTAAAAAACAATATTGTATAATTGTAGAATGTAGGTGGATATTGTAACTGACTTTTTGGAGAAACAACATCTTAGTCCGCCCCGTAACTATGAAGGTGGCAAAGTCTTCGGAACATCGGGAGAAAATTATGATAAAAAAATCGTGATAAAAACCGCAAATAGGTTTATTTTAATTCAAGTAGTCTCTTGTTACTTTTGTTTTATACTATTGAAGCCTTGTAAAGAATAAAAATTGTTTAACTAACAACTAAAGATGACTTGTACCGATATATCTTTGATCCTATTCTGGCAATTCCAAGCGGAAGACTGTGGGTTTGAATAGTTTGATTGTTAAATATTGGACCCGAGACCGATATGATCAAAGTTTTGCTTATTTACTGATCACAATAGTTCCTGTTGAGTGTAATTAAATGTTAATTTTAGATAATTTAATTTGATATAGTTACTATTTGAAGATTTTTCGGATGCGAAATGTATCAGTAGCAATGAATTAAAAGTAACTTACCAAATCATTAAACATTAAATGCATTAATTGCATCTCTACCTACCGTTCGGAGTTAATATACGAGTGAGCTTAACTGTGTTAATATTTATATAGAAATAACTGATGTTTCTATGTACAGTAAGCGGCATCATAATTTTCATTTTATCATATCAATAATCTGACAGTAAAGGTTTCCCGCGCAATCGGCTTTACTTTGATGACTACCCGCTACAACCGATACAATGCAACCGCAATGAATTGGCCTATTACATAAATTAACAATCTTAAAGTCATATGTGAAGTCAATAAAAAGTGTAATTATCTGACAAAACAACAAACAAGCATTAAAACTAAACTATTTTTCAGATTTTATCGCGTTTTTTATATTTTAATGTTCTCCCCACATTTCGAAGACTTTGCAGCCCTCACGGTCAAGGGAGGATTGAAGTATTAGTAATCCGCAAAGTGAAAGTTACAGTATGTAACTACATTTAACAATAATACAACATTTTAAATCTTTTGCTGTTGGTAGTGCGATCTACGCAATATGAGCTCACAGTGTCTTGAAGTCGTAAGGTGATTAGGCCTTAGTCAACCACGCTGGCCTAGTGCGGATTGGTAGACTTCACCCACCCTTCAAATTGCTACAGAGAACTCTTCAGGTATGCAGGTTTCCTTACGATGTTTTCCTTCTTCGTTAAAGCAAGCGATAATTCATAAAGAATACACCAATTATTTTATAACAGATAGAAGTGTGTGCTATTGGGTTTTAAACCTGCGGAGATTCGTCTCGGCAGTCCATTCCACACCCAAATAGGCTATCGCTGCAATGTCTTGATTTTATTAATGATAAATAATATCGAACCCCCTTACCTTATATGGAAGTACTACTGCACACTTCATATCTCTACATCGCTATCTCATCTCTAGAAGGCTGTAGTTTCTACAAACTATAACTTTATCGCCACTAGTATCTAACTTCTAAGTGGCCAATTCAAAGCGATCACACTATAATCGTAGGTTTACGCCTGTGTTCCTAAACGACTAGGCAGAGGGTTAATACATCAATTTTTTTTAGCTTACTTCGGAAGCTGATAAAGGGCGATAATATGGCTATGTCGATTACAAATTCTAATACATTTTTTTTTATAAAAAATACTATTTTTATTAATGATACTATTTTTATTGTGATTATAACAGATTTTATAAATAAACTATTTAAAATTAAATGTTTTACTGGAATAAGACGAAATGGTAATTTTCATAATTACACACATACGTACAAACAATCACAATATAAAACCTTTTTTATATCGGTTAAAAAGATAAGTTAAGTGTTTCAATAACTTTAAAATTAGTTGTTAAGTGGCCGGTATCATAAAAATAGCGAAAAGTGAGAGGCTTATAACACTCATAACACTATTATTGCGTCGGTTGGAAGTAAAAATATCTAGATATTTCATAAGCTTTCAAATTAGCTTAGTATTTGCTTGATACGCTGATCGCAAATTTCATTTGACTTAACATAGGTATTCTATTTTTTTTTTTTGGGAAAGGTAACTGAAGTCTTAAACGGAATTTCGAATTACTTCGAGTCCAAAATATTAAATTGTAAAAATCAAACGTAATTGATTTTAAAGTGACGTTTTGTTTTTGCGTTTATAAAATTATTAAGTGCATATTTTTTCTTAACTTCTGTGCAATAAAATAAGACTGAAAAATAAAACAAAAATTATAGCACAATGTCCCTTATTTATTAAAACATTAAAATTTTGGATGCGTAAACAATAAATAATTTAATATCAAAATGTTTTGAAAATTAATATATCCCATTATATTATTTTAGATTATTTTAAATATTTATATTTCATATAAACAATATAAAATGTCTCACACTATCTTCTATCGTAATTTTCTGTGTGAAATGTTGATTTGTAAAGGTTCAAAAGAATAAATCGAAACGTTAAATAAACAGTAGTAAAGAACAAACGCGTGTTACGTTATTTTCTAGTTCGTGTCCTTCGTTCTTTTTGCATTAGTGAAACTAAGCCATAGAACAAAATATTACAAAATAAAATAAAATGAAAATAAAGAAAAAACACATAATGTACAAATGTAGTGTATATTTTCAACCGTTGAAATCTTTATTATAATTGCACCATAATACCTATGAAATTGTTTTACAAAATGAAATGCATTAATTATCCACATTAATATCAAATATACTGAAAACCATATTAAAATAACTAAACAGTATTTCTCAAGACCTAAAGCAAAATTTAATTGTTTTTGGAAAATTGAGCATAATATACCAGTTTTCAATATTTCAGCGGCATCAATACTAAAAAATTAATTTGTTTTTGACCTCTAAAAATGCATAGCGATGTGTAGGGAACATAGAACACCCTAGTTATTGTATATAAGTTGTAAAAAAACTTTTCACTTTAATTCAACGAGGATTCAATCGCTGTTTAGTTTTCTAGAGTAATTTAATAATTTGTTTAATATTATATTTATAACACTGCCCCACTGTTAGATTTTGATGTTTTTTACTTATAATAAATTATTTATCATACATTTCTGCGACCTATGTTTATCAATTAAGAATTATTGAGTTTAAAACTTACACAATTCCACGTAGTCTATTTTCTAAATAACATTAAACAAAATTAGTTACTGTATACTTAATCGTATAATATTATTAAGCCCTAGAATCTTCGTTAAACTTTTTATGAGAATAATATATATCCGAAAAATGTTGAATGCACCTGAATAACTACTTAATGTTTCTCAAAATTTTTACAAATCTTTAAACTGCTCAAAAATCGAATATTCGTAATTTTTTTGACTTCGCAAAACTTCATTTAACTTTTTATTATTATTTAAATATAGAATTTCATCCTCAACACACAAAAAACCACGGCATCCTTAACTCAAACTTACCTTTACGAGATCCGGACGAAAGTTCACGGGTAGCGCGGTAGGCAGAAAGCTCGCCCACAAGTCTCGGCGATCGAGTGCGCTTTGGGCGGGCGGGCCGCAGCTTTTAAGCGCTTGCCATAGACAGAAGAAGCGACGCGTGGGACGACTGACGTAGCTACTGCAGGTAATTGGTAATATATTGGAAAAAATCAAAAGGTTTTGAAAGGGTTTAATATAAAGTTTTAAAGTAATGATGTAAAATGAGTTAGAATTGTTTTTCTTTATTGACGTACGACCACTGTCTTTATGGTGTATAGCAAGTCATCGTTACAATTATTTTCATAAACGAAAGGTCGAACATGTTTTATGTTAAAGTAAAGTTTCCTGTTTCGTGTAAATTGAATGATTGGTACGGATATTACGAATTTCCGATCTCATGAGTACTTATTTTGATCCCACACTAAAAATAAATCTAGTGACAGTGAGTAAAAGAGGTTTTCAATACCAAAACCTTCTGATCTAAATTAAATATTTTCGAATATCACAAATCTTGCTAGAAACTCGCTAAATTCATTCAATTTACTGTAACTATCATTACATTCATCAGCCCACTTCATGATAAGGCTATTTGGAAATAATGCCAACGTGTTACAACAGACACAGAATAAAAAATGATTGGGATGATGAACTAATTAGTTATTTATTATATAATATAATTACTGTTAAGCGGCGTTAGCCTAGTTGGGTGTAGAACGGACTACCAAGACGAATATCCGCAGGTTCAAATCCCAACGGCACACACCTCTGACTTTTCTAAAATCATATGTCAAATCTTTGTGAATTTATCGTTCACTTTAACGGTGAAGGAAAACATCGTGACGAAACCTGTACATCTGAGAAGTTCTCTATAGGAATTTCGGTGTGTGAAATCTACCAATCCGCACTAGGCCAGCGTGGTGGACTAAGGCCTAATCCCTCTCAGCAGTAGAGGACGCCCGTGCTCAGCAGTGGGCAAGTATATAATACAGGGCTGATATTATTATTATTATTACTGTTAAACTAACATAAATTGTTTCATCTATATTGTTTAGATTAGCCATTTTATGTAATTTGTTTACCTACACAAAGTTTATTTCCTCTAAATGAACTGAAAATTTTACATTGATAAGTATTAAAAATAAATTAATGGAATCCAAATTAAAGATAGTCTCGAAAAGAAGCAACAAGTAAATTAATCCGCCTCTACGCGTTCATAAGTCTACGCAGCCCGCCCTCTGCCCGCCGGCCAGTCGCAACACAGATTTGCGCGTACCGTGCCCCGCGCGACAGAGAGGCACATACGTGTACTCATACTAGGACTGCTATACGACCGGGTTTTCTCGGATTTGTCCTAATTTGTATATCTACTTTTGTTTGCTGTCTAAACCGTGTTTAAAGTTTGTTATAGTAATGGTAAACTAATGTCGATGTTTAAAATTGTAAAAAAAAAATATGAAAGCCTAAGGTTAAATAATACTATTGGGTGGCCAATCGATATAGATGATTAGACTTAAACTAAGTACTTACAAAAATTAAATAAATATTTTCGAAAGTTAAAGTACAGTCTTAAAATAATTCAATAAAAAAATATTTTGCCCCAGACTCACAATTAATTATTACTACACATTTTAAAGTTGCTTTAAATATCTCAAAACAGCTGATGTCTCGTCGGAGACAATTATTAAAAAACAACATGTTTTCTAATCATATATTAAGAAAATAAAAAAAAATCACAATACTTAGTCAATTTTAGAGTGATTACTAATACCAAAACTACTAAACACTCGGTGTCTCAGGAAACCATTAGTCCATTTAAATAACCGCGATTTTCCTGTATTATCCCCCGTTACCAGGATAAGCGGTGGCCCTACGCATGCCGAACTCATTCCGAACTTGAAGCACTCATATCAAGTTATTAAAGGTGCAATCAGTTGATTGTGGCGTTGTTTTTTACCACTTTATTGGTAGGAAGCACTTCGGGATTTAATTACAGATTGTTTTGTTACGTATACGTGCGTCTACGTGTGTGCGTGTGTGCGTATTTAAGTGTATGTTGATCTTCACTTTTAGTTTTACTATAAATTTTGATATTTTTTATTTAATGAATTTTAAAATTGTCAGTATAATATGTTATATGTACTTGTTTTAAAAATTATTGAAATAGTTAAGTAAAACAAATAAGAAAAATATAATAATAACATATAATATATAATATATAATATATAATATATGTTTAACAATGTTTATAACACATATAATATATGTTTATAATAAATGTATTTTACTGAAGTTACGGCTAACAGCCGATTTAAATTAAGTAAAATTCCATGACTTCCTTCGACGTCAACCAGTTTAAAAACACTATTGCGATGGTTTGAAATATCAACATTATTACGAAAGATTCTCAACCCTCATCTTCCGAAAAAAAAATTATACTCGTCACCTTTTAAGAAATAAAAATAATTGGTTAAAACGCTCTTTTACAATAAACATTATATTAGCAAAATAATTACAGAATACATTTTTAGATATTTTTTGTCAACGTCCAACCAGAGAGAATAATAGAATAGTCGCCGCGTTATATCCTCAGAACAATGACAAGCATAGAAGTTACACTATGACATTTGAGTGTACTGTGTCTTAGACAGCAAGAAATTTAATTGTGTTGCGATCCCTTCTGACATCTTATCGATATCGATAGATGCTTTATCTATCGGCTATGGTAAATTCACAGACCTGCTAAAATAAACACTTTTCGGTCAGTCAACTACAAACCGTTGCAAATAGGGGACCGGCCTGGGTTTCATTTTGTACATTATTCTATATGTAATGGTTAATAATACGAAAAAGAAACCCCCCTGCGAAAACTGCATTAAAATTGGTTAAAAAATGAGCCAGTAATTCATATTTCAAATATTACTATGTGCCGAAGTGGGCGCGAAGCGGGAATATCGCTTCATCTTTCTTTCGCACGCGTCGTAATGCCCGATGACGTCACACGTGGGTATTGCGCCTCTTTTCTGTTTCTTGTTACTTACCCCTTCTACCGAAATTGAAAGACTTATAACTTGGTGATTTTTTACCGGATTTAAATAATTCTTTCTGTGTTATAATTTATATAACGTAAATATTTGATAATAATAAAGAACAAAAATGAGTCCGGTCCCCTATTGCTATTTTAGTTAAAGGCTAAAAAAAGATATCAAAACCCTGATTTGGTATTCAAGTACCAAAAAAAGTCTGGGTATATAAAAGCACTCGGTAAAAAGCTGTTAAATTACAATAAACTATAGAACTACCGGCGTTCTTCGAGCTAAATTTTGTCCCATTTTCATTTACTATTTACAGCAGTTTCCATACCTTCCGAAACGTCATTTACTAAACACAAAAATGGTTTAGCATTTAGATTATTAAATTAAGAAACTGTTAGAAATTTCGGAAGGAATGGAAACCGCTGTAAGTAACAAACAAGAAATCGGCCGGAATTTCGTCTAAGAGAAAGCCAGTACGCCTTCTGTTCTTTTCTGACTTTCTTAGGCATTAAAAGATACTCAAGAGGTGGGATTTGACAGAAGCTACTAAAATGGGACAGTAAAATTAAAACACAGCGGTATCATTCATGTCACATATGTTTGATAACTTATTTCAATGTTAATAAAACATTGTCGAAATGCTTAGAGCAAACACGGTGCTGTTTTTTCCAATGCCAATTGGGACGAGCTATGGCAACGATCCATTTTTGCCTCATAGCATCATCTGTGGGGAATCTGCAATGAAACACGTTGTATGAAACACACTATGAAAATCAGATAGTTTCCTTAACCCCCAGCCTTCGCGCACGGTTTCCAAGTGGCTTTTACCACTACACCACCGTATATTGAAAGTAAAACGCAATTTATGCAAAATGGTAAACTACAATGTTAGTATACTAACATCTATGTTATCGACAGAATATGCAGAACAACACTATTGAACACGACTACGTAAATTGGTAAAAATGAAAAATACTTAATAATTACTGTATCGAATGGCCAACAGCAGATTATAATATGACTACAGCATAATAAAGATTAATTAATAATACTTTTTGCACTTATGTACAGGGCTTAAGCAAATATATTAGGTTTTTTGTTTACTCACCGATGGAAGCTGATGATTTTAGTTTCATTTTCTTTACGAGAAGAATGAGATTTGCACCCCACAATGACGCAGGCCATTGCTTGTTCGTAGGGCTATATTATACTTAAACAGCACTGTGTATTTATTAAAATTAACAACAAAAATATTACAAAACATGTAGCCACTTTTGAAAAGCACGCGCTGAAGTATAACGTAACTAAATTGTGTGGGCGCGTTTGTGACATTGTTTTGAGGTTGGCAAGTTGGAACATTTGACATTTTATTTGCTTTTTAATTCGGCATCATAAAGAGGACCAAAGGTAACCATTTGATAATTTTAAAGTGTACGCAAGCCGACCTTAGCAACATAATATTTGTCTCGTTCTTTTCAACGGTTTTGGCCTATTTGAAAAAAAAGGATAAGTATATGAGGGTAATTTAGATTCCTTCTATGCTTGTACTTGTTCTGAGGTTATATCTTCTCTTCTGCCAGCCTGACCGCACAGCCGAATAGTTCCGGAAACGCCCGATGTCATCGACTAGGATAGCGGCGCGTAACAAATTGTGTAAAATAAAATGTAATCAAAAAAATTACATTACAACTGACAAAAAAGTCAGAATCTTCAGTTATCTTTATGTAAGCTTAAATATAGAAAGACTTCCCACATACTTCATCCAGAAAATACAACGGTACATACAAAAAGTAGTCGAAATAATTAAACAGTTTGAACAGGTAACAATGTAACAACTTGGATCAGATAGTTCGTTTTTCAAGCTGTATTTTAGACCGGCTTTAGTTTTTACTTGAGACAAACAGTTTGCTCCCTTGATAGTAACCAGTTTGGTATTTAAGTGATAGATTTCACACACATCATCACGTATTAATCCCGGAAGGAGTATGCAGCGGCGCTACCGGAGAACCCACTTTTCGCCAAGTGTTTTCCGACCCATGTTATGATAATGGGCGGGCCTGTCACCATACCGGACACAAATTCCAAACTCCGAGCTGATATTGAGCAGAATAACCCAAATATCGCATTGCCTGACCAGAGATTCGAACCCAAGATATCAGATGGTTGCCGTAACATAATAATACATTTAATTATATACACTATTCATTTTATTATATATTATAATGATAATGATAACAATATAATTTTTTTTTTGTTGGAAAAGTTTCTCCTCTTCTTATATGCTGCCATGTCCTGCAGGTAAGTAATTTAGGTAAGTATCCACGATAAGTAATTTACCTAATTTGTAAAACCTATATTTTAACTATTATAGAGGGCAAACAATTAATTGATTGATAACAAAAACAATATTTTAATATAGCTACGCTGTATATATATTTGTATACAAAAAAATGTCGTCGCAGTGTTACAGCTAGCTCTTAGCCGATATGAAGGAACGACTGCTGTTGCGTTTCGAATGGTGGTTTTAGATTGAATGACCCATACATACTATATACAATCGGTCAAGTCAAGAGACCCGACTTCTATTTTTATTACAAATAAAATTTCGTATGCCATAATAAGTTCGTCATCCTATTAGATGTTAATTCTTAATGTTCTGTAGCACAAGTCTCATTTTAGCAAACGAACTTTGGAAAGTACTATGGCCAAAGACAAAGTGAACAGATCATAAAATCACAACGATCATATTCACGAATACTCAGATTCCTTATGCGGATATTCTCTACTTAATTTTCGACCTTATTACACTAGCGTCAGCTATGGTAACGGTTATTTCGAAGACCAACCAAAGACAAGTAAAACGAGAAGTTACGTAGAACTTGATTTAGAATTAATTGCGTTTTTATTTTTCTTCTAAACTTGCAGTGGCCAGTGACTTTCTAATTCATTTTTTAAAACTAGTCTAAAGAAACAATTAATGTAGACATTTATTTTGCTGGCCAGTCATATTTCATTACGTCACAGTTTACATAGACCATGACATAATTACAATATGAAAACTGTTCAATTCTTTTACAAACCGAATGACACCACATCATGTACCAAAAATACTGCAAACTGGAATCTGGACCTGAAATTCATTTTTATTTGTCAATACTTTCATTTTACACATCATAAATTATTCTTTAGTAAAGCTATTTGACATGTGATGAAGTTTTAAATATATTTTTTTAAAATAATATAGAAATCTGTACCGGAATCTATCCTCGCCAAAAAGGGACAGGGAGCTACTATACTCTACCGTAAGCCTCACCCCTTTTACAGGATTATTATATTTATTGCTTATTTTCAACAAAAAATAAATTATATAATACTGCCAGTAAGCATCGTTTCTAGTAAGTAAATCTATAAAAACCAACATCATATACTCATATGTTTATATTTTTCTAGAAATCAAGCATCAAAGATTTTTTGCGTATGCACTAAACCTTAACTATCCAATAAGTTTGACTATAAAATAAACTAAATCACTTTAATCTAACTCGATAGTACGCCAAGTCACAGTAAAGGAAAATGCCTGTATTTTAGTTTCTTTGCCAGTATCGTCGGAATTGAAAATATTTACATAAAGGATGCTAAGTAACCTTTCGCCTATACAATTTGGCAATTTCTAGGTAACCTGTTTGGGGTGACGTCATTTGAATCTTGGAAGGGTTATCGTCAATCGATTTATTTATGTTAATACAAACATCATATCGGTAAATATTGGTTATGGTCCTAGAAAAAAGACAACGTAGAAATTGTTAATTTGGAATATGAAACAATTAAAAAGCAACTTAAAAGAACCAAATAATTGTGATTTTTATAAATTTTCATATTAACATAAGTTTAACGTGCGTTAACTTCGTCTTAAAAACTATTTCTAGAATACAAATTTGAGAATGGAACGTCAGTTTGATGCATGGAAAGGTGAGTAAAGTGCGTGAGTGAGATAAAATAGGGGAGTGTGATTGACAGACGAAGATTAAAAACAACGGACAAAAGAGAATAGACGGAAGAATCATTAAAGAAGCAATATACTTAAAAAGTATATTATTTTGAATAAATTCCACACCAATATGATAATCAAATCAAATATAGCTTAAGTTACGCAGGGATCAGTGGAGTTCTTTATAAGTAAAAGGTGTTTTAAAATCGATTTACTAGTTTCAGAGAACTTTTGAATTTTACAATTTTCTCGTTAGCTGAACTGAATCGATTCCTTAGTCTAGTGGCAGCCCATACGGTCTATAGACAGAGAAGTCTTAAAGTTAGAACCCCAGGTTTGTTGATTCTTTTCTAACACGAATTGTCACCTGGTTCCTCCCGAATTTAACGTCAGACGAGTGGCGACCCAATACTAATCCAAAATTCAAAATAAAATGGAGAACAAATTGAAGAAGATTGACTAAAAAACCTAAAAAAACCTGCTCTCAAAATACTTACTACCCATACTTCCAATTTCCACTTACATTGGAAAACATTGTGGAACCAACAGAAAAGGCTTTCTAATTTCCTTATGTAGAAAAACAAAAACAACATGCTCAAACAATTGTTCTCGTGTAAAAGCATTGGCAGTTGTTATTTTAAGACCACGAAGCGATTCATTCACTGTAGTTTTTTTTACGATTTATCAGTTACAATGGCAAGGTGAAAGTTGGTTTGAAACTAACCAAATCCAGGGTTTGATCAGAACGAGAAAATGAAAACAAGGGTCTTTCGTTTTAAAACACTAGATTTTTTTTCAACCAGCTCTGCTGCTTTAAGGAACACAATTCAAATCCCGAAAGAAACTATCACCTGACCTCGTTTGTTCTTTAGCTTCATAAAAAAATGTTAACTGATGCCTATGTAACTACATAGGCTATTATGTCAAAACGTGGACTAAAGTATCAAGAAATCAATCAGCCATTTCCTAAACTGCTACTACTACACATTTCAGGACCGCCATTAGAAATAATAATATAAATAATGATATCGTGATAATAGTTATTAATGACGGAACGTGCTTCTGGCTCTGATTAAGATTTTTCCCATAATACTGAATAAATATCTACGTCAATAAAATGTTCAGTGCTGTGGAAACTAACGTAGCGTTATCGAAGACTTATAGATTTAAAATAGCCTTAAAATAATACTAGTTGTGTTGTTTATAAAATAATAGAGCAGTTTCCTATGATTGTGTACATTACTTTATAATATATGTTACCGAATTCTGAAGTAACAAATATTAAAATAATACACGGCGAATTGATGAACCTCCTTTTTTTAAGTCGATTTATCACAGAAAAATATATGGAAAAGAAATTATCTGTGTGTGTAAAGAAATAAAGCAGTTATGGATTAATTAAATATTGTTGAAAGCAAAAGTGGAGGTATGATAGGGTTAGGGTTATCTCGCTTTCTCTTTCTCACGCACGTAGCGTTATGGCCGGTGACGTCACAGTATATTACTATTTTTAAAGTTTTCTTTCTTTCTAGATTTTGGCACGCGGCTCCGAACGCGTTAAAAAAAAATTGGGAATAAAAGTTCCGCTTTATATTTTCCCGGAAAAAAGTAGCTTTTAGCACTCCGGAGTAACGTAGCTTCCTATTAGAGAAAACAAAAATCAAAATCGGTATAATAGTTCCTGAGAGTAGCGCGTTCAAACAAACAAACAAACTCTTCAGCATAATTATAATATATATTTATTATTGCCTGGGTTTTCAAAATTCTTTTGCATTGGATTTCGAAAGACACATTTCTGATAAAATGTGTTTAATTAAAGTAGTACTATTTTGTAACTTCATTGTCTACTGTAATCATGATATTTTACAACTATCTTCTTAAATATACTCTACTACTGTACTTAAACATAATTATTATCCACACAATCTACCCGCACAAAGAGAATGTAATTTCATGCGCACACACTCCAAAAAATGTGATATCCATTGCAAAATTTCATACGAAATTTGCATTTCTCCGCGTGAATACGATCCGGCGAGAGTTGGCGCAATTTTCGTATAATACATGATAATTGCCCACAGAAAAGTTGCTGCTACAACTGATTTTTCCCTCGGCACCGTAAACTTTTGTAATGTTTGGATTAAGTTCCTAACTTTTCGGATGAAATTCAAAAAATCTTTTTAAACACACCCAATTGTGCAATGAAAGTGATAAATATACATCATTCTGAAGTCATTTGAAGAGTTATAACTTAATGTAGGACATATTTTATATCCGCGGGGATAGCGACTACCCAGTGTTAAAACCCACTATAGTGGCTCACGTAAGTGTGTCGCGTTCCGGGATCAGCTTTTGTATATCCGGTTTCAAAAGGCCGGCATAATTCTGTCAACTGCCGAGGGATAATTATCCTCGTCAGTCGACATTATGTTGGACCCCACTCCACTTACCATCAGGTGCAGTGCACGTATAACAAAAAGGTAAAATTAGAGAATGTATGTATGTAGATTTAAATAGAAATTTGTGATAATTTAATATTAGAAAAGTTCAAAAATATGTACGTTTTAATTCTCGGTTGTTCCTTTGATTTATTATTAGCATTTAACATATTCTGCAATTGTTTTTTTTTGTTACAATTTTATAATTTCAGAATTATGAAGCAAAAACCCAACAAAATAACACTGTTCAATACCATTTCTCCCGATAAAAATATTTACTTATACAAACATTAATTACTCGATGTCAATAATCATCTTCACTATCAGAAACTTCAGACTTAACATTCTTCGCAACAGGACTTCTACCATTTATCATATCCATTAAATCCACCTTCTGCATCGTGACCCTCACGAGGTCTTTCAAAATCTTCCTTATATCGTCGTCTTGGGATATTAGGCTTTTAATTTTCTCCTTCGTGAATCCGAAATCTCTTCGGCCTCCAATCGGCGGGATCTTTGGCTGTGGTTTTATCCTCTTTTTCTTTCCTTTCTGTGGCACCGGTTGCACTGATATTAGCGGCTGTCTTGGTGGTGATGGGATTGGCTTTAAGAAATTTTGTGGTAAAGGCTCCATATTTCTTCCCGAAAATGGTGGAGAACCACACTCGTTTCCACAACTCAAAGCGCAACACATTCTTGGGAATGGGCAATCTGGTTCCCTGTTTCTTGGGATATCAGGAGCTCGGAGGACTGTTGGAGTAACTGTTGCAGGCTCCTCTTTCTTTTTGTGCTGACAGTCTTTGTAGTAGAGCAAGTTCTCTATACTCTCGTCGGAGGAAGACGCGTATTTTCTCGAATTGATTTTTATTATTTGCAAAGTGATTAATATCTAAAAAATATAAGAGAATAATTTTAAATATTTTATATTCTACTTCCGAAATAAGAAGAAGAGTTAAATTACGGTCGCTAATAAAAAAATATTTTAATTTATAAACTTATTTAAATGTTTTTTATGGCATCAAAATTATGTATAAAACGTAATAATATAAATTAACTTACAAACAATAATAAATCCATAAGTTTACCACTTGCGTCAACATGCGTCCGACTTCACCAATAACTCCATTATCATTAACGAGTTTTGTTTTTGTGGGATATTTACAAAACACCGCCATTATTCTAGCAGTGATTTCAACTGTTCTATTTCTTGCTCCGGTGTTACATTCATTGTAATTTTGCCACAAATGTGTTTAGATATTTCAACAATAGGTTTCAAGCAAAATGGATGCGAAGTTTCTTTTGATCTCGATAATATATCTCAAATAGACACAATAGATATAAAAACTGGACAAGTTCGAGTTGGACCCACGCGCCGAGGGTTCCTAGCTTTTTTTTATTAAATGACATGTTTATGGTTTTCAGATTTTTTTGCTTTACATGTTCTGCAAGACATTACTTCTTGCCTAATTTCATGATTTAGATCAACGTGAAGTACCCCATAGGTTTTGATTCCCTTTTTGCAATCCAAAAATATGAGAAAATGTACCATATAAACATATATTTTGATTTGGTTTTAACATATATTTGGTCATATGTTTTGATCACGTTTACATTGATTTGAATTTTCATCGATTCGACTTACAAGCTTGATTGTTTCACAGCTGAAAGTTCCTCGCTAGACTCAAGCAAACAATTCCGTATGAAAAACTGAATAAAAGGTAACTCTGTCAGAAATCTAAAAAAGCTGTTGCTTATTCTACATTCGTTTTGAGAGTGTGAAGTAATCAAATTAAATAATCCAAACAACGTACGCTCGCTAACAAAAGTGTATTATTAATGATGAAGTACAATAAATTTTGTGTGGGCTAAAAAATGATAAAACTGAATTTTATAGAACTCATTAGATCCAATCACTATAGTAATGTCATACAAAATGATACGTGCCGAACATACACAAATGTAGTAAAATAATTATCTCTATTGTTTTTTGTCTGCGGTGTTACCCTCTGCAATATATAAATAAAATGAAATGAATATTTTATCTGCGCAAAAGTTATTACAGTATAAATCTTAAATATTGGTTTCTAATCAGCCCTTATTCACTCACTGCTGCGTACAAGCCTACTCTTTGTCAAGTCATTCTTCTAATAAATAAACTTTTGAAAAATTTATTGACATGCAAATTTTTAAATGTGTATATTATGCATATTGATACCTCATCACAATAACAATTACCAAATTATAGGAAGACTTCGGTTTTCTCCTTCAGCTTCGAAGAAATTAAAGAAAACTTGAAAAAAATAGCAAAAATGCTGCTACGACTGCTTTTAAGTAGAGAAATTTACATTACATTGGGATTTGTGGGCTTGAACAATGAGATTTTATAAAATTTTATAAACAAAACATATCCATAACAACTAAAAGCAAAAAACCATCCATTTTTATAATGAAATATAATTACAGGCCCAATTTTCTAAACCAAGTCCTGTTAGAACTATTGCCAAATAACATATTTCCAAAGTGAAAATTCTTTAGAATCGTTGTGATTTGAAGCTCGATAAACCGAAAATGCTTCACGATATTTGAAAACGGAACAGCGTTCAACCAGCCCGTATGCTACATTTTGCATACATTTTTTTTTTCATTTATGTAAATATTTTAATCACACAAACAAATTCATTTTGCTAATATGTATTAGTATTATGCATAAATTCATATCTTCATATATATCCATCTCTTTCTCTCATAACCAATTTTTGAGAAGTTTCACTATTGCCGTCTGTGTATTACATACAAACATTTTTTTCTTTACGAGACTATTAAACTCATAGTAACACTCATAGTAATATTGTGGTATACTGAAAGCGATAACTTTATCAGTTCTGAAGTGGGTACTAGGCTCAAGTGTTTTGCACCGATGTTCTCACGATAACACGCGCTGTTAGTACAACTGTCAGTCAAATACACTCGACGAACTGTACTTAAATACTAAAGTAGGTAGGGATAATAGGTTATGGCTATAGGCTTGCCTGTCGCCACCTATCACACCATGGGACGGAATACATATAGAGAGAATTGAGTGCATTAGTTTCGCTTTTGCCTACCCCTTGGAGAATAAAAGAGCGTGAGGATGTATGCAAATAGTCAATGCAAATGACAGTGTTTGCGTTACTAAAATTGAGAGGTTAGTCTATAAGGATTTTAATTGTTTTAGTGACCGAAAGTGTTTATTACCATTCATTTATATTATCAATAGCCATTGTACAGCGACATACTGGAAATTGGTCTTTGAAAGGCTGAATCAAATGAACTGCATTTAGTAAGATGGTTACAGAAGGCTATTCAATTAGAACTATTGTAACGGCAGAGGACAAAAACTTGCAAATCAAATAATTCGCTAACAGTATCCACAGGCGCCAGGCACTGATTTTTTTGATTTACCAATTATTAAACAGCCACTATTGTTTATTTTTAAATATATATAAAAACAAATCAAGAAGTGTTTTAATAAATGTTTTTTATTTTGAGTTTCTATACTTACAGTCTAAAATATTCCGTTACATTTAACTTATTCTGCTTTTCTCTAATATAATATTGTACAAAATTTATCATTGCTGTTATCGACTGTACCAATATGTAATGTGAAGGAAAGTGGCAGTGAAATCGTCAAATCTCTCAAATTAATTGCAAGAATTCTGTATAAAAGACTTTACTGAAACCACATTAGGTACATTTCAGTAAAGTTAATGTTATTAGGTAATAGCTTACAATTTGTCCTATATTTAAGACGAATAAATATAAAATTCACAATCATCACCATCATCATCATCAGCCTATATCTTTGTCCACTGCTGGACATAGGCCTCCTCCAATATACGCCATTTTACCCTGTCTTCGGCCTGTCGCATCCAGTTCTTACCAGCGACCTTTCGCAGATCGTCACTCCACCTAGCTGGAGGGCGTCCTACACTACGTTTGCCGAGCCGTGGTCTCCACTCAAGAACTCGTTTACCCCATCGGTTATCGGTTCTTCGACAGATATGCCCTGCCCACTGCCACTTCAGTTTGCTAATCCTGTGTGCTATGTCGGTGACATTGGTTCTCTGACGAATGACCTCGTTACGAAGTTTATCCTTCAGAGAAACTCCGAGCATAGCACGTTCCATAGCTCGCTGAGCGACTTTGAGCTGGTGGACCAGCCGTACTGTGAGCGTCCACGTTTCGGCACCGTAGGTCATGACAGGTAGGACGCACTGGTTGAAAACCTTCGTTTTCAGACATTGTGGTAGAAGTGACGAGAAAACCCGACGCAGTTTGCCAAATGCGGCCCAGCCCAGCTGGATTCTCTTTTAACCTCCCTCTCAAGGCTGTTTCTTCCTAATTGCAGAATCTGCCCAAGGTAGGTGTATTCCGAAACAGCTTCGAGAAGGTGGCCATTGACAACGATAGGTCTTGGATCTAGGTGGTCATTGATCATAAGTTTTGTCTTATCCAGATTCATTGTTAGACCTATTCGCTGTGAGGCCGAAGCAAGGCTGTTTAGCATCTGTTGTAGTTCCTCCAGTGTTTCTGCCATTATCACTATGTCGTCTGCGAAACGCAAATGCGAGATGTACTCACCATTTATGTTAATGCCCATACCTTTCCAGTCCAGAGTCTTGAACAAATCCTCCAGTGCGCTTGTGAACAGTTTTGGGGAAATAACATCCCCCTGTCTCACCCCTCTGCGCAGCTGAATGGGTCCCCGAATGCTGGTTCTGTACTTGGACACACATAGTGGCAGATTCATATAGACATCTCAGCACTTCGACATAGCGATAATCTACTTGACAACGCTGTAAGGATTCCAGGACAGCCCAGGTTTCGACAGAGTCGAAGGCCTTCTCATAGTCCACAAATGCCAAACACAGGGGCCGATTATACTCCTCGGATTTCTGTATAATCTGCCTCACTGTGTGTATGTGGTCTATGGTACTGTATCCTCCGCGAAACCCAGCCTGCTCCGGGGGCTGAAACTCGTCGAGTCTCCTAGCGAGGCGATTCGTGATAACCCTGGAGAACAACTTATAGACGTGGCTCAGGAGTGAGATGGGCCTATAATTCTTTAGAAGGGTTTTATCCCCCCTCTTAAAAAAAAAGAACCACCAGACTCCTACTCCACGCATTTGGAGTTCTCCCACAGTGTAGAACGGTGTTAAACAGCTTTTGTAGCTCCTGTATGACAGGAAGGCCACCTGTCTGCAGGAGCT
This sequence comes from Manduca sexta, assembly GCF_014839805.1. NCBI lineage: Eukaryota > Metazoa > Arthropoda > Insecta > Lepidoptera > Sphingidae > Manduca > Manduca sexta. The sequence continues at coordinate 12,942,216 of NC_051135.1, forward strand.
CCGAAGTAACTCCGTCCTCACCGGGGGCTTTTCCATTTTTAAGTTGTCTCAGAGCCAACACGATCTCGCCTTGGTCGATTTCTGGCAGATCGTCGCTGTAGTGGCGCGTCAGGGTGGCTCTGGGATCATGGTCGACATGCCGTGGATAAGGAGCATGTGCAGCGTATAATCGACCATAAAAGTCCTCAATCTCGGCAAAAATCTCCGACTGTGACGAAACGGTTTTGCCCTTTTGTGTCGTTAACTTCGTCAGGTGGCTCCTTCTAAGCTGCTGAGCAAATACCTTAGACCCTCGGTTTCGCTCTATCGCTTCTTCAATGAGGCGTGTATTGAAGCTCCGAAGGTCTCGGCGTATCATTTTTATCGTAAAATTCACAATGTCAATTGTCAATTGTTGTCATAAATAAATAGGAATAAAATGAGTGCTTAATATCTAGAAAATTAAGAGAACTATACCTAGATTTAGTTTAGCTCGCAGAGCTGAGATATTTTATCATAAAAACATAGTACAGTTTACATAGTTTGCGGACTACACACAAATATGAAAAAATATCTCTACCCTTCCAATTAAGCTAAACAAATATAGCTTAATTCTTGGTGTGCAACCTCGTTAACTGTCCAGTAAGTTAACTAAAGGATATCGTTTATTATTAGTGTATATAATAATATCTTCACAAGGTATTGTGTAGGAAGAAGGGCAATGAAGCTCACGTAATACGAAACTGATTTTTATTAGGACGGTAGATAGAGAACAGGCCGGGTCGCACTACTCTCTCCTTTATAAATATTACTTACTTTACTACATTATAAATTATAGGCACATATATACCCATTATAATATTGTAAAATAATAACATAGTTAGCGGTCCACTCACAAGTATGGAAAAATATATCATTTTTTTTAGAAGGGCACGGCAAATCGACCGCACTGCACCTGGTAGTGAGTAGAGTGGAGCCAATAGAATGTCGACTGACGAGCGATGATTACCCTCGGCAGTCGACACAATTATGCCGGCCTGTTGGAACCGGATATACACAGGCTGATCCCGGAACGCGACACACGCGTGTCACTATGGCGGGTTTCAACACCTTGTGCACGGTGGTCGCTATCCGGGCGGATAAAATATCCTACCACCCGCAAAATCCAGTATACATGTTATTACACTAGCATTTGAAGATCCCTATGCGTATTATCCTTTGCCATCTTCTTCTTATAAGTGTTAACAGCGTCCAAAATATGTTTGAACATGGCCAAATGAGTACTCTTATTATAACCCCTCTCTTTCTTCTCCTTTAGATTTTGACAGTAATGATACCACCACGGCAATACCATATACTGATTCTCCGGGCCCAAATCCATTTGGGAACAAAATCTCTGGTTTGGTATTCGTAAATTAGTCATGATCTTTTGTCCTTTTTCCCTTACTTGTGGTGGAAGTTGGGGAGGTGGTTTAAATTTTGGGGGATGTGGTCTTCTTCGTGGTAATAGGCCGCAGTGCACTATTCCCAATAATATTATTAATATTAGACCCTGCAAAAAATAGGAAGGTTTAATCTTCTTGTTGCCCGCGTGAAGTTTTCCGGGATAAAAGTCCCGCTATATATTTTCCCGGGATGGAAAGTAGCCTATAACTTTCCCAGGGACTTCAACTTTCTCCGTACTGAATTTCATAAAAATCCGTTGAGCAGATTTTGAGAAAATCGATTACACAGACAATCAGAAAAGGGGATTTTTTTTATAAAATATATAGATAGTTTTTAATTACCACATACATATTTGAAATATTAATCTATATTTTCAATTAAAATGCTAGTAATTATAAAATTACTTACCTGAATATTTTCATTAAACATATTAAATTTACTAAATATGCGCACCGATGCGTTATTCATGCATTAAGTGAAGTGTGTGGTATAACGAATAACAAGCTAATTAATACTACATGTGCAAAACGTGAAAATTAATTACAATTTCACACTTACTTATTTCAATTTTAATAAAAAATCAATTACTTATAGCTGTATGCTTAGTTTATAGTGTTAAATTAATATACTTCTAATGCAAAGATATTAAACAATATGTTAGTTATAGACGGGACGACAAGACCAAATTTGTACTCTTAAAGTTATTACCAATTGGTAATAAGTCGTCTTATTTGAAATGTCCGTGTGATAAGATGTCACAACGTCCTTAGACATTAATAAAAAAATATGCTGAACATGCTAAGCATGAGCATCAAAAACAAACAAATCACGATATGTAAAAAATTAAGTATTTTACATTGGTGTTTTGCTATTTTAATGGTAGATTGAGTAACTATCACATTAGCGCAAAAATTTTGTATCACAATCTTCCCCATGTCAGCTCTATATAATGTCAGAACTCTTTGTTATAATGAAATAGAACAAACAGTTCTAGAATTTCAATGACATTTCATGACCAGGCGTGTGTAACCTTTAATTCATATTGTATTGTAATAGAAAAATAGTTATGTGTGTACATACCTATGCTTTGAGTACTGATTTGAAGAAGAAAATTGTTTTATCAAATACTGTTACCAGAAAATCAGACTATTTAAACTGATTGTCATACATATAGACAGGTTTTTAAGGAAGTATCCATTGCTAAACTCAAAATACACACACATAATCTATACTGTTTAATGTGTTTGCACATATTAGTTGTTAAGTCATTACTAAAATATCAATTTTTAAATTATTTCTTCATACATAACTTAACCAATAACATCCAAACAATTCGGTCTGTTTAGATTTAGATTTTAGGACTTTGATTGCCGCATAGCCATATTGTCCCTCGAGCACATTCCTTTCTCGTCAAAGGACGGTAACGCACTCGCGATCCTCAGTTGTCTGGTATTTCAGGATTTTATTGGCGTCCATTACAGTTAGTATACAATACAGAATTTACTAAGATTCGTTTCTTGACGTTTGTTAAACTTCTTATGTTTCTACTTAAGTTCCTGTAGCAAATATATGAGCAAAAAAATCATCGAGAAATTTTGCAATCAAACTAATTATATAATGAGTAGCAGAATGAAATTTCAAATTTATTACGAGACTATGTTCTCCTCATACCCATACTGCACCTCCTGGAAGCCAGGATTGGCAGTGGCGCGCAGTTTATGACACCGCGATGAAGCGCCGCGAGTATCAGGAGCACTAATTTCACTAATTATTCAAATAGAAAAACAGAGAGGAGTTGTAAATTACGCATAATTGGTGGCGAATTAAATTTTGGGTAAAGTTACGGAACAAAAATCCACGCCTTTAGTGGTACGAGTAAGGATACAATCCATTAGAGTAACTAGTGACCAGATTCAGTTATATTTATATCCACTAGTTATTACTTACATAGTATTTACCAATTCACCAAAATTAGCGGTAGACTTCATTCTTATCGGGAAACTGCAATCCCAATTAATTCATCATACAAATTGAGTCACTAAGCTTGTAACGGAACCCAATAACATTAGCTTCACCACTTACCACTAAACCATTGGGCAATTTCGTATATATTTTTATAAATACAAAGTCGGAGAACTAGTGCATGATGGCCGACTAAAAGCGCATGCAGTCAAGTTAGCACCATTGTTTATAATGCGGCCATTATTGTGATGAGACGCGAATCAAACTGAGACCTTTGTTTTCCTGGATTTAAAACTCATCTTGTAATGTATAAGGCATCTGAAATCTGCTAATTTAAACTGAAACTTTGCCGTATTTATGTCAAAAATAAATACATGAATACTGGCCTAAATCTGTTTATTATTCCGACTCTGCTAAGTGATTACGTATTAATAATACAGCTCTCGTATTCAAGGGGCTATCTGGGTAGGTCCCATCGCAATGTCTATTTCTACCGCCAAACAGTACATACCAAGTTGTGTTCCAGTTTAAAGGGTATTGTATCCCATGTTATTACTGAGCATTATGGGGCTTAACTTTTTAAAAATGTCTCAAGGTAACTTACTCAGTGGAGTGCCACGCAGCACTACGTTATACAAAGTTCTGTATAATGTTGCTACTATTCGTGGGCCGATACCATCAATTACGCTTACCTGATCGCATAAACCTCTAGTCATTCAATTGGAAGAAAATAACGAAAAAACACATCGATGCAGCTCGAGAATCCGTGCATGAGAGAAATAAAGTATGAAGGGTAAGTAGTAGATTAAAATCTTGCAGTGTCTATCGATAGTCTTTACCTACACCTGTGAAAAACAAGCGTGATTTTGTTTATCGGTACAATTCTTCCTTCTTCTCATCCATTATTTATTTATAGAAGCTTTACTACCTTATCGAAAATTTAAAATATTATTATAATATACCAACAGTTGTAGATTTATTTAATTTAATTATTCCTAACAAAATTCCTATATCTAACAATGTCTTCTAGAACATTCTTATAATACGGATGTACGGTGCTAGTCGTGGTCTTCCTTGTAGGATCTGGTCGCATATTCGTAATCCATTGGCAATAGAAGTACCACCATGGTAGCGGTAACCATAGGTACAACGGTTTCGACAGCTTGTCCTTGCAGATCTCTTTTGATGGTATGTCCAAACACATGGACTCATCGGTACATTCGTGGTCAATGTTTTTGTATCCTGGTGTGAAAGGATGGAATACTGGACCCCAGTCTCTTTGGAATACTTGGATGTGAATCATAGTTAACATTGTGCAGTATATTCTGGAATAAATACACACACTCACATCTTCCATTTGCGAAGGTGTAGGCAGAAGCGCAACTGGTGTACCCACTTTGCGACGGAATACACGGCCCCATGATGTGATAAAGAGCGAGCCTATCGTCATACGGGGCATAAAATACGGACTCTAATCCTATTCCAGGAATCAAACCCGAGACCTCAGAAAATGTGGGTGGGAGGGCCGAATAATGTAAAAGCGACAACGAATTAATTAGCCTATACTAATATTATAAAGGAGAAAGTTTGTTGTCTAAGCTCTGGAACTACTGAACTGATTTCGAAAATTATTTCACTAAAGGTACCTACATTAGTCATTAGTTCTGAGTGCTATACACTTCTTTTTATCCAAGCGAAATATTTACCCCGAAAAAGTTTTTCACGGGCCGAGCCCCGGGCAAACGTTAAAAGATATATCTTACCTAACCCAAAACATATATAGTAGGTAATGTATAAATCGGTCGGTGGTAATACACTGGGTAGTAGACTGGATACGTAAACACCTGTGGCAGCTTCAGCTTCTTGAGCTCACTGTATATCTGGTTAAAATGGTTATGTATCCTTTGCTTTATTTCATTATTGTTTCCCGACGATTCTAGAATTAACATTGCGAACAGTATTGCTATTCCTTTTGGATGCATGGTTGCTGAAAAATAGAATAATATTAAATTAATTTCGCTCTGTAAGCGAATAAATAAACAGGATATTCTCGAGCTAGCCCTTTTTTATTTTAACACGGGGAAATAGGCAGTGATAGGTCGTGAGCCTTTTGCCATATCGGGCGAAGATTCCAGACTCCGGACTTATACTGAGTGGAAAAACCTAATATCACAGCCTTATCTGGTGATTGAACCAGAGACTCCAACACTGCAGTCGTGCCGAAATAGAAGTACTCCTTCGCGATAGACAAATATTCTATGACTAGAAAATCTATAGCCTGGTTGAATACCTGTTAATATAGTAGGTATTATCGAAAAGGCAAAACTAAGCATGGATTAAAATTATCGAACCAAAAATATGGGTCTGAAAAGCATCTAGTCAAAATCTAATATCTGTAATACAATAATGATAATTATTGAGTTTCCTGCGCTGCCCATAAAACCATGACGTAATCCGCTTAGTGATGCCGCTTTTAGTAAAATTGTACTACTACTTATATTTAGAATTACTTTATAATATTTTAAAATTGTTCGTTATATCATAAATTAATGTTTTCTTTTCCCTTTGTGGTGGAAACAAATAATAAAACCTACTTTCTATCTAAGCTGAATCAGACTTCTAGTATATCATCATCATCATCATCAGCCGCAAGATGTCCACTGCTGAACATCCTCCATCATATATGTAAATATATTTTCCAAGTTCCAGAGTATAGTCCACTGCTGAACATGGGCCTCCATCATTTATGTAAATATCTTCCACAATATATAAATTTGTATTTTAATGTAATAAAAATAGTGTAACTCACATACCGTTGCATTTTAAAACGTTCTGTACAACAAAATTATACAGAAATTATGAACAAAACGTAGTCAACGCAATCTCCATGTTTTATCGACCGCTGTTCTTTACGAGTGCTTTGTAAACAATGTTTTATTGAATGTAATAAAATCGTTTACTGAGTTACATGTTAGGTAATATCGTAGATTTCATAACGAGCTGACACAGCTGCTTATTTTGTTTATGAATGTGCTGAATAAAATCTTGTTAGCTATAATAGTTTAATTAGGTCTTCTTACGCGACAACTCCTTAGGCGATCGGCAACTGATGTCACCAGAACAGTTTATTGTTTAAAATAATCAAGTAATTGTAATAAAATATGACGCCATGAAGGCTGCAAAGTCTTGAAAACATCGGGAAAATTATAATCTAAAAAACCGTGATAAAATCCGTAAAATAGGTTTATTTCGAAGTCCAACATTCGCGTAAACATAAGAAATCAGAATTAACTTTTCTACAACATTCTTTACTGGAGACATAATGAATTAGTGATGTAACGAATATTCGCATTCGCATTCGCATTCGCGAATATTCGCATATTTTTGGATATTCGCATTCGCATTCGCATTCGCAAAATTTCTGCGAATGTTTTGCGAATGTCAATATCAGAAAAAAAAATATTTGAAGATAATAGTAGACTGCCTCGGTGGCATAGTTCTACTGCATGTGCGGTACGGCAGCGCTCTAAGGTCCTGGGTTCGAATCCCGGATCGGGCAAAGTGATATTTGGGTTTTTCTGTTCAGTATCAGCCCGGAGTGTGCCCGGAACTCAATTGGCGAAAAGTGGGTGCCCTGGTTGCGCCTCTTCATACCCCTTCCGAGATAATATTCGTAATACTGTGTGTGTGTAATAGTAGGTTAATAAAATCAAAATCTAAACTAAAACAATATTCTTCTACAATAGGGGACCGGACAGGTATTACCAAAAAATCTGAAATTTAGTTTAAAGTAAAGTTTGTAATATTAAAAATATTATCTCATATTTGTTTTTGTAAAAGAGTTGTGATTTGTATTTTTAAATCAATAAATAAAATACAATAATTATAATATTTTTAGTCTATTCTTTACGGCAAATGAAACACCAATCACGGCGCATGACGTCACACGTGGGTAAAATGTAAGCAAACAGACGTCATCTGGATGTCATACCGCGTTGTGTTATTTTAATGCTTTAAAGGTTGACACAGAACTGCTCTAATAATTAATATTAATTTATACGGGACGTTGTTACTATCTTCCAGCTTAACGTTTACAGATTGTTTAATCGTTAATCATAATGGACCGCAAAAAATATCGTTGGTGCGTCGTACCTGAATGTAACAATACTTCTATATCTTCACCAAACAAATTATTTATTGATGTACCACGAAAAGCAGATATACGAATAAAGTGGTTGCAGTTAGTAAGACGAACCTACGACGGAATGTCTGCAGACTCACCGATTTAGTTCTGTGAGGATCACTTTGATGTAAGTAAATAAAAAATTGTGTTTCGGTTTAAAATAAATCGATGAATATTTCAATTAATTAAATCATTTGTACACCCAGGGAGGTTATGGTTATGAGATGTATTTATTTATGTTTTAGCTGCCACATGATATGGAAAAGAATATTTATTTATATAGAATTCTGGTTGTTACACAGTAACCTGAGATTGCCTGAGATTAACACGGTCTATGCAGTGTTGCCAGATCATAATTTCTCTTTACCCCAGGATTATTTGGAATTTAAAATTTTACCCTCACACGAGACGAAATGACATAATGTAGCATTTGCGCGGGAATTATAGCTATTTAACATTTAGGCATGGTTTTATGTACTTTTTAAGCTTTATTTGTGCAAAATACTATTTTTCTTGGCTATTTATATCCGCAATGATCAATTTAAAACACCTTCTGAAAATTTGTCCGGTCCCCTATTAATTATAAATATAGTCTAAACAAACAAACAAAAAATTATAGACCCTCAAAGAAAAATACCTCTCTGTCTTAAAACATACCAATTAATTAACTATTTTTACCATGTTTTTAAGTTAGTAATTAAACTTGAGTAGAGGAATATTAATCTTTAAAAATAAACAAAATTATTTCGTTTACTTTAACAAAGCTTAAAAATGTAATTCTCATTAGAACTTGTAACACAATAGCAACTAAGAAATTAAAAGCAATAGAAAGAAACTAAAACAAATTCTTCTATAATTTTTTTATCAGTCTTTACATAACTTTTTAATGTTTAGATAATTATCATCTTAGATAATAATAAAATTTAAATAATCATCATAGAAAATTGGCGCCAAATTTGAACAAAAACTAAACATTCGCATTCGCATTCGCATTCGCGAATGTCGGTAGCAGATATTCGCATTCGCATTCGCATTCGCATTCGCGAATGTTCAAAAAATGACATTCGTTACATCACTATAATGAATGCGTTTAATATTTTTAGGTATTATTATTACATTCCAATAGCCTTGATACGGTAACAGTGGCATCGTCAGGTTGGCCGAGTGGTCTAAGGCGCCAGATTTAAGCTCTGGTTCCCGAGAGGGAGCGTGGGTTCGAACCCCACACCTGACATTTTGCTACAATTTCAAAACAGTATAAATACATAGTTTATTTATTTAGGTTAGTCGTTTATACGTCTCATAACAAACTTAATTTTTCTTAATTTATATGTGCAACAACCACTTAAAAGCTAATACAGCATGCACCACTTATATAATTACTAATTATTCTCACGTTACATGACGAATAATAAAAAATATTTTGTTTCTCTTTATGTAATTTTTCCTTCCATTTCCTTGTTTTACAAACTACATAGTAGCTTTAAGAAAATCGTGATTCGTGAATTGTGATGAAAAATTCATCTTTATCTTTGCTCCTTGATAAGGAGGCCAATTCAAACAACATTCATAATAAAACATAAACAAAACTAATATGTGTTGAGACATACTAATTGATGTTTTGACCCAATCAGTTTTAGACATTTTTTTGAGAAATCAAAATGTCAACTAAATAAATATAGATTATAATTTGCCGCAACTTTCGTCTTACAATGATGAAACAAAAATTACAAGATTTGATTCCGTACAAGGTTATCGGAGCGTCTAAGTTAGAATTAGAAAAAAATGTACGCTGAAAAGAAGTTTTCTCTTTATTTATGGTTTGTTTTTTAATCTCCCTTTAATATAATTTGTGTTTGTCGAAGTCTATTATCCATTCTTATTACATTGCTTTCAGAATAACTGTTTTATAAATTAATATTTAATATAATTATCGAGCAATGCTTAGTACCTACCCAGGACTTTTATTACTTCTAAGCTTGCCGAATTCTCTTTTTTTATATTCGATTCGACCAATAGTCCTCGATCTTTCTATATCGCTTTTCATAAATCTATGCGTAAATTAAGTTATCCCTTAACATCCAATGTACATTTTATGATGCGAAACATGCCGCCTGATTTTTGCTTGTATTAGTTTCGGGCTTTCCTTTGAAATAATAAACATTACAATTTTTATGATGAAAATAAACTAAAAAAGTATTTTTATATACAAACAATATGTGATATACCTACATTCTACATTATGTAACCTTAAATACTTTTCCAATGCACAACCGAGCATCTTACTTCCGCCCAATTTTACTTATGCAGAGCGGAAAATTGCTCACGATCGCATTAAACTCACTTGAATGAAGGCTGTATAGCGAGAGGTCCGTGCTCATTGAAAAAAAATGTGGCTCATTTTACGCACATCGCGCATGCTCGCCGCGCGCGTTCCCGCGTTTTCTCATGGCGCCAATTTCAAAATAATTCTCCGTTTAAAAATATGATCGCCCACATTTTCAAATTCGGAATCTGTTAATATTGAGTAAAAACTTTTTGTGAACAAAAATAACAAAAGATAGTGAATTATGAAACTATAAAGAGACATTAATTTATTACTGAGAGCAAAATGGTTTATCGAAGTTTTATCGGTGGTGCGGGTCGAAAATTAACGATTTCGAAGGCATTAGTGTATGCGGGCCTGTTAGTGTTTTTAGTGCCATCTGTCTTCTGTCAGCTGAGTAAGCCAGGTATAGTTTATAACAACTTTTCATTAACTATTTACATCATTATTATTGTGTCCAATGTGATATAAAGATTAATATCGTTTCATTCATGCACTGCTCGCATTATAATATCGTTAGATACGTATATCGCCTATGGCCGTAGCATTGGCTCAGTACCAAGACATATTTTATCCCTTTAAGCTAGTACAATAGTCTGCCTATTTCCGATCGTCTGTTGTCTTAAAAGGGTCCATTATTTTACTAAGATGAAGTTTTAATCTGGCCGCAGGTGAGTTAATAAATGAAATCACAAATCGGTAACATTATTATAAACAAACATATTAGGTATGTTATTTTTTTTTCGTTCATGATTTGTAGGAAACAGAGGTATAATACAATAGGATTGAAATAATTTAATAATTCTTGAATTATTGTTTAATAAGGCAAAGCAATTAAGTAAAATGCTTAAGGTATGTCCTATGGCTTGGAAAAACTTCCTGATACAAACTATGGGCTGCAAACTGTGTCATAGGCACGGTACGCCGATTTCGATAATCGATGCAACTATTATCTCGATTACACCATGCCTACTATTCGACTACCTGCCTCACGATCCTCTTTGACTATCGTTAAATTTAAACAATTCCGTATCAGCTCTTTAACAAATCTTATAATTAAAGGTATTGTAGAACGGCCATGAAAGGTGAGATTCTTGATTAAAATCAAGCCCGACATATTTTATGTGTTTTTTTCAATTCGAATTACATTATAATGTTTCTTTTTCACGACAAAGTGACCCCACTACTCCTGGTGGTAAGTGGAGTGGGATCCAATAGAATGCTGACTGACGAGAGATGATTACCCCTTGGCAAAAGACACAATTATTCCGGCCTGTTGGAACCGATTATACAAATTACACAGACTGATCCAGGAACGTGACACACTTACGTGGGTCACTTTGGCGAGACTTTAACATCTTGTGTACGGTGGTCGCAATCCGGGCTGATATAAAATATATCCTACAACTACCATGTATGATATTACCTTAGACTCACACTTAAAAGTTAAAAGCATTGTTGCATCTGAAATTCAATGCATTACTTTGGTAGATTAAATAGAATGACCTTTAGTTTTACTAGAATAAATATCATAAACGCAAAGGCAATAACATAATGACCAATTATATTCGCATTTGTAAAGACAAAAACATCTGACATTTCCATATAAAAAGGCAACCTAGGTGCCAAAGGACACGTCTAATGACTGTGGAAGTCTTGTACAATGCACATACCTACAACATAATATACATTTATTCATACATGTGACCGTTTAAGTTCCTCAGATATAACGTACTTATCCCCTTTTGCATGTAAATGTGAGGTTTAACATCTAATAAGAGTTGTGAATCACAATTTTAACCTTTTCTTTGTTGCTACAGTTCCTTTGTGATACGTTTTAACTTGTAGAAAAACATGAGTTAGAAATACAGTAACTGTTTAATATAAACCAAGAAGAGTTTTGCAATAGTAATTATTAAACAAAACGATACAAACTATAAAAGTATTGTTACAAATTAAATTAAAGTGGAAATCTATAATATCTTTGCTCTATCTCATTAATAGGCGATTCCTAAAGGATCGTAACTGCTACCGCCTAGTTCATGGCGAAAATGTACCAATCAGAATTATTATGCTTATTGTGATAGATAATACTTACCATTAACGCGTAATTAGTGGTCAGGATTTTATTCGCCATTTTTATCTTTTTAAGCATCGATTCAAAGAACGGAATGCGAATGTTTCTTAGAAATATTTTTTTTTATATTTGTATCTAAACTTATTTGTTTTCTCTATACCATATATCTATACATAATAATGAATATTACGGAGTTAAAATCTAATAAATGTGCCCTTTGACCTAGCATCATACCCAAGGAGTTTAGAAGACTCTACTTTGGCCACTTTTATCTTTAAGGCAACAAACCACACACAAGTAGCCCATAACAGTTGGATTCCATGGTCTACCCTTGACTTTAAAGATCAATATAACATGCAGAATACAACAGCGATGATTTAAACTCTAATGGTGCGCGCGCAACGTGTGTACAAACACCCCGATTATTAAGAAATACCATCGGAACCGATGTGGTTACACAGAGTGTTTTATTTTTATTCATTTGGGTTAAAATGGCAATAACTTGCTGGCAAGCCTTCTCCCAAGCTTCAAGCTTCCTTTGCATGTATTTTTAATATGTATATAATATAATAATATCAGCCTGTATTATATACTGACCCACTATTGGGCACGGGCCTCCTCTACTACTGAGAGGGATTAGGCTTTAGTCCACCACGCTGACCTAGTGCGGATTCCTAGACTTCACACACCTTCGAAATTCCTATAGAGAACTTCTCAGGTGTACAGATTTCCTCACGATGTTTTCCTTCACCGTTAAATCAAACGATAATTCACAAAGAATACACACATAATTTTAGAAAAGTCAGAGGTGTGTGCCCTTGGGGTTCGAACCTGCGGACATTCGTCTCGGCAGTCCGTTCTATAAGCAACTAGGCTATCGCCGCTTGGCCTATCGTGTAGTGTAAACATTCTATCATGTAGAAAATTATTTTGTTAATTTTTCTCGAATTTTGGGATTGGATTCTTCGGAGGAGTGTGACGTCAGGCAGACAGTTATTTAATGCAAATCGTTTCTGCAAGATATGTGCTGGTATATTGCGCCGATAACATGTTAATGTGGGATAAAAGTAAGTAAAAGACTTACTCCTCCAAACAATTCAGGTAACTTTACCTCGCACCACGTTTAAAAGTGAGATATTTCCATGAAAAGTATCTATAGAATATTGTTACATCAAAGGTTAGAGTCTTACCATAAACATTTTCTGACAAAGATTCAAGCAATATCTTTGACTCGAGAATTACTTGATGTAAAGACTAAAATAACAAAGCAGTAAGTAATTAAGCCCCCTCCCCCCCCCCCTAGCAAAACGGCGCGCTAACCCTATTTTTAGAAGCTATCTTATCTAAATTAATAATACATAGAGAAAAAAATATCATCATTTTTCTACAATATTATCTTTAAATTAGTTGTTTAATATTTTTAACAATGAGGATATTTTTTCATTAACTTTATAATAAATACGCCACTAAAATTGTTGATGCCGTAAATCTCCACTTAAAATACCTACACATCATGTTAATTTGCAATCAACACTATTAGATATATACCTAATAAAGAACATTTTGGTAGTTCGAAATATTCAAAATGACATAAAATTTATTATTTAAAACAATATTTCGTAAATACTTGCATATTCCCGCCAATAATTGTGCGCCGTAAATATATTGTACGAATGCCCAAGGCCATTCGCCCGGAGGAAGGCCTTAATAACAATAATTGCTTACCTTTCTTGATAAGGAATATCTTATTAAACGTATTTCAACGTATGTAAAATAATATTTTAATTCATCAAACAGCTTAATAAATTATGCTGAGTCATGTAACAAGATCCGACTTCACTTTCTATTAGAAAAAGAAATTGAATCATTTATTGAGTACTTTATAATAACCCTTACAATGTCATCGTTGTGTCTGTACCCACAGTCATTAACGTTACGATAACAATAACTTTAAATTTCTCTTGGATGACCCTAACAATTGAGTACTAATAAATATTAATATTGTGTTACAAACCTCTACAATATCAGCGTCATTCACTCCATGCAAAATTAATATCACACGTTTATTTCTATAATGATTTCATGTAATGTATTCATGACAGTTTTTTACAGACCTGAGCGCAACGTGATCTAATTAGAAATGTTAATGACTGCAGGACGTGACATGTGATCTTTTACCTTTATACAAATTATCTCACTGTAATAACACTTTCTTTGACATTTCATTCGAAATTTAAAATGATATTTCCGCTGCGTCACGTGAGGTAATGGACACACGCTGACTTTCGTTGGCGGTCAACCGGTCCCGCATTTCGCGGTGATATCCCAAATATTTCGCTCCAGCGTCCGCTTTCTCTTCACAACCACACCTGATGTAAAACTGAGATAATCGTAAGTGATGTCATTATGATATTAGACTATCTATAGAGTGTGGATACGGATTTCAAAACATTTATCACTTAATTCGCAATTTTTTTTTATCGCGGACATACTTATTACTAAAATGTATATTGTATACAAACTGATTGAATCAAAAACTTAAATTAATTTGTTATAATTTAATTAATCATAAATATAACAATAAAATACTTACAAACACTACGATAAGTTACTGTTTTAATTATAAGTATTAGCAAATTTTATTAATTTCTTTTTGAGGTCTAAATATGCATTTTACATCTACGATCCTACCGATTTCATTCAACACATAAGTTCATTCTAAATGCTTCAGTCCTCCAGCAAAATTTATATTTTATGTGTAAAACCCAAATTTTAAATCGTAACCTACCAATTCATACTTTTATACATATCGATCATTCCATATAAATGTTGACATTTCTTCCCACTCATCAAATATCAATGCTAATGCGTATACCTTAGTTCAAGGTTTCGACCTTCGCACCATGATTCGGCACTTTTACGAATGGCCGCAAACTAAATCAACAATTATAGTGCCAATATTGCACATGTCGGTCAAGTATCAAGACCACTGATGTAAAATCAACATAACTTGACAATCTTGAGCATCTCTTGCGAGACGCATGATTTTGTATGGAATTATACACGGCATTAACTTAAGAGGGCTTGGGCCAGTGGGGGATCTTTCGTAAATTTTGTAATGTTTTTCCCGCTTTAAAAACAAAAGGAATGCAATACAATCTTGAAAAATTTACTTACAATATATCTTCGATTAGTAGATACTGTTTTATCACATTAGTTATGATATTAAGGAGAATTTAATTCATATTACAGAAATGTTTATTTCTCTAAACAAAATCAGTTATCTCACTTCTTTATATCAAAGTATTTAATTATGCTTACTATAAGGAACTCAAATATTATTAATAAAGTAATCATAACTTTTGCGTTTGTCATCAATAACTAAAAGGTATCAATAAAGTATTGTAATGCGTAGGTAGCTGCATAGACTGGCGACGGTCCTACGAGTTTTATTGAATCCAACAGCCAACAAGTGGAAGTAGGTGACTGCTAGAGTTGGACGTGCCGAGACGGTTGAATGAAACGTTAACACTATTATTTGCATGGTATAGGTACTGCGTTAGTTTTTATGAAGCTACACATGCTAGAGCTTCGAGAGACTGGCTCGTAATAATCTATGCAACACAGTTTTGCTTTCAAATGCAATATCAGCTGAGACGCTGTCAAATTGAATTCAGTATCTTATCGTCACTATTTAATACACATACAACAGATATCTAAATCTCAAACAATATCTTAAGTTTCAGTATATGCTGGATCTTTACAGCTGAGTTTTGTCTAAAACAATCAACTTCTGAGAACAAGCTCTTATGTGACAACTTAAGCTTTTTATATTAAATAGTTCAATAAAGGGTGTACTTGAGACCTTACTTAACGATTAGATTGATTTATTAGGGCTTTAATGTCCTGTAGATTTGATTACTAATGACTGTCTGGAAATAAGTAAGTGTATCTTCTGTATGGAAAACCTAGAAGTCTTTTAAATTTTTTAACGCTTTCGAGCAGTGAACCCATATTAAACAAATTTTAACTTAAATTCGATTTAAAATTATTACAAGCCGTAAACCCTATCCAATAAGTTACGCCACAAAATAGAGGTGATAATAATTTTATCACAGAAAAAACACATAACAATGTTATACGTTTTAACTACAATGCTCCACATCGTGAGTCAGGAATATGTTATAAAATCATTGTTAAAAATGGTATTGACATATTTTAATAAATGCGTTGCTTAAGTACTCGATAATAAAGTAATGCTCCACATCGTGAGTCAAGAATATGTTATAAAATCATTGTTAAAAATGGTATTGACATATTCTAGCAAATACGTTACTTACGTACTCGATAATTTAGTATCTAATAGCACACTCCCATCTATATTAGGTATGACTAAATTACATTGTTGATAGCCTTATTCCTTCCTGCAGATTAAAAGCCTGAAGCCACCCTCAAAATTATTAAGAATATCGTAACTTTTACAATTGTAAATATCTGTAATGAACTCTAAAAAACGCCGAGGTTTCCAATGTGGCTAATTATATTTTACTATCTGTAATTAATCCTTTGCATGGCAATAACCCTGAAAGTTAAAATAGTTACAAAAGAATGACGGTAACAATTAACAAACACAAGAGCCGCAGCTTCCATCACATTTTATTCACAAAGGCCTTATCGTGGCGGACACAAGGTCGTTAATGCAATATCTGAGAGGCAAAACTAGCACAATCAGATACTTTATCATTATTCATTAATTATAATATGCGACCTGGTTACGTAACAGATGATTCAATTGTTTCGTCAGTGCCACCTGATGACTATATAAAGAATTTTGGGTTCGGTACTTAAAGAACGCTCCTACATGAAGGGGCAGAAACAATAACATTACAAGAATATATTAATAATAATAAAGGCAATAAGTGATGGATGTAGAATTTAGGAACTCGTCAGGCACATGTCTAGCTCGCACTTGCCTAGCGTTAAGAAAAATTATGAATTAAAATAAAATTATTATAGAAGCAATTGTTTTTCACGGTCTGGAAACGCGGCTATGGTAGACTTGATCATAAGAGTGTATTCGAAAAATAAATTCGACTAATCAAAGACATTTCCTTAACGGCAGACAGAATGTGCGGCAAAAATACTAAAATCATAATTATCCAAACAATATACTTATATAATTAAATCAAGATTTAATTAAATATCCTTATCTTGAAGACAATATAGGCATAAAAATATTATAAACAAGATATTGTAGTAATCTTGATATCATATGATTTCCATATTGCCACCAACTCTCCCTAAATATTACAAAATGACGTTCTCTCGAAATGAAGCAAGAGCAACGTAATTATTTGATCTAACACAGATTTTTGGAGTATTGCAATTTGTAATCTAGTAAGCCTTATAGATTGGTGATATTATTTAATTTTGCTAATTATAACTACCTTATATATATAGGCCCCCTTGGCTGGCGCATGGACTTAGTTCTTAATCAATTACAGTTGCTTAATCTATACTATTATATAAAGCTGAAGAGTTTGTTTGTTTGTTTATTTGTTTGTTTGTTTGAACGCGCTAATCTCAGGAACTACCAGTCCAAACTGAAAAATTATTTTTGCGTTGGATAGCCCTTTGTTCGTGGATTGCTATAGGCTATATATCATCACGCTATACCCAATAGGAGCGGAGCAGTAATGGCTAATCTCAGGAACTACCGGTCCAAACTGAAAAATCTTTTGCGTTGGATAGCCCTTTGTTCGTGGATTGCTATAGGCTATATATCATCACGCTATACCCAATAGGAGCGGAGCAGTAATGGCTAATCTCAGGAACTACCGGTCCAAAGTGAAAAAATATTTTTGCGTTGGATAGCCCTTTGTTCGTGGAGTGCTATAGGCTATATATCATCACGCTATACCCAATAGGAGCGGAGCAGTAATGGCTAATCTCAGGAACTACCAGTTTCAACTGAAAAATTCGTTTTGTGTTGGATGGCCCTTTATTTGTGGGGTGCTATAGGCTGTATATCATCACGCTATGACCAATAGGAGCGGAGCAGTAATGAAACATGTTGGAAATACGGGACAATTGATTAGTTTTGAGAGCTTCCGTTGCGTGCGCTGCGTAAACGGTTAAAGTTATGCAACAATGATGTATGACGGAATTGTTCCTCTTAAAAAAGTTCTAAAAAAATATATTATAAAACAAAATCCCCCGCTGCATCCGTCTGCCTGAACGTCTTAAACTCAAAAACTACCCAACGTATTAAGATGAAATTTGGTATGGAGACAGTTTGAAACCCTAGGAAGAACATAGGCTCCCGGGAAACTACTACTTTTATAATGGAAAACTTTAGCCTGAAAACTTTCATAACGCGGGCGGAGCCGCGAGCAAAAGCTAGTACTATAATAAATGGATACAAACATTGGTGTCACAATGGAGTGGCAAGACGGGAATTGCCATAAAACCCCGTCTCAAGGGGGATCCAACATTTTAGAAAATTTACGAAATATTTTATGTAAGTATTGGGACCTAAGAACAGGTCACGAAAAATCTTTCACATACGCAGATGTAAAATTTTTAATGTTATGAAAAGCTCTATAGATACAGTTATTTTGCCACATAGGACTTTTATAGGTGTAGCTAGGCTACTGGATACAAATTTACAAACATTATTCTGTCCTTACTTTCAGCACATTTAATGAAAGTTGCAATTAGCCATAATAGAGATTAATAAATCGTATGACCTTTATTACCCGACTGTCACAAAAGGAGGGTAATGGTTTTTATTTTATAACACACTTGATATATTACTTTGTATTCCACATTACCTATTCCTACCATCATAAGGTTATCAAAATAAGTATATAAGCTTAAAAATACCATAAATTATTCAGGCACCTAATACTTTCTAAAAAAAATGATGAAATATAGTATTTTTTATTTTAATCTTTCCTAGTAACATTTTGTAACAAAATATTTATTTTAGTTTCCCAATATTAGTATATACCACAATTATAATTAAGGTCCAATTTCTGGAACGAAAAACATAGTTGACCTTTAAAACTATAAACAAACTAGACTGGACGAAACTACTTCAAATTATTAATACAATAACAATGATTAACCCAATATATTCTGAGTACACGGGGAATTTTAAAACTTCAAACCATGTCATATAACTGGACTACGCTTCCGATCAATAAACATCCTGGAAAAGTAATAAAAAAAATCCACATTTCATTTTTCTCTAAGATGAAAACAAGTGATGACTTTCGCACTTTGAAATAATAATATGGTATTAGTTAAGTACCTCTCTTGTTAGTAGAGATTATATTTGTATTACACTGCACTTGATATTACGACCAGCAATAGCTTCAGGAATCGCTTAGGGCCTTGCGTATACAACAGCCATGCGCGGTGCCTGGGAGGACGTTTATTTTATACATCTTAACTACGATTTTTTTTAAATCGGAGGGCGTGTAGATTGTTTTCACCCGTAACCTCACAACGCATAAGGCTCCCACTGAGGAATAATGTCACCAGCAAACCAATAAAAAACAAACATAACGAATGCACTTTTAATGTTTACAATGTGCTTTTATTCATAATCAGATTTGTAGATATTGCGTAACGATGGCGCTGTAATAAATAAAAAATAACCATTCCACCTTCAACGCAAAACTCATCCTAAACATGTCACCGTTTTAATTAAAATACTAACATGAAATAACTTTTATAAAATCTGCTATACATTTACACCCTTATCGTCATAAAACCAATTGTTAAAGTAAACAACGTCGGTTGTATATTTTACCCTTTAAGGGTTTTTGATAATTTCCCCTGTCATAATTTTACTTTTATCCACAATGCATGACTGCTACTGATATCTTGATCGGAGGTCTTAAAAGCTAATGTTAGCCTCTTTATATGTGAAACCTGTGTTATATATTATTATGAGACGCTACGGCACAGTGAACTATGGATTAGATATGTAAAGACCGAGGGTTCGATTCTGGGAACAGACAATATTTTAATTTATAAAAATAATAATATCGGTCCCGCATTATATACTGTCCCACTGTTGGGCACGGGCCTCCTCTACTACTGAGAGGGAATTTAATCAGAAAAATATATATTCATTTCTAGCCGGGGCATTGAAGATACTATCAATGCTAGATAAACTAATCGCAGACAAATTAAATCTGTTTTACAAATTAGAAAGTCCAAAACCGACGTGAGAGTGGACCCAGAGCCTTTTTAGTTTCTCAAACCAAGCTAATTATCTACCCGGCTTCAAGACTTCATTAACCTAGATATGGTTGTAATTAAACATTTTAACAAAATAAATTATTAACACAACACTTTGTCAAGTTTCTAAAAATACAAAACATACAATCTAATGCCGCTAAAATGATATCTAAGTAATTTATTTCATACCTAATTAAATATGCCTAACCGAGTTGGACAAATTTTACAAGAAGCTAATTCAACACCGAATAAATTGAATAGTAAAGTGATTGTAATTATTTTAATTATGTAAGAACAATGCTATATCAAATTCAAAACATATGATTTATAATATAATATACTTTCAAAACTATTTCAGAATACACTCTATTTTAACAATAACAGAGACAAGTCTGTAACTATTTCAAGTGCACGCAATCGCAAAAGAACTTCAGTTACGTCCTCAGAATCGGACCTGCCTCGTAGCGTCGATGTATTGCGTATACGGTACTACTACTACGCTGAGGTTTAAGGTTCGAATTCCGAGGCGGACAAAGTAATATTGATTTTTAACCTCTAGTCTGGAATTTGTAGCCGATTGACGATAGGCTCGCTCCCTACCACATCATGAGACAGAACACACACGGCGAGAAGGTTGCGCATCTACAAAATAAATAGAACGAATCATAATAATTTGTTAAACTAACTTAGTGTAAGCTCTATTGTAACTAACATTATGAGTCTTGGTACTTGAAAATAAAAACATTATTATTATTAAAACAAAGTCGTGACTTTGTTTTAATGTTTGTGGGAATCGAACCTAGCATACTGTTCTACCTTATACGTACTCTGCTATTATCCCTACAGACTACCTACAAAACATTTGACAAAAAATCATTAAGACATGAATAGATGATTTTAGTTCATGTTTAACCATTAACAGCTAACAACCTATAAAAGATTCCAATCATAGCTCTATTCAATCAAATCCCATTTATCAATAGCAGAAACGAGTGCAGATTAATATCTCTTGATTCGGTCTGTACTGCAATTTATATTAGGGCTTGCTATTTGCTTAATGTATAAGTATACACTATTGCATCAACATTAATCTTGATACTTGACCAAAACCTATGAATAGTATTCGATTAATGTAAAAATTATAATTACATTATTCCCATAAAAATCCGTATCATAAGTGCAACTTTATTGGCCTTTGTAATAAATAGTTTTTTTTAATAAACATAGATGTTAGAGTTTTAGAGTTTGGTGTGTTGAAACAAAAATATACCTTAGGCTTATATGTATACTAGCTTTTGCTCGCGGCTTCGCCCGCGTGAAGGAGTTTTCCGGGATAAAAGTCCACTGTATGATAAAAGTCTTGCTACATATTTTCCCGGTACTGATAGGTTCAAACAAATTTTATCCCCATGGGGGTTGAATTTATCAAAATCCTATTTAAGCGAACGTCTTCATCATAGTAGCTCCAATCTTTAATTTCAGTTCAATCAGTCGAAAATCTAAGAAGATTTATACAAAATCCTTTCTTAGCGGATGCCTACGTCATAACATCTACCTGCATGCCAAATTTCAGCCCGATCCGTCCAGTGGTTTCGGCTGTGCGTTGATAAATCACTATGTCAGTCAGTCACCTTTGAGTTATATATATTTAGATATTTGCTTTTCAGTAAATTCCCATATGACACAAAATAAACACAAATCTTTCTAAAATATTGTTCTAATAGTTAACGAGTTCAAACAAAAAATGTAGACTAATAATGTCATCATATCCATGTTTTTCTACATCAATGCCCAATAGCGATCTTTGGAGGCGGCGAATGGATCAACCACCCAACGGCTAGCGCTTGAAAAGGGCACAAAAAAAATTATCTTCCTTCGACAAATGGGTCAAAAGGCCTCGTACATATCTGCCGCCTAAAGCCTCGCAATGATCAAGGCTGCTACTACCATTGCCCACATTGTAACACCATAAAACCGTATTATACCACAAAATCATTGAACGTAATCTTAAACTATGTATCTATTATGTAAAAATAAACAAACAATTGCATCCGATGTTCACACAGCTCCATTGATCCGTCTGCATTGTGGCTATTCAATTAGCTCTCATTGTCCTAAGCATTTGGTGCATGCAATATCATTCCGAGGTTGAAGTTTATCTGATGGTGAGAGTAAATGACGTCACTTCGTGGGATGATACATATGCATTAGAATTATGAAATCAGTCACTCGATGTAATCTCTACCATAAATATAGTACCACAAGAATTATAAATGCGCAACTGGACTTGAAGGATAGGAATAGGGGTTAAAGATTTGATTGTCACTCACACATACACACTCACTCATATCCCCGAAGGCGTAAGCAGAGGCGAATCTAGTGCACCCACTATTCTTTGCGTGTTCAGTCTCATGATATGATAGGGGGTGAGCCTATCGTCATATCCGGTACAAATTCAATACTGAATTGTTTAACACTTGAAATTTCGGTATATAGAAAGCCACAGCAATTTTGTTGATTCTTTGTGAGACAGCGAGAATTACAATTCTGATCGAGACAGTTCATGTATGTTGTAGACATGCCTACGATGGTACTTTACCACTTATGCATAAAATGGAGCTACAAGAAACGTATTTATTCCCTTACGCTGGCTACTGGCAAGAAGGCGTTAAAAATACAATTGCTGCACACTTTATTTTAGAGCTTATCTCTGCTCCATTTGCTGTGAAAGATAAAAAAAAATACTAGTACAATTTAAGGTCAAACCAAATTTAATTGTTTCATTGTTTAAACTTTTCGACGGGTAAGAGTGCTGTTATAGAAATACAGAGCGGTAACCTTCCACCACACATATTGCAACAAATCAATTATATACTTAGTATTGTTAACTGTGCGTGTTTTTAATAAAAAGAAATATGTTTAGAGAAATAATTTAAATAACAGCTAATTTATGATTATTGAGCAAGCACGTGGTCTTCTAATACTGTACGCATATTTACACACGCAATACATATTTCTTAAAACGATATGTTAATGCAGTGAACTAGGAAACGTAAATATAATAATTATATTCATACAGCATACAAGCGTAAACAAGATAACACCGGTACTAATAAATAATAATTAATTTAAATCAATATTTTGACTAAGCACTGTTATTTTATTATAATTATTTAATTTATATTTCCCCTACTCCTAATAGTAATAAATAACTTTTATTTAACATAGGATTAGTTCTCATATTTGCACATTTTCTTTCATTTAAAAAAAAAATACTAAAATATTATTGTAATAAATGTAAAATAAGTCATGCGACTATTGAGTTACATGTAAGATAAAATCATAGAGTGTTTTACTTTAATAAACGCAATATCTCGATAACTTTCAAAATATTTATTTTATGTAATTCATTGTTTTAAATATATTTATTAAAAATACGCACACACACAAAATAACTAGATAATCTGATAGACAAGATATCACGCTAGATATTCACTTTTCTTTCTAAAATCACTATAAATGGCTACACAATGTAATTTGATTTATATATCAATAAAATTTACTGACCTATCGCGCAACGAATACGCAATAGCTTTGAGCCGTATTTAAAACGAAACACCAATGATTCAATACGCCAAAGAAGTAGTTTTTATTTTTAGTCTGGTAGTGAAATGATCTGCCAAAAGTTTAAAATCTTGATATTTAAATTTATAGTATATCATGTATTTATATTTTGTACATTATTTTCCAGATTGGTTTCGCCAGCTGACTTACGACGAAATTTATAACAATACACAATACGCCCAAATAAGGCAAACACCAAAAAACGTAGTCACATTTAGTAAATATAATAAATATAGTAGCGTTGAAGTAATTAAGTCCAATGAAATAGAATATAACGACAAAAGCAGCAGCAAATTGTTGGTCGGATTTGCGCGAGATCCATTTAGATATTCGGTGCCGGAGGAAGATTATGCAAGGGGTGTCAGGTAAAGAAAAAATATTGATATGTATAATGCAAAGTAATATGTAGAAATAATATGTACTTTTAAGGTTTTCACAGGCTTTTAGGATCTTTTTATTATTCGGGCGCGGCAAAGTGACCCCTCTGCATCAGGGCCCTTATTCTATATGATAGTGTAAACGCGTAACGCGGCCGTGTCATGTTATCTTCGAGAAATGTGCGTGGAATGGTATTCTGTAAGCCAAATTTCTATCCTAAACATGATGCGTTGTGTTACGTGCTTGTTACACACTGTCAAAATAACGTGCGGGATAGAGAATAAGGCCCCTGATGGTAAGTGGAGTGGACTGTGGATAATGTCGAATGTCGAGAGATGGTTACCCCTCGACAGTTGACACAATTATGCCGGCCTGATGGAACCAGATATAACAGGTTGATCCCTGAACGCCATACACTTCTGTGGGCCACTACGGCATGTTTTAACACCTGTACGGTGGTCGCTATCCGGGCTACCCCCAACAATAACATAATAGAAATATAATAGAAACGTATGAAAATAGAAGTCAGAAAAACTGGAGATATGACATCTGGTTAAAACTAAAATATATATTACAAATCCAAAATCTTAGCCAATCTTGTTATGTTCAAAAGTAATTACCTTTAATAGTTTGAATAAATTTCCAGATACGTGCAACCCCCTAAAGGAGATAGGGGAAAGAGAGGCGTGTTCCATCTCTACAATATGATATATTGCGCGACTGGATGCGAGCCACTTTCCTACAAGGGCTATGGTTGCTACTGCGGATTCCTTGGCAATGGCAGACCTACTGATGGGATAGACAGGTAATCTTTCGCAAAATGGATCTAGATAGAAGTTAAGCTGTCTCAAAAACCAATAACTCTTAAATAAAATCTCCAACGTTTAACAAAAAAAAAATATATCAGGGGTTTTGGTACAAACAATTTCTGTTGGCGTATATTTGTATTATATTATTATGGAAACAAAATATCGTTACCAAATGTCGAAAACCGTTTTGTATCTTGCACACTGATTAGAACCTGCCTATACCTTTGGTATAGAAGTGTAGCGATATCAATTTACATTATCATTTGGTCAGAACAACTTTGTGACAACATCTAAGCAACTTGCATAATTGCCAAAAATGTTATCGAGAATGAAATCAATTTCATTGCTTTCATATAACAAGTTGTGATCGCGATTACGACCGCTTTAGTTATTTAATAGTTAATTTTTGCCTCGAGCAACATTACCATTAATATTCCTCGTTTCTAAAAATATTTGATATTTCCTCATGATTTTGCAGCACCAAATTTGTACTCAAATATCACATTGATTTTATGACTTAATCTATCTATTACTTAATTATAAATAATTAATTATCATGAATATTACTTCAAATCTAACACTTAAAAATTACTTTTAAAAAAATATCCCCATAAAAATACAACCCTTAGAATTATCCATTATAACACCATCCTACTGCTAGGCACAGGCCTTCTATACCACTGAAAGAGTTGACGCCTTAGTCCATCATGCTGGCCTAGTGGAGATTGATAGACTTCACATATCTCCGAAATTCTTAGATTTGTAGGTAACAGTTGGGAGCTAAATTGCCAATTTTCAGATAAAGATATTAATCAAATTCATAACCTCACTGAACATTAAAATGAAACAATTGTACCAATTTTAATTTGATCGTGTTATACACTCTAATACGAATACTGAATCCTCCTTCTTATATAAAGATGGAAACATCAAGCCCAAATTAGATTAATATAAATCTCCCACAGATGCTGCAAGATG
This sequence comes from Manduca sexta, assembly GCF_014839805.1. Taxonomy (NCBI): domain Eukaryota; kingdom Metazoa; phylum Arthropoda; class Insecta; order Lepidoptera; family Sphingidae; genus Manduca; species Manduca sexta. The sequence goes on from NC_051135.1 coordinate 12,968,231, forward strand.
CACGACCAGTGCTACGAGAATATCTACTGTCCGTTTTACACGGTATACTTCCAGCCTTACTACTGGCATTGTTACCACGGCGAGCCGCTCTGCGCCCTCGAGAACTACCAGTCACAAAACCATGTAGTCAACGGCTGCGCTGCGAGGTTGTGCGAGTGTGATAGGTATGGTTTCTATATCTTATTCTGATCAATTTTAATCTCAATCTGATTTAACGTGTGTGTTCTTGACGATTTTTTATACGGGCTCACCAAAATGACCCCACGGCACCTGATAGTGAGTGTAGTGGGAAAGTGAATGAGTGGAGGAATGGAATTGGGAAAAATCAATTAATTTAACAGAACAGAGCTACTTCATTTAATACTTCACGTTAGTGGCATAAAACACGCACTAATACAATAATCCATAAGATGCTGGCCTTAAAAGAAAAGAATAGTGAAAAATGGGGACCAGTATTAAAAAAATCTCACTTGCTAAGCATTTTTTATGATGGTAAGTGAAAAGATGCCCAAAAACTTGTGGACCACCAAGAAAAACATGCCTGGACGGCCCGCATAGTTATGACAACCTGCTTAATTACTTCTTCACGCTCCACTTGAAGAAACTAATGGTGTAGGAAGGAAAGAGCACGTATGGTGGTAAAACGCAACAGCAATCTTTCACGTCATTGTTTTCTGTGATTCATTGAGATAACCCTGGTCGCAAAGATCCATTCATATTTTCAAGTCTAAAGGTTAGAGCATGTCTCTAACACTTTCGAATTTGTAACTGTTAAAGTTAGGTCAGACGTGCACACAGGCAGGCTCCACTCACCTTTAGGCTATCAGGGCATCTTAATGAAACTAAATTGATAATTATCACATGATCTTTCTAGACTATGCAAACGTATTTTTCTAGTTTACATAACAACGTAATAATGCACGTAGTTGCGTGATTCTCTTAAGATGAAGTAAATCTGTATGATGCAAGAGTTCCAGTTAGATAGGTCTTGCCTATTTCTACCACACCAGTAGTTTAGAAGTACTTTAGTTTTGTTGTAGACGAAGGGTCCGTAAAGCCCTATTCCTGCCAGCTTTCCCTTATGTAGAATTTTGTTGAATCTAATTATCATTAGAACACGATTTGCAGACTGCATTTATACCTATTAGTAACTGTTTTTGTGTCGGCTTCACTTTCGGAAAATTTCACCTTTCGCCACTGGTAATTACTAAATCATATTTACCTCTTAGTTTTTTTTACGGTAACCATCCCCATATTTTGTAATGTAAGTAAAGTTCTAGGACTCTGGGTTGTATACCGTCAAAGGACTGAAAAGGTTTTTACAGTTTAACCTGGGTTCTGTTAAAAACCCTACGATGAGTAATAACTGGTTTACAATCGGGTCCTGACATAAGGTTGATTTTTGCATCAAATATTTTTACTTCTCTATTATTAATTTGGAATAATCAGCAATATTTAAGTTAGTGAAAGATTGCAGAAAGTCATTCGATTGTATAAAAAATAAAGCATGCAATCTTAAAACACGAGCGAGAAGTAAACAGTCATAACTTTCCATAAGAAATTGATAGTTTCCTCCTGCAAGTTGAAGTGGTATTTCAAAACAACTTTTACTAATATATTGTCATGGTATTCCATAGAATACTTACTTGAGCGACCACACAGTCATAGAAATATTAGTTCTTCTTCTATACCTTTGTTAATATATTTATTTGGCTTTATTTTGTCCATAACGTAAAAAATATATCGAAGAAAAATGATGTAAGTACAAGATAAATATATTTCAAGGTAAAAATAAATTATGCATGCATAAAGCCTAATATTAGAATACGCAACATTTCTCCAAATTTATTAGTTTTCTTAATATTTTGATTAAGATAACAGACCTTGACATTGGTTTCAAAATATGTGTAAAATATAACTTGCCATCTGACATTTGTAAGTTGGTCAGAAAACCAGTAATTTGGTAACGAGACGTGATGCTCTGCTGACCTGCTAGTAACTGGTTCCACGGTTATACAATAACCAAATATGCGTGGATCTGATATTGACAAATAATAATTAAGTTTCAACATTGAAGTTAGTTGTTGGAGTTGCAGCTATAATAAAATAATACATTTCCAAGTCCTATTTAGTGGTTAATTTATTCACGATAAATAGAATTTATAAGAGAACTGAATGGAGTTCGTATTTAAGTAAGATACTGATTTATATTGATTTTGCTAGTACTTGATGTCATTTAAATACTACTTACATTAAAAATTATATAACCACAAATTCCTATGTGTATTCGGAAACTGTGACTCTCAATCCTCATTTACGTGGCATCTATTGTCTTGATATGAAATCTAAATTATCGCACTGCAATAAAAATAGAAAAAAACATTAATTAAACGAAATAACTAATAAAAAAACATCAGTTTTCGTTTACATCTTTTAAGACATTAATTAGGCCTTGAAATAAAACTATTTTACGGATTTTATCGAGATTTTTTGTATTATAATTTTCTCTCGATGTTTCGAAGACTTTGCAGCCTTTGTGGTCACGGAGCGGATTGAGCTGTTGGTCATCCGAAAAGTCAGTTACAATATCTACCTACATTTTACAATCTTTTTTTATTTTAGCAGTTAACAGTCCTATCTATGCACAATAAGCTCACAGAGTCTTGAAATCTAGCAGCCGCTCGCGATAAAATCCGAAAAGAATTTTATTTCAATGTCTAACATTCGCTTAAACATAAGTAATTATTATCAATTAAGCTATCAAAATTTAGTTCGGCCGAGTAAATGCCAACTGTCCTGCATCAGAATATCAGTCAAACCCGATTCAGTAACTGTAGATCGTATCAAACGTAACTTAGTTAGTAACCGAGCTGTGCTCGGCTGAGCTTCGGTCTCGGTGCAAACCATCAAGATTTGAGGGTTGATTGAAGTATGTAAATTGATTTGGGAGGAGAAGAAGTTAGCAGGTAGCAATGTTTTTTCTAGTTACCTATTAGTCATTGATTGGGAAGTAATAGAAATACGATGCAGCATCTACATACAGAATGAATTAGCTTCGAAAATCTGATTTAGTTGTGGTAACTTTCCTTAATTACATATAGGCAGGAAGATTATCAAACTTAATAAATTCTCCTTGCCTTAAAACTATTGATTCCTTTAAGGGCGGTAACTAAAGGTAAGGTTCAAATTTATAAAAGAAAAAAAAACATTTTATTACAAAACCACTAATCTATAGTTTCTATTCTATCTGATTATGTTTCTAAATCTGTTGTATACAAAATGTAAATCAACATTATTTTAAAGCTAAAAGCGAATCCTCTAAGTTTAAGAGAATAATATTTCCATTTGAATACTGAAATATTAATTATAATCCTGTTAGACTTTGCAAATAATAAATTAGAAACTTTAAGAGTGATGTTGTTAAGAACAGAGTTAATTCAGAAGTATAAGGTAACGTGCAAAACATTATTATCAAGATTTGGAATATTATGTCTATAATTAGTTTAAACCCCTGCTCAAGCGCTGTCAGTTTATTTCCAACTACACAAATAGTTAAATGCTACTCGACTCAAACACATCACTAGTTTTTAATTACCATAAATAAAAAATAGCGTTATCTGCAGCTGCCCTTACGGAATACATATTTATGAAAAATTATATCTTAAAATTATCTCTATAAAAGGTAATTTATTGTCGAAAGTTACATTGAGTCATAATACTGGTTTTATAACGTTCATTAGTAAATTCTTGTAACTTCATACCCCCTTATTCATAAACGTTATTTATCTAAGGACGGAGCATTGCTGTGATAACTATTCTGTTTCTCAATTTTGTTTATCCGACAGCTTGCTGTTTGTTCAGCTATGTTTATCTGACAGCTAATTGGATTAAAGTTGTATCTCAATATTAGCCAATCACAACGGCCCTATGTCTATGCACTGCGAAGGCTGTCATCCCGTCAGCACTGAGAAACAGACTTGTTATCACAGCAATGCTCCGTCCTTAGATACATAACATCTATGAATAAGGGGGATAGTTTTCACCTGAGGTCTTTACTATAATAATAATAATAATATCAGCCCTGTACTATATACTTGCCCACTGCTGAGCACGGGCCTCCTCTACTACTGAGAGGGATTAGGCCTTAGTCCACCACGCTGGCCTAGTGCGGATTAGTAGACTTCAACCGCCTTCGAAATTCCTATAGAGAATTTCTCAGATGTGCAGGTTTCCTCACGATGTTTTCCTTCACCGTTAAAGCGAACGATAAATTCACAAAGAATACACACATGATTTTTTTAGAAAAGTCAGAGGTGTGTGCCCTTGGGATTTGAACCTGCGGACATTTGTCTGGCAGTCCGTTCCACACCCGACTAGGCTATCGCCGCTTTTAGGTCTTTACGAGGTCTTTACTATATCTTTTGACACTCATTAAAAAACATTTTTATGCACATTTAGTATTCGTTAATGAACGTCAACATGATATATGATCAACAAAATATTTGTCACTTACTACGTGTGGTGATCACAATTTTATGAAGGCATTGTGAAAATTTTATTCCGTCCTAGCTTTATCATTTGGACCCTCACTACACTTACCATCGGGTGCGTTTGGATCACTTCGCCGTGCCAATATAAAAAAGAACATATACCCATTATATCATCAATTAGGTTAATCGCTAATTCATTACTAAAATCCATTTAATACTGATTATGTGATTATTTAAATTAATACTGCCTTTTTCAGATTATTTGCAATGTGCGTGAGGAGGTACCCGTGTCCAAGAGGACCCTCGTTCTGCCACTCCTCGCCAATCAGACTGCTGCAAAACATACTCTCTTTTAGTTAATAAAAACTATTTTAATTGTTTTAGTACCTTAAGATAAAATAAAGAGCTCGCTAGTCAATGCAATTCTAAATTGTTCAATAGCATAATTATCGTAGGTATTGTATTTGAGTCTTGGTCGATAGCTCTGTGACGCCACTGATTTTCTATATACGTCATATAATATATAAAATTTGTTATTTTTTTCGTTCAATATTTAATTCGCTATTCTATGTACAAATGTGTTCACAATTTTAAATAGAGTGACAATAAGTTGATCCAATGATTTTTTATCAAATAATACTATAATTATTACTTATACCGTTAACTCATGCGTAGTTACCAGAAGTATGCTTTATTGTGTTCGTTTAAATATATACTTTTTAAAAACTATACTTTTTGTAAATTTCTACTAATTATACTTAAGCTACATAATATACCTAGCAACTGTTCACCAGAAAGTCAGTACAAATTAGATGTAAAATAAAATGTTTATGCAATAAAGTGTATTATTTACTAGATATTACAGTTATAAAACAAAAATAGACATCTGAAAGAAGAGTAAGTAACATTAAAATCTACTAAACAATGAATCTACAAGACTTAAGATGTCCAGCGGCTAAACCACGAAAGGACTCTAAATAGTAAAGTACCAGACACTAGGTACCTATCAGACGTATCAACTTGTTACCAAATGGCGGCAAAAATCTACTCATGTTTTTCTTCAATACAAATATGATTATCAATTGCTTCAACAAAGTTTCTGATCTAATCAACAGTTGATGGTTGATCAAAGATGTTCCTATTTATTACTTTGAATTACGAGACGACCGCCCATAAACAATAGAAACACAATCCAACAGTCCATACTTTGAATTACAAAGAATTGGTATTCCACTGCACTCGCCATCCTGAGTCATGAGAAGTTAAGTCTTACTATCTCCAGTAGTTACACTGGCTACAATGTCCTTCAAACCGGAACAACAGTGACTACACACTGCTGCTTGGCCTTAGAAATAGACATTGCGGTGATACCTGCCCAGGTGAACTCTCACATATGAGAGACCTACCACCAGTAAATGATTAATATAGCAATTGAGATGGACTTTAAAAATGGAAAATCAGTATATTTACAAGTCGTCGCCATTTTCTGTCCTGTGTCTGTTCCAGTCTGGCATCTTCGCTTCAGACTCTAAAGATGACTGTACCTACCCATCCAGGTATCGGGAAAGGTAAGACCAGGTTACAAGCGCGGCATACTAAACACAGAACGTTTACTTTACCTATTTGTAACCACAGGCACCCGACGAAACACGTCTTGTACCCTAATGAGCTTACGAACTATTGACTTAAAATATTTACGTCTATTTTCGTCTGTTTAGAATCAATTCTTGGCGTTTTCTTAAATAGCGTTTAGAAGCGTAGGTCTTATATAGATATTTACTTGGTAGCTGCAATTAGGAATGTTTGAATATAATTTAAAATACTGAATGTATTTTAGAACAAGATATAATGTGTTTTATATTTTGAATTTTAAATACTAAACATTAATTTTCATTTTAGCATATCAAACTCGGTTCATACGGTTATTACTTGTAAGCAATCATATTCGCAAAACGAAATATACATACAAATTTAATTCCAACACTAAACTGTTTATAACAAATATTGTTGCGAACAGTAATGACCGGAGAAATAAATAATAAATGAATATTGTTTTTCGAAAGATCCAATAGCATCGTTATACTTTCAAAAATGTTGCACAATACTGTACCAGCTATGATACCGCATGAGCTCACAAAACTATCTCTAAATCTGGTCTAAATACAATCTATTGTGTTTCATACAATACCACTTGATACCCGATGTAAAATATACCATGGAATACATTTCTAACACATTTTAGGAATGTAAATTACAATTAGATTATCTACAACTATGAGATTTTTTGTTAAATACATTTATGCATTTTTTTTTAAGTAATGCATGCTGTCTCCTAAGATGTCGTAAGTCGCACATTTTTTTATGATAACCGGTAATTAATTCTTGTTATTGTTTTTGGTAGAACTTATAATAAATCAATTTATTAAATCTATGGGAATGCTTCGATGGTGTTGTTCTATTACGGTATGACGGCAGTGCTGAGGTCTCGAGTTTAATCCCCGTGTCAGGCGATGTCATACATGAGTTTCTATTTCAGTATTAGCCCGGACTCTGGTACTTGTGCCTGATATGTCGATAGGCTCGCCCTTTATCACATTATGGGATAGAATACACACAGCGGAATATGGATGCGATATGAAACACGGCCTTATACCCAAGACTAATATTTCTACGCAATGACCTATTCTGAGACAATAAGCGTAACTTTAGATAAGCAACGATTCGCATACAATCCATACAATAAACGTGTTACAAAGGCAAGATCCCATATTTACAAACAGCTATTGATATAAAGTGAAACGTTCCAGGCAAATGACTCAAAATAGGACGAGATAAGCAGCTTTATCCGAAGTCATTATATCTCTCCGTTGCCCGATGACGCGTAAATTTCAATGAACAAGGCTCAATACAGCGTACAGAACCCTTCTGCTTTCGCATTTAGATAATTTGTTCTTAAAAATTTTGAGTACAATACTTTATTTTTGGATATTTTCTTCTATCAATAGCTGCCTTTTTTCTTCGTAATATATTGCGACGAAGCAATTTAATGTATTATTTAGTATATGATACTTATTTATTGAGAGAATAATAACTTCACAGTAGATTTTTACATAGTCCATCGATGTTGATTGAAATACTGTCATTCTGAACCGAGTAGTCTGGGTAACTGTGTTATAGGCCTAACCGTAGTTATGCAACTGAGCATAGATATATCTGAAGACAAACGTTTATACTTCGATCCGTAGATATATAATATTATTATGTACTGGATATTCGCAGCTTCAAACACGTGAAAAGCCTTTCCCACTACATAAATCATAACATCTGTATAAACAAGACTGGATAATACTCGTGCCCTAGTCTCAAATCTAAATAGAAGTTATGACATGGGGTTATTGTTCGCAAATCATGAGAGTAGTTTTTGATTTTCAAATTGAGTTGAAATGATAACTTTATATTGCGCTCTTTATTAAAATCACTCTGCTATATATAATATATAATATGGATTGTTATAAAATATTAGTTGAAATTATGAGATTCACATTCATGTTAACCTATTTTCTTCTCTCCATAACGGATGTCTGGTTCGAAGGACCAAATGTTCATCACATGTAAAAGCTTTTCTAGGAATATGTCATATCTTTATTTTAGAAGAGCGTAATGTATGTATTTTACCTTCTGCATGATTAAAAAATGTAGAGGGAAGCAATGCCCAATTTGTAACCTGAAAGTCGACAACGCACAGAGAATTACTTATGGTCTAAGAATAATTATTCTGTAAAGACATATAATCGATGTTTAAGAACAGTGTACACCTATTAGTGGCCCACATGTCAGATGTTATATCTTACTGTTTTATTGCATTGAATGTTATATGTAATCCTGTTGGAGTACCCTGTTACAAATAAATAAATAAGATGTAAAGCGGCGATAGCCTAGTTGGGTGTGGAACGGACTGCCAAGACGAATGTCCGCAGGTTCAAATCCCAAGGGCACACACCTCTGACTTTTCTAAAAAAATCATGTGTGTATTCTTTGTGAATTTATCGTTCGCTTTAACGGTGAAGGGAAACATCGTGAGGAAACCTGCACATCTGAGAAGATCTCTATAAGAATTTTAAAGGTGTGTGAAGTCTACCAATCCGCACTAGGCCAGCGTGGTGGACTAAGGCCTAATCCCTCTCAGTAGTAGAGGAGGCCCGTGCTCAGCAGTGGGCAAGTATATAATACAGGGCTGATATTATTATTATTATTATTAAGTAGTTGACTAACCTACCCATTTAGCTTCTCTATAGAATGATGACAACCTCTATCTAAATTAATAAACTTAAATCGATATCTCCAGATCGATTCCGAAAGTAAACCAATAAAAAAAATAGTTTTAAACGTAACGATCGTACTTTATTCTGATCGATCCAAAGATAGCAATTATGATAAATTTCAATCGAAAGTTCGCCTGTTGTAAATATCTGTTTTTCCTAATTTTCAATAGTTCAAGATTAGGCAGCATAGTATGCATAATCGTAGGATAATGGCCGATAGTACAATTAAAAAGCGAAATAATCGATTATGTATGGTTGCGTATGTTATATAATTGTTTTGCATATACAGTTCATTTGTTTACAGTTTCTATTGTTCCTTCTTAGATACAACCGTTATAATTAAAAATAAAGGTACGTTAAAATTTGCCAAAAGAAAATTTAGTTTAAATTTAAAACACTTCATTTGGCAAACTGTTGTTATACATACCGCCGTTTTCAATGGACCAAAGCCTAGTTTTGACAAACATTCAAATGACTTATTGTGATTGGTTGATTCTCGGAATCGGATCAAAGATTAACATTGAGATCGTTTATTAAAAACTGTAATGACAAGTGTATTTAAATGTGCTTTTCTTATTTTCCAGATGGCATCGTTAAGTAAAAATACGTTATTAGTATTGGCTATAATTAATTTATATTTTTTCATCTGCTATTGCGACGCGACAGTACGATTATGTACGAGAAGAAATGGCGGGAAAAACGCAACCATCATTGAATGCAAAGTGGTCGGTACTGACCAAAAATATTATTATTATTATCCGAATTACTTTTACCCTTATTACTATCCTACCTACTATTATTATTATCCTTATTATTATTTTTACGGATAATAGTTCATATTAAATTAGCACGTATTAAGAATTTGTTTACTAGAATCGAAGGAACTTATTGCAATAACAAAATATTTTACAAGAAAATAAAACAATTTTGGATGAATACTTATATTCATTTAACGGTATAAATATAAAAATATATACACGAGATACCTATATCCAATTTTTTCTGCCCATTTTTCATGAGCCATTGATGTAAACTTGAAATTTTTTTGCGATAATTATTCTCCTGTAACATATTATTTATGACTAAAGATCTCAAGTAAATCATAGTATAATTTAAATCTATAAGAACTTAACACCACCGATAATGTTGACGGGTCTTCCTTTGTACTTCTTCGAAATATCATTCTCGATCTGAAAAAAAAAATACTTAATCAGCCATAATAATGTTAATAAATAAATATTTATAAGAGGACTTCATTCAAGTTCTCAACGTTATGTTTATTATATCATAAATAAGTTAAGATCCCCATAATACACTTAGAAGCTAATATGTGATGACATCACGCTGCAAACGTTACTAAAACGCATAGCAGACGGGAGGAAGTCGGGGATACGCCGTCTGTACAAATTTGGACTGAAAACGCGTGTCACTGGTATAAAATATGCCTTATGTAAAGGTCTCATTATTAAATACTGCTAATCTGTTATTCCTAATTAGGCTGTCATTCTCTAGTTAAAATTAATTCGCACTAAAATTAGCGCTTATCTAGCTGGGATAGCTGATGCTCATGACGACATCCCAAGCTGATGCTCATAATAACACCACCTCCCTAGGGAGTGGTAAAGATATAATCCCCTAGCTGCTCACATTGGCCTGCAGCTCCTTGGTGCGGTGGTGCAGCGTGGCGAGCGCGGGGCGCAGGCCGGCGGCGCGCCCCTCGGCCGCCGCGCGCTGCTCGGCCGCGCGCTCCGCCAGCTGCGACAGCTTCTCGCACAACACCAGCTTCTGCTTCAGCTGCCCCGTCAGCACGTCCACGTACCTGCAGACATGCCAACATTTTTAAAAATGTTTATTGGTAAAAAGCTGGACCGTCTGACGAACCGTTGGACGGACCGTTGGATACTAATCCCTGCCCTGTAGGTGGGGGCGTTAGACAATTCCCCTATGGTCTTTCCTGCCTGTTGTAAGAGACCACCTTTAAAAGACCATAGGGGTATCGCGGATGCACAGTGCAGCACAGTGAGGTCTATTGCAACACCTATACTATTCTAGCCATTATTTAGTGTATGGTGTGAAAGCTAGAATGGACAGCAGCATGAGGGATATGGACTCGTACTGCTGTTGATGCCGAGGGTGTCTTCTGGTACACGAAGACTTTTGACCGCTATAACAAGATGCTACACCTACCTAGGCGAGTGCTTCACATTGTGCAGGTGGTTGATCTCCGGAGCAGTGAGCTTGCCAGTGGCGACCTGCACCGCATCCAGCATACCGGTCAACGCCGCCACGCTCTCTGTTGGTAGTTGCTGTAGAAGACTGAAGCTGTGGCTCTCAGCCGCTGTGTTCTCTTCATATAAACGCATTTTTAGGAATGATTCCAACTAAAATTATAAAAAAAAAAATTATAAGTACCACACTGCAAGTCGCAATAGTGATTGGTCCCACATAATACAACTCCTATTGGTTTACCTTTGCTACATTGTTAAAGAGATAATCATATGAAATATGATTAAGAAAAGTGGGATCAGTTTTAAATTCTCATGCTTTTTTAAGTTCCTGGTCACAATTTCACACTACATACCTCCACAAGCTGGTCAATGATTAAGTTCCTTGTGGTGGGATTGTCCAGTAAGGTTAACGCGTCCTTTCCCCGCGCCACTCCCCCTCCCACGCCCTGCTCCTCTACCACTATGCCGGACTCCTCTAGCGATACCCCCGCTATTACCACAGACAGATCCTGGAATATGCAATAGACTTACTTATACTATTAAATTTTGTTTTACTTAAAAAACACAAAGAATTGTGATATTTTTTTTTTATTTTCAAACCCACTCAATGCTGAAAAAGGAATTGTGGGAATTATTATTACATTCAGGAACTCTGAGCACCTTCGAGATTGATCATTAAGGTACCGCCGTTCCGGCCATCATTACTACCTTAAAATGTATAGTAAAATTAAGGGATGGGTCAAGCAATAATATGCAATGTATTCAAAATAAAATATCACCCCTGGATTATATACTGTCCCACTACTAAGCACAGGCCTCCTCTTCCGAGTGATTAAACTTCATACACCCTCGAAATACCTATGAAGAACTTCTCAGTTATGCAGGTTTCCCCACGATGTGTTCGTTCGCCGTTAAAACAAGCAATAATTCACAAAGAATACACATATAATTTTAGAAAAGTCAGAGATGTGCCTGTAGGTTTTGAACCTGCGGACATTCGTCTCGGCACTCTTTTTCACAGCCAAATAGGGTATTGCCGTGTCTACTTACTATACTGCCGTGTTAAGCGCAAAAGCGATATGTCAGGGAAACCTTATTTCGAGATAATCAAAATTTTGTAAATATAGTTTTATAGTTTTGTATGTAAAACTGAGATAGAGAAACTCATTAAGGTATTATTTTAACAAGTTCTAAACATGATATTGTTATATAGCTAAGTATATATTATACATGGGTATTTCTTTAAGCTATTTGACGACATAAAAATTAATAAGCCGCTTTTAAGGTTAGCACGACAGTCAGAGGCGGCCTTTAGGGGAGGCGAACCGGGCAACAGCCCGGGGCCTCGCGCTTACAGAAGCCTCGCGGGACCCTTTTTTTACGTTCTTACCGACGAAACTGTTAAAACAGGGGAAAATTTTTAATTCTCTGCCTCGCTTCTGTTTCTTTTTGCCTTTCGCCTGGGACTTCGCATCGTATAGGGCCGCCACTGACGACAGTATAGGGTTATTATTCGTACTTCGTAAAATTTAATTCACTCACAATTTCTCCTGGCGTCTCGCTGTCGTCGTGTCCCCAATCAATCTCACCAATCGCGTCACCATCGCCAAAGTCTATTTCAGCAGCGGGAGCCACCACGTCGATAGCAGCGATATCGAGACGGCTATTGTCACCAAAATCTATCTGATAACAAAATGGAAAACAATCTAAAAATATTTCGTTTGCTTTAATAGGTTTATATTATTTTTGTAATATAAAACTATTACAGAAATGGCAGGTGAAAAAATATTTTGTCATATTGATTTCATGCTTTATGGTCATCGAACATAAGGTTTTGTGTTATTTGATATGTACTTTTAAATTATGTTTTGTTCCTACATATGAATTTCAAGACCTACATTTTACAAGTTGTTGCACCTTTTATAAAAATACCGAGGATAAAGACACACACTTATGATAATAAATTTCTATTAAAGTAGAGAATTCTTAATCGAGAAAACGATGCGCACCCGCAGCGAGTTTCCGGCGCACCTACAGTGCCTCCGTTCTGCTGTGAATTCGTTCACAATTCACCAGAGCTATTGTTTTTTTTAATACCATAATTACCTGATCACCCGCACCCTGGTCTTCATCTTCAAACTCTATATGTATTGGATCCGGTTCCACACTGAGAGGCGGTTCGCCGTAACTCCACTCGTAAACCGTAGTGTTGCCATGTTCCACCACATACTGTAGTAACGGTAACACCTCCATGGCTTTATCTTCTAGAATATACTTTGTGAATGCTGAGTAAAGTTGGAATCCTGGTTGTAAAGGTTTTAGAGATTTTCCTATCTGTAAAGGAAATAAATATTTTATATGATATATTTTTATATCCCGGGTCGGGCAAAGTGATATTTGGGTTTTCCTACTCAGTATCAGCCCGGAGTCTGAAATTTGTGCCCGCCGGGGCAGCCCCGGGGCTCGCCCCCTATCACATCATGGGACGGAACATACTTGGCGAAAAGTGGGTGGCCCTAGTGGCGCCTCTGCATACCCCTTCGGGGATAAATACGTGATGTTATGTATGTATGTATATATTTATGTATATATTTTTAAGAAGCAGTCAAATGTCACCTGATATAGGAAACATCATCTGGACTTCCTGAATAAAAAAAGATTGATAGTGCATTATCTGAAGATAGAAATTGGGATAATTAGATTATTACAATAATGTCAAGTGAAAGATTAATTATAGTAAAAAAAAATGGAATGTCTGTCCATTTGTTAGGGAGCCATTATACCACAGACAGACATACAGATAGAATCACACACACAGATATGTACATACATCTTAAACTTATAGCACCTTTTTTACCATCAAGAGTTAAAAAAGGGGCTGCCCTAACTGTGACTACTTTTCTTTAAAGACTTATGCTCCCAAACACTTTCAGTGCTTCTACATAGGGGTGGTGCAAGGTAAAATTTCCTCTGGAAATCTTTGTATGCTATTCAAATCTCACACATTTCAAGTACTAATAATGACAATAATAATACCTTATCATATATTTCAGGCAGCTCTTTCAGTCTATCCACTAACTCCCTCTTGATCTTGTCTCCCTGAATGCCGAGCTGTTTGCAAAGCTGCAAAAACTCAGACTTGCTGGACGCTACATTCTTTAAGTAGTCTAAGTGTTTCTTTTCACATTCCTGAAAGTGTACAATTGGATTAGAAATCAAATTTGTCAACAAACTTGTTCCATGATGCTTAGGCAATATATTATTATTATTAGAAAATAACAATATATTTTCCTAAAGAAAAACATAGGATTATATTTACTAAGATAGATACTCATATGGTTTGTTTTTTTTGGGTATTAAGAATTTTTTGAGGGTACGCTAATTCTTGAAAGTTCTAAGTCCATAATTTTTATACCCCCATATAAAAAGCTCTGCCTATACATATTATCAAAAGTATAGTTCCATATGGTAATTAACACATAAATATTTATATAAATATTTACTTACAGCTTGCACCTGCTCCTCCTTCGCAATCTGTTTCTTGAGCCCCGGTATCTCATAGTGAATGTTTCTAACAAGCATCTGTGCTGCCTCAGCTAAATACAGATTATCCTTCTCATAATTCCTCACCACATCCTGCCAATCTTTCATCCTCTGAGAGCCGTATCTTCCAAAGAGGTTCTTAGTGTCAGCCTCGGTTTCTTTGAGAATGTCTATGATTTTCAAACAATGAAAGTAGTTTATATAGCTGCCAGAGAGTAAAGCAGCTATGTCGTCGTGCGCTGGCATGTCTTGTATTGCATTATTAATCTTCTCCCGCACTGGAATAATGCTCTTCTGCCATTCTTTATTTACATGACGACGGCTTATCAACCAATCTTGTAGTTTGCCAATGTTTATATCAATTGGTATGTTGCTTTCCTAAAAGAATACGATGTAAATTAATACTAAGAATGTAACTATGTTAAGATTACAAAATTAACGTACTTACATCCATGTTTCCGATATTTTTATGTTATTAATAAACAAAACAAGATAAAATTTAAAAGACTACACTCCAGCTGATGTGCTTTGTGGCCATGACGTGTCAACTGTCAATTTCAACAATTCTGACAAGTGACAGTATATATAAAAATGACAAATACGTTGCCACAAATAAATTATTGATTGTTATTTTAAATTTCTATCATGCAATATATATAATAATAAGCAAAGAAATAATATAATAATAAGCAAAGAAAGTTATCTGAGATCCAGGGTTCGAACCCCAGGTCAGGCAAAGGGAAATTGAGTTTTTCTACTCAGTATCAGTCCGGAATCTGGAATTTATGGCGATAAGCTCGTTCTTGTCACATCACAAGAATGTTTGTGAGTGTGTGTATAGGTTTCACTTTTATAGTCGTTTTAATCGGTACAAACATCAGGAGCAGCGTGTCCAGTTTCAATCATTCTATAAGTAGCTTAGATTACTCTACACAAAACAGAAAAAAAAACATGTAGTACAGTACATATTATAGATTTCTATTTCGCTGCAGTTGGTCTGCGCACACCCAACGTCAATGTTTGAAATTGAAACAAATAGGACCAATAGAATTCATAAACATAAGAAAACATAAGAAATCATTACAGAATACATAAAATTAAATGCATAAATATTCCGTAAAAAAAACTCTATTTAGTATCAATTCAAAACGAATCAAAAGTTTATTGCTCAAGACTATGGCGAATTGATAAACATTATCAAAGAACTTGCTCAAGTATACACACACACAAATAAACCTAAATATTTTGTTATCTCGCGTTCGGCTGTCTCCAACGCGGTTAGATAGATAACAACACACATTAGTGTACCAAAATATACTTTCATTTAGTACAAAACATACGTTTATGTATTTATTTTTTATAATGATATGAATTTGTTGTTTAGATCAGATTTGTTTTAATATAATATTTATTTAAGAATCTTTTAATATGGATTCAAACGATTTATTTGCAAATAGGTGAGTACCTTTTGTCATATATCTAGAATTACACTTACAAAACGCATCAGCGTTTACTGTACCAAATATACATAAGTCAATGATTTAGTATAAATAAAATATATCCATAGCAGTGTTTCGAACCGGTTTTATATAATAAACTGTCATGGTGTAAATTCGATTCCTTGTTCCCAGTTACCGCAGGTATGTTTCAAAAATTAGTTTTGTTTCTGGGCTAAATATTATATTCTAACATTCGCTGCATAGGACAATGTTGTGAATGATACAAAATTAGTGGAACGTGAATAACCTAAGGCTCGCTAGAATAGTTCGAGATCATTCTATACCTTTTTGAAATTACCTAATATTGGAGAAAAAAGGAGAATGGAAAAGCTCGCCACAGAGCTCGCCCATATCAAAATTTGTTCGGGGTTCTTCAGGGTATTGCGAGCCTATGGGGGTCGCTTAATCTAAGTATATAATATAATTTATATAAATTAAGCGATAAAAGTTCCGCTTTATATTTTGCCGGAATAAAATGGAACTTACATTTTAAGTTAGACATCTAGCAATACTTACATAGGTGAAAACTATATTCCATTCTATGTCGTAGTTTTACCATGATACTTACGTATACAAACATACACAAGTAATATTTAAATAAGTGCCACAATTTATTTTGCCATAATTAAATTTCATAAGTAAATACTACTTATATGACGCGTTTTCATGTTTTACCTGTAACGCTAGGCTATTGTAATTTTTTTTGTAACAAACGGAATTTTTTTTTCATTGTTTAAAAAAATACTTGCAGTACTAGTGCTGCCGAACCATAATAATAATTATACTATTCGAAACTGTCCATTATACGTTAGAATATTCATATAAAGCAAATCAGATTTTTTATCTTTCTACAATAATACATGGTAAAGGAAAACATATAAATAAATTATATATCTTGCTATTTCATATCAAAAACAAACGAATAAATACACTTCACACCTTAATCCCTGAAGGGGTAAGCACAGTTGCATACAGGCACCCACTTTTCGCTTTGTGTGCTCTGTCATGTGAAATGTAGGTAGCATGATTTAAATTGTAAAAATATCTTATTCACGTTGATCAATCCTATTAAATTAAAAGAGTAAATTTGAGTTGTTTACTAAAAATTAGGCGCTAGTAGCAGTCTAGCCAGTCATCGATTTGGATTTTGAGCTTTGGCATCAATTCGGACTTTAGTTACCATTAAGTAGTCAATAAACACCTGCACCTGCAAACAACAAGCACCTGCTTGGTGATAATTTACTCCTCCTAAATAACTATTGTTTTTACACAAGAATCAATATATCAATAATTTCTCGGAAGCACTCAATTGAACAACTACCTACAACTCGAATAGCACCTCCGTCTGTCAAATAAATTAGAATGTCCATCACTATTGCTGTCAGCTCACAGCTGTATTATAAAATGGCCTTCAACATGCCTTCAACTTTCAAGTGTAAAGTATCTTGTAATTGATAAAACATAGATAAAGGTACATTACAATTTTATTAATATTTATATAATTGTGTTATTTTAGTGAATGTGTTTTTCATATAATTACGCAATAATAAACAGGGCTCACATAGCACGAAATGATACAAGAGAAACTGAGATTTCTTAGATAATAATAAAGTTAATATTCCATTTATAAATTAATAATAATATGTATGTGTCTATTGGTACATATAAAAATGTTTTATATTCTAATGGACGACTAATATTTAACAGTATTGAACTTATGATTCTCAATTACTTACTTTTAAATGTTTTAAATTAACATAATCTAAATTGGCAGAATATTTAAATGACCTTTGATTTTTTGCGTGTTTTTAAGTTTTGTCGTCTTGTTTTTTATAGATACTAGATAGGTAGGCACTTAACAAAAGATTCCAAGATTGATTTTAAAAGTGATTTTATTACATCTGAGAATTAAATATTTTCAGTCTTCCAAGTACTTCAACAGCATCTGATGAAGGTGTGATATCTGTGGATGTATCAAGAGGAGCTCTGGTGGACTCCATGACAGACATGTCTGAGACGGCCATACCTCCTGACTTGATCATGTAAGTGTACTTGTGATACAAGTTTATAATGGCTGCCATACATGCTACGGTCCATCGGAAAGGTCCACCGATGCTGGTATGCCTGCGCCGGCAGACCGAAATGTGTGTGGGAATAGACCTGTGCAGATTTTTGAGCCTGTGCAGGCGACCAGCGCAGGATCGAAAATCAATTTTTTCAATTGATACCTGCACAGATGACCTCCCCGGTAGACCGTAGCGTGTATGGCTTACTTAAAATTACTGGTAAAATTAGAGCCTTTAAGTCCAGGAGTTATATAGGAACATCCAAAGTCTATATGTTACCTTTATTAGCCCAAGATAAAAAAATATATAGATATATTTATTTAAAATAGGTAAATGTTCTTTTTACTGTTTTAGCTCAGCAGAGGCAAGTGGAGAAAATGTAGAAGATTCAGGAAAGCTTACATTAGCATATGAAAGGCTATATGAAGTACCCAGGACTATAGTGGAGAGATTCTCTGATCATATCAAATATATAGACCTCAGTCACAATAAGATCACGTAAGTATTATTTCATATTATGGTATAATTTTTTTTATTTTGATGTATACTTTTGCCAATGAATCATTCATTTGAAATTAGGCTGTATAGTATATTATTCTGCTTTATTTGGGATTATAAAATATATCAACATAATACTTGATTAGTGATTCATTTTTGTAAATATAACTGATTATGGGCTGCAATAAAAACAAATAGATAAGCTGTTAAAGAAAGGAGCGCTGTAAAATACATCAGAAAGTCAAAATGGCTTTGTTATCTAATATCTATATTGCTACAAGTTTTACAATAATATATTACTAATTAATGATTATGAACTACTTTATATCTATCTGTTAAATAATCATGTTTTAAATCAGAAAAGAATTATATTTTTATTCTCTCCTAGACAATAGCTAGATCTTGAAATATCTTCATGTGTAGTTATATGAATTATGCGAATAGGAGGAAAACTATTACTTAAAAATATAATTTGTCATAATTCCATATAAAATTTCTTAATTTTTGCACATTTTATTTGCTTTTACAATATATTAACATAGAAAATTATCCTTTTGCTTCAGGAACCTGGATGCTCTAGTACACTTCAAACATCTAACATCTCTGATAGCCGACCACAACCCAATCACTGAGAACTGCGTTCTGCCACCGCTGCCAAAGCTTGAATTACTATGGTCAGTAGTAATACAACCATGTTATTACTATCAGTTTCATACTGAAGGAAAATAATAGTTATTAAGGTGCCACTAGGATTTTAAATATTAATACTGCGGTGCTAAGCTCAAAAGCGGTATCTCAAATCAAAATCTTGATTTTTATGTCGTCAGATACCTTAAAGAAATACCCATCCAATGAACTTACCAAAATAACAGTATCTTGTAATAGAACTTTTTAAAAAAAGCTTTAAGAGTTTCTCTATCTCAGTTTTACATATAAAACTATATTTACAAAAGTTCGATTATCTCGAAATAAGGTTTTCCTGACATACCGCTTTTGCGCTTAACACGGCAGAATAGTGATAATAAAAGATGGTGTTTAGTAATTTCCCTACACGCCCAAGAAAGTAACAAAAAGTAAAGTCTTACTTTACTTTTTATTACTTTCTATTTCAATGCTGAAAGTAAAATTCGAAGAATGCAATGACTTTTCCGTTCATATGCTACTTTATATTTAACAGGTTAAACCACTGCAAAATATCATCCCTGTACCCGTGGGTGGGTAAGTTGAAGGACTCGTGTCCGAACCTGCAGTACTTATGTCTAATGGGCAACCCGGCCGCGCCGAGCTACTTCAACGGAGGTACCTTCTACGAGTATTTACAATATAGGTGAGATTTTACAAAATTCCCCTATAGATTACAAAACATCAAGTTGTGAATATTAGCTGCTTAGTTTGGAATTATTATATAGTCACTACCATTACTTTGTTACTTAAAAAACCTAGGTTTTTATTAAAAAGAAATACGCCGAATCTTTTATTTAAGATTTTTTCTTACTATAATATAAAATAGTTTCCTGCACTTAATAGAAATAGTGTCCTGAACCACCTTTAAATGTAGTGAACATTTTACGGAACCGGATATTTTCCGAATTATCCGGATTTTAACCTTAAAATGAATTAATTCGGTAAATATCCGGCTCGAAGGACCAAACTCAAAACCATGTACAAGACATCAATATTTTGTTCTATACCTTATAGCAACTATAAATAAAAGCCATATGATTTTCGTTTGGAACATTTCTACCGGCACTAACCCACTAAAATTACAATTTCTAGGTTATTCGTGATATCCCAGTTTCCATCATTGAACCACTTGGACGACAGGAAAGTGACGGATGACCAGCGGGCCGAAGCCCACAGACTTTACAAGAGGCCGTTCCTGGAACGAATCATCAACCCTGGATCTGGAGGGATATCAATTCTAAACTCCTCTGTTAAATGGAATAATGTTCAAACCAAACTGGCTTCCTTGTGGGGTAAAGACAACGGCAGAAATAATAGAAATCTTTTGATTTAAATGGATTGCAGAGAAGCAATGGCATAAATTATCTATAATACCCGAGGTATTTATTGTGTTTGAGAGGTATTTTCGGATATTTCGTGTAAAGGAAAGCAGGTTTGAGGATTTACTTGAAACAATTAAATCCTCAAACCTGGACACACGAATTAAGTACTGTTATTTGATATTTCAAACAATACATAATTTTTGTGATATTTCAAGCCTATCTTATATTTTTGAGTAGATATGGTGCTCCCTATAAGATGAATTGTTCTTATTAACTATACATTGGCAGCCATACTTCCCGTTAAATCAATTGTTTTGACACTTTTGAAGTATAATAAATGATTAACGGGTGTTTACTATTTCTAGACTTTGCTATAATCTATTTCTTACTCTATCTACCAGCCTAATAATGTTAAGATAGTTTTAATATAATAATGTAATATATTCATACTTAAAATATTGTTCAATAATAATATTGTTATAAAAAAAATGTATTTGTAATGTAGTCCCAAATTAAATAATTATCATGACATATAATAGTAAAAATCAGGAAATCAGGTAAAACTTATATTTCATTGTAATAACAAAATTTACGCTATGTGGATATGGCGTAATATTCTATAATTTATAAAACACTTCTAACATTACCCTACTACTGGCATTTTTAAAAAAATAATTTATTTTTGGGTTTAATTCAGTTTAATTTTTTTTTTTTGTTATTTTCGACAATTAATCGCATTCACTAAACTTCGTCTAAACTATAAATTACCGATGGTTGTGGTTGCATTCCTGCCATTTTACATTTGAATTCTTTTAAACAATTCAACATTCCTTTTAACAGCAACCATGACTACTATTTCGCAAATAGGTACTGATGGACTTTTTTATAAGCTAATTTAATAATTATTAATTTAGAAAGACTATGGTGCTACAAAAATACCCACAGGTCTGTAAGCACCAAGAAATTAAAATAATCTAATTAATTTAGTTGGTAAAATGTATTTCGTAATCGCATCCTTAATCGCCATCAATCAGAACAAAAATTAAGCTGCGCCAAACGTGTTTTGATGTGCGTACGCATACGTTCGCAATTTGAATGAAACGGTTATTAAAAATGGCAGACTCGCGATTAAGAATGTAAAAACAATGCTAAATAGAGTACTCGACGAAAAAAATATTACGAAATATCTTACTGTCGCTTCTTTTGCTGACGTTACGTATTTTCATTACAAAATATAAGATTACGTTTATGTAATTTACACAATAAATGTTTATGTAAAAGATCATGTAGTCGTAAGATATTGATTAAGTTTGGTAATAAATATGAATAATGCTGAATTTCGTAACTACATAGTTTGCAAATGAATTATCTCTCTGTGTAATATTTTAGGGTAACTTAGTAATTGTGTATCTAAATTGACGCGATACGTTTTTTTTTAATATAAATGTATTGGTAATATTTGTAGAATAAATCCGTCTTATTGATTTATTAACTGTGAAATCGGTGAATTCTATGGTTCGATTTTTAAGTCTGGCAATGAGATGCCAACGACTGGGTTCGGCGACCAACAAGAGCGCCGTAGCCTGCCTGTCCCTCTGGGTATAAGTCGTGAGCTTATTATTTAATATATAATTAAGTTTATTATTTAAATAGCAAGTTGTGATAGATACTTATGAAATTAAACACTGTACGATACAGGTATTTGTTATATTACTTATATTTACATTATGCTACATTGTTAAATAAATTCTTTATCAATTAAATAGTTGTTACATTTCCTCCCTAATAACCGTATTTTAACCAAATCATATTGAAAGAGATTTTACCAAAATCTAACTTAAGTTATAAAAGACTAGCTTACTTTAATTTTGAGTACACAACAGGCGCGTGCGCAGACGTCTTTACAGGGGTCTGACCCCCAAAGACTTCACAGACATCACAAATATATTTTGTAAATGTGAAATATAATATTTAATCGAATAAATCAAAAGCCGGTTTCTTCCACGCTGTAAGGTCTACATAAGGAATGGAGTTGTAATCGTCGCAACTGTATTTCGGATTGTAAGTGGATTCAACTTCAAACGCCTTTTTTTGCACGTAGTACACGCCGTCAGTGTTGTCACAAATCAACCTCGCCATTGACGTTTTCTTTATTTCTCGTAGTTGATCTGTTAAATAATTAATTTTTCAATACCAATAATAAATTCTGTTTAAAATATCGACACGAAATCAGAAAGAAGTTAAACGCAAATCAGACTACAAATGAGCTTTTTATTTTTAATCACATCAGGTAATAAATGTAAAGTATAACTATTCTTGGTAAAAGTATTTTCGAGTCTAACACTGGTTCGTTTTAAGAAACATCTCAAGACTTAATATCTTGAGTTTTATTAAAGAAAAAAAAGAAAAGAAAAAAATATGTTCTTTTCTAATTGCATCAACATTGGACAATGACATTGCCGGAATCATCTTACCTGGCGTAAACGAGTGTGGCATTTCCCCGTTATCGTAAAAGAACCTGTCTCCTATCCTGGTCCTGTAGAACTGCTCGGCCACGATGCAGTGGAACGTGTGTCCCAGGATAGAACCCTGCACGTCTCGCTCCATAGCACCACCCACTGCCAAGTCTATATCGTCCACGCATTCGTACAGTTGAGCGAGGGCGTTAATTCGCTGTGAACAGGTACGTACTCAGAAATTATAATGGGCATATAAAAATGGTGTGCGTGGACGCATACTCTTGTAATAAATTTCAATATTATATAGGATAATATTTTCGAATTTTAGTTGTTTTGTTTTATGACTATTGGATTTTTTTTATACTTACATCTTGTGATATTTCTCCAGCTAAATCTTGAAATGTTCTTGCTTTTCTGAGACCACAAATTTCTCTAAAAATATCAGTAATATATGTTTAATTATTTAAATGTTAACTAATCATAACCAATTAAACATAGAAATTCATATTATGATCCTTCATAATTATTTTTGGACTCCAGTACTTATACCGTCAGAAAGAGACTCGGGCTTATAAGAGCAGCTAATTTTCATCGATAAGGCAATATAGAAGAACAACAAAGTCATAATTGTATTCATTAGCAATTTTGATGTAATATCCTATATAAAATACCTACTTAAGTTTTCAGAAAGCTAAATTAATTGTTCACAAGAGGTTTACCGTTTCCACACTCCATATTCTCTCCAGTAGCATCTATTATAAAAAAAAAACAAACCTGTAATCATTATACGAAGCCAGGCCATGGTCCCTGCCCCTCTGTATGTCCATAGCTATGAGGTCCAGCCCCCATCTATTGTGAGACTTAAACAACAAGTTCGATATCTCTCCGGTAACAAAGGGATCTGACTCAGCGGCGTGATGCGCCACTATACCGCGGACGATGTCGTCGAATGATTCTGCAGTTTGCTCCAACAGACTCGGGTTGAAGTAGTGGTCGCTTATTCTGAAGAATAGTAAGTTCCTTGTTTCTTATGTTTATCGCGTAAACATTAAAATAGAACTATTTTCTGGATTTTACCGCGGTTTTTTATATTTTAATTTTCTCCCGACATTTCGAACCACCACCACCAACAGTTATTTATAAAGTTGTATAATTGTAAAATGTTGGTAGATATTGTAAGTTTGAGTTTACGGACGACTAACACTTCAGTCCCACACCGTGTCCACGAAGGCTGCACTCTTCGAAACGTCGGGAGAAAACTATAATATCGACGGTCCCTACGTAAAGTATCGAATCTGCAAAATTGCATTTTACGGATTCATTACTTTGCATAGGGACCGCCGATATTTGAACAGTCCTTATTAAAATGAACTGCATTTATTTAAGACAATAAGGATGGAAGTGCTTATCGCCATGGTAATTTAACACTAAACAAGCGATGTATATTACGACGGTCTTCGGTCAGATTCAATACTTTACGTAGGGACCGTCGATAGGTATATAAAACCACGATAAAATCTGTAAAATAGTTCGTATTGTTGGTCATGATATTTTTAGCCGGATAGTGACCACTGTACTTAAGGTGTAAAACCCACCATAGTGGCCCATGTAAGTGTATTGCATTCCGGAATCAGTGTATGTCCTGTTTCAATAAGGAGGGTATAATTGTGTTAATGGAGATAGACCATCTTCCGTCATTCTACACTATCTGGACCACATTTCACTTACCATCAAGCGCACTAGTTTCACTTTGCTCCCAAAAAATTGGTCAAATATTAAAACTGATTAAAAATCAAATTGTTTCCAAAGATCAATCAGCTCATCCTGACTCACTGCTGGATATAGGCCTTACTAAAAGAGCATCTCGGTCTCAAGCACCCATCCATTCGCTACCGACTGTTTATTCCAAATTCTCAGTCCAAAGTTCACCGAAGTTCAACTCTTGCTCTCAACCATAAAAAAATATGCATAATCATTATTCATCCAATGTTACTTATATACAACAGAAGCCACATACCAAACTTTTTTAAACCTATAAAATACGTGGAAAAACATTCCGCCTCTCCGTGATTTTAAAATTGCTATCAATTTATAGTCTTGATAGGATCACCTGTGTAAGTAAGCAGCTTTGTAACTAGAAGGGCAGGCCATGATGGTGTCCGGGACTATGGAGTGGAGGAACCTGAACGCGCCCGCTCCAAACCCGTTGATAACTCCAGGGTTGACGTCCTCGGAGTAGTCCCGGCTGTAGAGGTTCGATGGAGATATCCGGTAATACCGTAGGTAGTTCTCTCCTGTAAAACATCTATAGTTTTGGCATCATCACCACCTTCCTTACCAGACGTAGGCAGAAATGAACATAGACACAGTTCGCTAGTGTTAGGGCTCATGTGCCCATAGAAGACGCATTATCGCTACCACCACTTGGAGTCCATTGAAACGGTTATGTTGGTTTCACCGGCTTAACGGGCCAATGTCGACACTCAGAAGTATAGCATCATCTGAGCAAGCATTAGACCAAGTCCCTAACCCCTGTATAACATACACCGGCATACCAACCAAAACCCGCGGTGGCCCTCCTTCGGCGCAGACGGGATGGCCCAAAGGTGTCTTGTTGCAATAAGATAGCTGCGCAGAACCGTCCCTGAAGACGTGTGTATTGCCATGTATCGTGCAAATTCCAACCTCCGAACTCCGGTCTCATAATAAGCAAAATAAACCAATACCAATTTATTGCTAATAATTAAATAATTAAGTGCTATTGAGTATTTCTACTCAATATCAACACGGAATTTGTGCCCTATATAACGATAGACTATCACCTTTTGGGACGGAATACACACAGCGGAAAGTGTTTGCACCAGTTGACGCCTCTGCTTACTGCTTTGGAGATAAAATGCATGAGTATGTGAGTGGGCACTTTCACTGACCCGGAGCTCAAATCTACGACCATCTTGGCATGGCAGTGGAACCAGATAAACAATAGAATAAGGGTATCAAAACCGTCTTGCCTTAAAATAAGGTGCTAATTTGCTTGCGCGAACATTATTGTCGTAGCTTCGGCCCATACGTCCTTTGTCTAGAAAGGATACTGCCGTACCCTAGGTGAAATTCCAAAATACCTAAAAAAACACAAGCTACACAAGCAGATAGTCCATTACTAAAGTCAACTACTTTACCAAAGTTAAGCGGCAGCCACTCCTGATACGTGATATGCTGGATCTCTGCTATAACTATCTTCCTCGCCTCCTGGTACAGCTTCTCGTCGCTCCACAGCGGGTTGAGGTTGCTCAGGATGTCCGCCACTCGGTTGTGCTCTCGGAGTAGAAGAGTGTGCAGCATCGCCAGGGTTGGAGTCTGATTTACTCTCACGTCACCTGTAGAATGTGCTCTTTTCTTTTTTGGGAATCGTTATAGCAGACTAGGGAAACAATATTCTTTTCTTACTCCTACAACAGCTGACTCTACACCTACTTAAACATAATATCCAAGAAAAATATCGCCCAGCTATGGTCGTTGTAGCCCTCGAAGACCAGAATAGTTTCCATTTCGTTGGAGAACGGGCAACGGGCACGGGAACGGGAATTTCTTTGCATTTCCTTTCGATGATGTTGAACTAAGCTTAGTTACATGAATACTACTCAAATACTTTTTATTACCAAGGCATTTGCAATTCTTTAAACATTAGGTACTTACCAGTAAGATAACACGGTTCAGATGAGTTTCTCAAATCGCACGCGGCTGCCTTATCATCAACTGAGGGTAGGAACCCTCTGAGCGACCCTTTCTTTTTCACCTGCCGCAGTCTCCCACCACACTTACTGCGTAGTTTCGATGCTGTTTTCTTATCGGAGCCGTAAATCGCCGACCCGTCCAGAAAACTAGTCACACTATTCATCTGCACGAAGTTTGAATAACATGAAAAAAGTTTATTTTCAAAAGACTGTTCTGATTTTTGAAACTCTTGTACCAGATTTCGATTACTCATTTAGGAGTCAAACCCAAGGCCTTACCCTAAGGCGTTTCATAGTCAGAGTACGCCGCTACTAAGTCTAGATTAATGAGCCATTTTTAACACACCATTAATAAGAAGAATAATTATAATAATTGTACCTGCTCAGCATGTCCCAAACTGCAATCCTCTCTAGGCGCGGTAATACTGCGGACCATGTTGAGGCACTTGACGCCATAGTACCCGTAGAAGGGGTCGTCGTCGGACACGCAGATGGGGATGCACTTGTCGTTCTGCCACTCTGACGGGAGCACACCTTGCCCGTTACCTAGACAGCATTGGATGCCGCCTTCGTCTGTTTAAAAAAGAAATTAGCAAATCGTTCTAAATTTAAAATTAACGACACTGTGTACTTTGTCTTTGTGAATAAAAAATAGGCCAGTGATTGTTCTAAATTTGAAATTAAAGGAACAGTTTGAAATTTCGTTTCTAATAAGTTTGAATTCTGCTAGTAACATCGAGAAATACATTTCTGTAGATCGTGTCACTGTGCATAGTTTTATTATATAATTTACTATGTATCGTTTTTACTGTCTTCATTTATAGATATTTTTGTACAAACAACCGCAACATTCGGAAGAATGTTGCCCTAACAGAGTGAGATTTCATCCCCTTAGTGGCGCCCAACGTGGTACATACCAGTAACCTCCATCTGTTGGAAGAGCAGGTCGTGAGTGATAAACTGGCCCCACTGCATGTTCATGTAAGTGAGGACGCGACTGGAGATTGGTCGGTCGGCGAACAATCGTGTTGAGAGCATGCGCGGATTGGGGAGCTGACGACCGCTACGGGCTAGTGGCATCGCGTAAATTCCTGATAATGTGAAAAGTTTTGACGTAGTATTATTGAGATTGAAGTAAAAGTGATTAGTCAAGTAAACATTAGTAAAGAAGTTCATTTTTTGTTATAGAAGGAGATCTAACATACAAAAATATATTTGAAACTTAGTAAATATTTTTTTTTTGTTTTCTTTTTTTTATTTTCCAAATATGAAAATAAAATATCAAAATCAGAAAACAATTAAAAAGATTAGAGACTAGAATCAATAAAGTACGATTTCATACTATCGCAAACAACTAAACACTGACACCAAAACAGTCTCACGTATTATAAAAATTACCCACCATCAGAATACCGCGGAGTAGCGATTCTGGTGAAAGGCGCTCCTCGCCTGCCCCACTGCGGGTGTTTCTGGTTGTTGCAAGTGCCATCGATGGACCGGTACTTGCTGTTCGAGCAGGTGATGCTGAGCGGAGAGCAGAATGACGGCACGTGGACCTTTATCACTTGATGCTCGAGAAACGCCATGAATGTGTTTGGTGTTACGTCGCAACTGCAAACAGGAATACGTGGAGTTGTTAAAGACCAAATATGGCATTGTTTTTGCTGTAAAATTACGCAGAAGCAAGATAAGATGTTTTGAGGTCTCGCTTCTGGTGCCGTAACCAAAATACCTTTGTGCCATCGTTAACGCTAACGTTGTGTATGAGAATAACATATCCTAGCGACAGACTTATCTATAAGATACGTCATTCCCATACATTTTTCTGCTTTTTATTAAGGTTAACGATTGTCGAAAAATATCTTGACTACGCCTCCAGTTATACATTTTATTGAGGAAAGTATTTAAAGGCATATACAATAAAAATAATTGGATATCGAATGTACGAATTTTGGTGATTTAAGTATTAAGTACTAAACGAGCAAATATTATAAGTTTATGAACTAACTAACAAACAAGCCACTTACCTAGAACACAATTTATTCTGCAGTAGTTTGGTCGCTGCAATCAACTCGTGCGAAAGATCCGCTGCTTTCTTAACATCCTCAGTCAATTTAGAGGTGAAGAAGTGCAGCATGGAGAGAGAGGAAGTTTCGAGGTTGATGCCACTCTTGACTAGCTCGTTACCGCGGCGGCTTGCTGCGCGGGATAGTTCCCGGCCGCAGCGAAGGCATTCCTCTACTAACTCTGGTGATATGGGACCTTCTTCTTCTGTTGGCATAAATATCATGTCTTACATTGTAATATATTGAATTAAATTGACGAGCCCTCCATAATAGACGCACATATTTCTTCAGGAATTTGTAGTTTGTTTTAATTTTGATTATTTGAAGATAGAAGCATTTAGTCTGTCCAGAAAAATCTGCGTCTCAACAGTTCCGTCAGACCGTCAGAGACTAACTTGACGACTTAGGACTATTTTATATGAAAGATCTAATTAAGAGCGAATTGTTTTACAAATACTCATACCAAGAGTTGCTTGATTTAAGAATTAAACTCAGAGCCCTTAAACACAGCATTTAATTATTTACATCAACTTAACGCATAAATACTGTAATGCAAACAGATATATCGGGGGGCCCTATTCAGTCTACGGGAGCGACCTCGTCCTTTCGCAATTTCGGACTATTCATCAAAAGACAGCTTTGATAGCCGTATAAGTAAATAGAAGTTTTTTTGACTCTCATCTATGTGGCTATCAAAGATGTCCTTCAATTAGAACGCTCGTTATAGCAAAAAGACAGATTCACCCGCATAAACGGAATAGGCCCCCTAACATATTATAATTTTTGTTTAAAATTGTTATTATCCTGTCTTTTGTTATTATAAAATAAAAAAAAACTTACCTATTGAATGACATTTGAATAAATCCGATACCAAAGAGGTCGTAGTTGCTAATAATGGACATAATGCCGACAATAAATCTCCAGTCAAAAAGTCCCAATCACTACTGAGGCAACCGTTTGTATTCGCGAAGAGTAGACACAGAAGCACTAAAACCTTAAAAACACTTTTATATTTACAAATAAATTTTTTCATGTCCATGGCTGTTGGGATTTTATACATTTAAATCCGAAAACTATGCTAATAACGGTATTTTAAATCATTTCTTTTTTCTAAAAATATTTTTAGCGAGTAACAATAAAGAGCATTTTTTAATAAAAAAAAAAGGGCTATTTAATTTTGTTTTTTTTTTGGGTATAGCATGCAGTTCCGGTATATGATTCGAACTAAAGAGGTTGACTCATAGATCAGTTAACATCTAATCATGTCACGTTCGTTGCATTAGCTTCTTTCGATCTGTAATAATTTAAACGGATAAAGCATGTACTTATCAAACATTACCTAATAATTACATGTAAGTACCTGTTCTTAAGTTCATTATATAATATCATTATTGATCCATTTTATTTTTAACGTACTCCAACTGTTCATGCATGGTGTTTGGTTAAAAAATATATAATTACTTACCTATAATTCGAAATGCTTTGCATTTATTTTGCAAAGACTTGCGTTGATGGAATAATTATAAATATACAAAGGACTTTTGAACTAGTTAAAACCGCATATACGTAAAAAATACGTTTGCAAAAACAAATAGTACATAGAGAATTATATAAACATGATATTCAAAGGATCTATTTTAAATTTCGAACGACAAACGGTTAATTTTACCCAATATCTATTAAAGTATCTACATACTACATAGCATCTAACAGGAATATCAATCTCTTAAGACACGGCTATGACCTTAGTGTCGTGGAAACCAACGCGAGATGTTAAATATAGTTCTTACCCCGGGGAAATGAAAGTTTCCAGGTAGCTTAATATTCTGTTGGGTATGACAATTTCAGGCAATCTTCTAAGTCCCTGATCTTACAATACTTGTTGCAGTACTTTCAGATTTGTATGGGCGAATTACCATACTTAATATTTTTAAATGTGTTTTTTTATTATTGTGTCCAAATCCCACTTTTGTGCGGGTACGTATCGTATTCTTACATATTTAAATAATAATCAATACTGTTTCTGTCCCAGTGAACCTAGGATCATACAATCAAAGTCCCTTATTATGTGGCAATTAGACCAAAATGCAACGTTTTTTGTTTCAATAAAACATAATATTTATTCTTAAAATTTTATTTATTCGTTGCGCATTCTCAACTGTAATCCTTTACCAAAAGTAATTTGATAAAAGTAACATTTAACGATAATAATAAATTAAATGGACATGTAATTGACACGAATAGACGTATGAACCAGTTACCAGAAACAATAAACTTTAATATCTGGGCGGTATTTTTTATGTAGGCGTTGTAATATAACTTAGTATGCGAGATAAAAAAGACTGGCTTATAGATAATTATATTTTTTTAATACATTTATACCGACATTTAGACGTCGCCCAAACGCTGTCAGATTGTTTTCGAAAAACACTTAACTACTATAAATATGACAAATAGTCCATTGAAAAGTTACATTTGGAGTTGCGTTTTTTAGAGGACGCAATTTTATTTTTTTGAAGTGTAGGGGGGGTCAGTCTAAAGCTAAAACCAAGTTTGTGGGGTCGCCACCCTTGTCCCACGGCCGCCATCTTGAAAATAGGGGTTGAAATGGTTTTTACGATGTATCTCTTAAACTATTTATCTGACAAAAAAAATGTAAGAACATTTTTTGTTGCAAATTAAATTCTCTACAACTTTGGTTTAGTAACTTTTGTCGTAGAACTATAAATAAAAAAGTTATAAGCGAAAATATTAAGAAATTTAATGTTAAGCAATGTCCATTGCAACGTCATCAGAACGTGTGTTTATAAGGTTCATAATATTTTTTTTGTACTCTCATTAATACCCAAATACCCAAGGGACCATTAGGAAACAAAAGAACATCTGCCTGCTATTATTATTATTATTTCTAACCTCTCTTATTGTAAGAATAGCTGATAATATTGTATTGAAGTTGTCGTAAGTTATTTATTAAACTTTTAACTACTTTTAAAAAAAAGTAGTTTTCACTAAAGTTAAAATCGTGTCTAAAATCATTCGAAATCGTCTTCAAAATTAAAAACAGAATAAAATACATACGCACGTACAGAAATATGTAGCACAACTAAAAGATATAAGTTGAACGACAACTTCAACACAATATTATCAGCTATTCTTACAATAAGAGAGGTTAGAAATAATAATAATAATAGCAGGCAGATGTTCTTTTGTTCCCTAATGGTCCCTTGGGTATTTGGGTATTAATGAGAGTACAAAAAAATATTATGAACCTTATAAACACACGTTCTGATGACGTTGCAATGGACATTGCTTAACATTGAATTTCTTTGAGATTAAACTAATTTTCCGGATTCTATCGCGGTTTTTTGTTTTTTATTTTTCTCCCGACGTTTCGAAGACTTTGCAGCCTTCATGGTCACGGGGGGGACTGAGGTGTTGTTCATCCGCAAAGTCAAAGTTACAATATCTACCTACATTTATTTATAACAACTGATACTGATAAATATCTGAACGGTGAATCTCATCACCATCCAAAACAGTTAGCTACCGTGGGCAAATCTTTGTTTCAGAGAGCACAAGGAATCTGTGACGAGAAACACCTGGCCGCTGAGCTGCAACATGTCAAGCAAGTACTGCGAGACAACAAGCTCCAAATTCCACGCCGCCGTCACAGAAACCGAGTGAAACCAGCCACAGTTGAACGTGTTCCGGTTGTATTACCATATGTAAGAGGAGTCACCGACAAGATTGGCTACATCCTGAAGCGTGCTTCCATAAAAACTTATTTTAAGCCGCCTAAGAAGATTAGTCAATTTTTACCACCTGTCAAGTGTCATATACCTCTACAAGAACCGGGAGTATACAAAATAGATTGCAACTGTGGCCTCTCTTATATCGGGCAAACAAAAAGAAATATAGGGACCCGCGTAAAAGAACATATAGCTGACGTGAAACACCGACGCTCGACGAAGTCTGCAGTCGCTGAACACTCTGAAGGAGGCGCCAATCATTATCGGCGACTAGACAAGCCACAAATCCTCGCCAAAGAACACCGATTCCTGCCCAGGATGATTCGCGAGGCTATTGAAATAAAAAACATCCTAATTTCAATAGGGAAGATGGTTGGAAGCTTGCACAAGCCTGGGATCCAGTTCTACATTTAATTAAATCGGAACCCAAAAGACCGGCTGCCAGACTTCAAGACACTGTGAGCTCATTCTGCGTAGATCGGACCATCAACAGCTAAAATTTAAAAAAGTTGTATAATTGTAAAATGTAGGTAGATATTGTAACTTTGACTTTGCGGATGAACAACACCTCAGTCCCCCGTGACCATGAAGGCTGCAAAGTCTTCGAAACGTCGGGAGAAAAATAAAAAACAAAAAACCGCGATAGAATCCGGAAAATTAGTTTAATTTCAATGTCTAACATTCGCGTAAATATAAGAAATCATTATTGAATTTCTTAACATTTTCGCTTATAACTTTTTTATTTATAGTTCTACGACAAAAGTTACTAGACCAAAGTTGTAGAGAATTTAATTTGCAACAAAAAATGTTTATACATTTTTTTGTCAGATAAATAGTTTAAGAGATACATCGTAAAAACCATATCAACCCCTATTTTCAAGATGGCGGCCGTGGGACAAGGGTGGCGACCCCACAAACTTGGTTTTAGTTTTACACTGACCCCCCCTACACTTCAAAAAAATAAAATTGCGTCCTCTAAAAAACGCAAGGTAAGGCCTAAAAAATGTAACATTTCAATGGACTACTAGTAACATCGAGAAATACATTTCTGTAGATCGTGTCACTGTGCATAGTTTTATTATATAATTTACTATGTATCGTTTTTACTGTCTTCATTTATAGATATTTTTGTGACGTGTGTAACCTAGGCGTGAGACGGCAACAATTTGATAGTGTCTACGCGGTGCCTTTTTTTATTTTATTCGTGCACGGCCAAGTGACTCCACTACACCTGATAAGTGACGTGGGTCCAATAAGATGTTGACAGACAAGTGATGATTACCCCTCGGTAATCGACACAATTATGCCGGCCTGTGGAATCGGATATACACAAGCTGATCCCGGAACGCGACACACTTACGTGGGCTACTGTGGCGGGTTTTAACACGTGTGGTGGTCGCTGTCCGGGCGGATATAAAATATATTCTACCACCAGCAAACGTTTCATGTCTCAGAATAAAGATAGTACATACATGTAATAGCCTACTTTGTAATTCTCGGTACGATGGTGTTACTATTATTTATAGACAAGCGAAACTGAGTTCATCACGCGAGACTAAAAACAACCGAGCGACCCACAGCCATAATATTATTAGGTTGCACTGCGCTCGACGTACGGATCACTTTCCTCTTTTACGCAGAGGCAAGTAATTTTCTGCATGAACATAATCCATGAAGCCTTATTGATAATTTCAAAAACCAAAAAGCTTATCATTGCTAATCACAATCATAGTATTTTTTAATAACCGTAACAGCCGGAATTAAATTTTCTGATATAATATTATCGCTGAATGTAGTCACAGAGGTACCGGTGACTTCATCGTGAAATAAATTTATTATCTGTAGCTCTACTGTAATCATATCTTCACATTACATTTGCTATCATTTAAGATTAACATTCATGATGAATCACAGACTTGTACACAATAATATTAAGCAATAAATTACAATCTACGTACATGATTAGTCTATACATTACTTAGATAACGGTAGGTATCCGGAATAAACCGGTTATCAAAACAATATTTAGATTTATCAATTCCAAATTTCGAATTTGAATGTGTTACTCATTATGATGTTATAAAAGTATTCAGGAGCTTAAACATGAAGAGTACTGAAGATCTTTGGGGTTTGTCTGTTAAAGCGTTGCAGTCAGTGATAGTTAGCATCGCCCCAATCCTTTCTGATATTTTTAATTGCTGCATAAGACACGGCATATTCCCTGATCTTATGAAGATAAGTAAAGTAGTACCAATTTTTAAAACTGGTTGCTCCAACACCCCCTCCAATTATAGGCCTATTTCTATTTTACCAGCTTTAAGTAAAATATTCGAAAAGTTAATGCTTAATCAAATGCTGGTGTTCTTTAATAAAAATGAGATTCTACATGACAGGCAATTCGGTTTTACAAAGGGTAGGTCCACGCAAGATGCAGGACGTGCATTAGTTAAAGCTGTGTTGGATGCCTGGGAGGGATCGCAGGATGCTTTAGGGGTATTTTGTGATCTTTCCAAGGCGTTCGATTGCGTTGATCATGGAACCCTCATTTTAAAGCTCCACTATTACGGCATCAGGGGAGTGGGGCTTAAACTAATATCTTCATATTTATCGGGTCGGAAACAAAAGTTTTTATCAACAACGTTTCCTCTGCAGGGTCCACAGTTGGGATTGGGGTCCCCCAGGGTTCAATTTTGGGACCATTTCTGTTTTTAGTTTATATTAATGATCTTCCGTACATTATTAACAAAATGGCTGAAGTTGTATTATTCGCTGACGACACTTCACTAATATTTAAACTAAATAGAAGGGAAGGAAATTTTGTAGAGCCAAATAAAGTATTTAAATTGATTTCTGACTGGTTTTCTGCCAATAATCTTCTATTAAATGCAGCAAAAACTAAATGTGTTCGATTCTCGTTACTGAACAAGATTAATGGAACTGATATTGATTTAGACGGGAATAAACTAGAATTAGTACCCTCTACAGTCTTCCTTGGGGTTTCTATCGATAGGAAATTACAATGGGGACCCCACATTCAAAGAATTTCGAGTAAATTGAGTTCTGCAGTCTTTGCTATTAGGAAGATCAGATATTTAACTGATGTGGCTACGGCAAGGTTAGTATATTTCGCTTACTTCCACAGCATTATGTCTTATTGCATTCTTCTGTGGGGTACTGCAGTAGATCTGCAGACCATTTTTATTTTACAGAAAAGAGCGATTCGTGCAATTTATAACCTTCGGTCTCGCGATTCCCTTAGAGAACTGTTTAAGGAGGTGAATATACTGACTTTGCCAGCTGAATACATTTTTCAAAATATTATGTATGTCCGTAAGAACCTAGGTACTTTTATGAAAAACAGTGACTTGCACTGTTTGAACACTAGAAATAAGAATAAACTAGTTGTTCCAAATTTCCGGCTCTGTAAAACAAATAAATCTTATCTAGCGAATTGTATCAAATTCTATAATAAAATCCCTCTTGAAATAACCAATCTGCCCGGCTACAAATTTAAGTGTCATGTTAAGCGCGAATTAATGTCAAAGGGGTATTATAATGTAAAGGATTACCTCGATGATCAGACGGTTTGGAAAAACAGTCCTGCACACCCTGTCCAACCCTATGTTAACGCCAATATTATAAATTAACTACATAAACGTCTCATGTGTACCTTTCTACAATTTTGACATTATACTGGGTAACAGTTTTAAATTTATGTGACATATTTTATTTTATATTGACTCATTGAATTATCAATGTATAATAGACGACCGACCGATCATTTTGTTGCACCAGCCTTAAAATTTATAATCTTAATTATATTGACCAAGATCTGCGACAAAATATGAAATGAAAATATTATGTTTGTAAATGTAGGCGTATGCACGCTGTACACTGACTGTTTCATAGTTTTTATAATTTTTTTAGTATTATTGTTTTTTTTTCGTTAGTTTTTAGTTATTGCTAAATACTTTTATGTGGATTTTCTCCGCAATTTTACGGTGATGTGCGTGTATTAGCTTATATAATTAATCAGACTTTGTATAGAAAAGACTTATTAAAAAAATATATATATATTTAATAACAATATTATAAATGAATAGACAATTGATGACAAAAATAAAGCCCGGAGTTTCTTTCTGCCTTTCTTCTTCGGGTAGTCATCGCTTAGGTAGTTAGTGAAAGGCTGGTAGGTTAGCTAGGTTAGGGCTTTTATTGTCCTCACCGGTGAGGATCGCGACGCGTTTCTCCCTTATTGCTTATTTAAAAATACATACATACATAATTTTATTTCTTCTTCCCTGCCAGCCCGAGCTGGCTTCTTTGTTTACTAAGTATATTTTTCATTTATTTTATTGTCTTTGTTTATATAAGCTAATCTAATTAAGTAATAATTGAATATTCTCATGTACCTTGACTTATCATAAGTGCAACTATGTTCGCCTACGTGATGAATAAAGCATTTTTATTTTTTATTTATTTTTTATCCGGCGTACTGGCTATTCAACAACCATAAACTAAAGCGGACTAAAATTATTGTTTGGATTCTCTTAATGGATATAATCGACTGTCGACAATTTGACACTCAAGGTCCTAGAAAAAAATCCATATTACCAAGAGGTCAAAATAACAAGAGTTTAAATAACCAAGAAGGAAAAAAAAGTAAACAAGTTTGATCAAAATTCGTGATTTATTATTTAAAACATTAATAGATGATATTCCTCGCCTGTCGACATAACCATGTCAGCCTGTTAGAACCGGATATACACAGGCTGATTCCGTAACGCGACACAGTTATGTGGGCCACTATGGCGGGTTTTAACACATTGTGTACCGTGGTCGCTATTCGGGCGCACAAAATATAACCTACCACCATTAAAATGTCTGTATTATATATGGAAACACATATCGGGTCTGTGCATAATAAACGCTTCCAATTGTAAAGAGTATCATGAATTCAAAGTAAGTATTGCATGTTGGCGGGCAAGGCATTATTCCTTCAACTTCAAACTACCGGCAAGACCAATGATTTTATTGACTTTATCGAGTATTTTTTAAGAGGCCGGAAAAATATTGGAGAGTCAACTGTATTATCTAAAAATCGGGTATATGTTATCTAACTTCTTTCGTATTATTCACCGTTGATAAGGTAAAGCCTTGTTTACAGAATCCCGATAAAATTGCATTTGAAAGATTATGTTGTAAGCGCAGAATAATTATTATAAGTCTCAGAATTATATACGCTAAAATTCAAATTACTTACCCCCTTATTCATAGAAGTTTCTTATCTAACGACCGACTAAGGCTGTGATAACAAGTCTGTTTCTCAGTGCTGACGGCATGGCAGTCTTCACAGTGCGTAGACGTAGAACCGTTGTGATTGGCTAATATTGAAATACGACAATAATAACCAATCACAACGGCCCTATCTATTTCTCAGTGCCGTTGGGCACTGAGAAACAGGCTTGTTATCACAGCTTTACTCCGTCCTTAGATAAAAAACGTTTATGAATAAGGGGGTTAGTATTTACCAATTCTAAATTTGAAAGATCTTACACTAAAATCTTCTTCTATAGGTGTTTTAAAAAATAATGAACTTAATGTTCAGTTAATAAAGTATTTACAGAATTAGTTAAATGCATCGTCCGTCGGCAACAAAATTTGTAAAAAAAAACTATATGTAACTCAAATCAAACTTTCTAATCTTTTGATTTAATGATGAGTACAAAAAAACTAGAATAATTAAATAAACTTTCTGAGTTACAGAAAGAATCGGAACAGTTATTAATAATAATTAGGCGTCCAGTGGTCGAAATTCCGACCGTCGAATTTAATATATTTGTAAAACATATACATACTTTTTTTTATTTTTCTGCACTCCTTCTGTATATGAACTTTAATCATTCCAAATCTCACACTCGGCCGCGCGCGCGATATCCTTAGAAAGAAGTACAAAGGTTTTTCTTCACATATTAATATACAGAATTTTGTGTAGTACATATTTATCAAAACAACGTTGAAATATTATTAATTTTAAAGCTATGTTCAAATGAAAGGCTTTCTATGCACATTTAACCACCAAGTTTCACTACACCAAATAAATACACAGAATAGGCGTGTTAAACGCCTCTGACACTCGTATAAACGGGGCCTAAGGCATAAAATGCTACAACTTCTTTATAATACATACACCCACGACCTTTACCAACGCAGGGGTAGCCAGAGAATTTTAATTGCTTCAGACTAACTTAGAAAGACTAATATTTTATCCATTTGGTGCGAACAGTTTTAAACGTGCTTGGGAGAAAATAAATTAATAAATTAGCATTTCAATAAACCACAGACAGGGTTATAGAAATCTCAGCGAATACACTGTCAACTTTACATCGGAAATTTATTTTTTATTGGAAATGCTATCTGAATAATTTAATTAACCTAACGAAGTTGAGGTTTAAAAGAAAATTCTACATTCAAATGATGTTAAAATATTAATAATTACATACTAATAGTTAATACAACAGTGAAAGGGTTGACAACATTTATTATTCTACCCAAATTATTTGCCTAGGTATTATTTTATCACATTTATTGACATAAGTACATATTATATAATATATTCAGTAATATTATGTACATATTTATAAAATTGAAACAAGTAGTTATATATACAAGATAAAGTATAACGTCACTTTAACGAACTCTAAAAATAATAAGTATTCCAATTTCCAAGTGCCAACTTCTAAATAATCTTGTTTAGATTTCGAATGTGCTCCTCACCATTTATGTTTTCTCAACTATGAACCTTACAACCATAGAGTATAATGACTTTTCACGCTACAACCCCTAAATACAACCACTACCAACGTAAACTTATACCCAACTTTCTGATCTTCACAAAAGTCCTGAATATGTAGTCCCACACTTTTGTCGTTATTCCGTACGCTGTAACAAAAATCAGAGTTCACTAAATCGTTCATAATAATACTATAATAATACATGTGTTCTGTATCAGCCGTGGATTTACATAAGGGCTTTTTGGGCTGTAAGTTGTAACCCAGGGCCCTGTGGAATTATACGGCCCCCAGCCCCCAGCCCCCATTAGAGACAGTAAATACCATATCAAATAAAAATTGTTTATAAGAGTGTAATATAAGTAGAATACATAAGCAAAGGTGTTGATTTCTTTTGCAATAATTTCTTATAATTGTTTTGTTTATTGTCTCTGTCATATTAGATAAATAATATATTTTACTATCCCCATTTTTATCCTACACCGCGTGCCTACATCGGTATCGAAAAACGTCTTTTGATAAGATAGGAAATATTTAATTAATTAGGCCCCTAAACTATAATTATCCCAGGGCCCCCTAACTCTCAGGGGCCCTGAGCTTTAGGGCCTCTGATGTATGTATGGTTAGACTACTGGGAAATCTGCATGCACAGTTGCTGCGCTCTTGTAAAGATCCTGTTTTTGATATTGGGCTCGTCTAGTTTAAGCTACCCAACCGTTTACAGCACGCATTGGCGACGCAATAACAACGTCGCTGTTGCTTTTTTTTAAATCAATAACATCGAATAACGAACACCCCTATCGACATTTCAGTCAATATGCACGCACTACCACCTCCCCAGGCTAGTAATTGAATGCAAGAATGCTGAATATGGATATTTTAAATTCAAAGTATTTTTTACCTTTGTCGTGGTTGACGAAGTGGTGGTTTGAGTGGTATCTCTTCATGGCGTAGAGGTAGGATCCGTCAGCAGGCGATCCATGATGCACATAGTAGTGTACCATATCATACGCTAGGTATCCTACAAATAAAAGCAGTTACATCTAGTAATCTAGCTAATGCATTGCGTTCTTAGAAATAGTCTGATTTGTGCTTGTAGTATTTAAAGAAAAACAGAAATCGAATCGCTAAGAAATTTAATGCCATGGCCATAAGAATTCTTTTATTTTTTTCTTCTTTATATTCCGAAATAATACGGTCATTTTGCATATAATACTGTCATCGTTGTAGTATGTGTATCACACCCATAACATCATAAGTGTATGATGCCCAAGTAATAACCAATCCATATTTTGTTACCGAAATAAAACAATTTGTCCTAATTTTGATCACGATTGATAAGAAGTACAACGGGCCATTCACAATTTCCGGTATCACCACACGTAAAATACACGTCATTCGCTAAAAATAATATCTTGAATTTATTGACATGCGAATTCGTCTGAAGTGAAGGTATCAATTCTTCTGTTTGTTACAATGCATTGTAAGTACAGATATGAATAGCCATTATGACTTGCCCTACATCTCACATTTACGCCTTAGTCCATCACGCTTCTCTATAGATTGGCAGACTTCATATACCTTCGAAATTCTTACGGTTAAGAAGGTTTACTCACCTATAAGTGCACCAGTGAGCTTAATACGAGGGTAGTTTAAGAATGGTGACACTGCGCTATACAAGATGACTGCGAGCACCAGAGCCGGGATTGGTGGAAACACCTGACGTAGTTTGTCAAATGGCACCTGGAAATATCAATGTTTTCTAGTAGGTAGCTACCAAAGTATACATGCAGAATTGGACCGGGTCTTTTCAGGTAAGGTCATGTTCGAATCTAGTGATATTAGCTATACGTGAAGGAGTAATGTATTCGCGCCAGTGCCAAAGGGTATATATAACCCGATTCTCTTCGCCTTCGTATTTAGGTAGAATTTCTGTACAATGTAATTATCATTAGAATTATTTGCAGACCGCATTTATGAATAGCCTATATGTTGTCATGCCCTTTCGGAAAATTTCACCATTCACTACAAATACGCGCTGAGTTGTTTCAACCTTTAGGTCTTCTCAGGCCAGGCCGCGATAGAATTTGGTATTCACGTGATGTTTTGGAAAACTCCCATGGTCTATAGTAATTTCATTCCATTTCATCATACTAGCCTCCCTATAGCACGAGCTAGGCTTCACTGGCAACATTGTTTTACAGAAACCCATTTCATATCACGTGTCGGCAAGCGGTGTAATGTTAACCGATTTCTACCGCGCATAAATATTATAAAAAAATATTCATCCAGATTTTGCGAATCAAACTCATACTGTATGTTTTTCTACGGTCTCGCCGAAGTGACTCCACTACGACTGATTAAGTGTAATTGAGTCCAGAGAGTGTCAACAGACCAGTGTGATTACCCTCACCAGTCGAGGCGAGTATTCGGTCTGTTTAAAACCGGATATAAACAGACTGATTCCGTAACACTACACATAAACGTGGCCCACTATGGCGGGTTTAGAAGTTGTGTACTGTGGTCAAGGGCGTCGCCAAGGGGGTGCAGGGAGGGGCGGCTGACCCCCCTCCCTCCTACAGGTTCTAAAACTCGAATGAATTCACCAATTCCATTCCTTATATTCCGTACACTCCAGTACGCTGTGCTCTATGTTATTATTAAAGCAGGAGAGGGGGTGTAATATGTGCTCTCGACTTTATCTACAAAACATACTTTTCTCATTCTTCATATCAACTTATGGCCCCTAGGCCATCGGCTTGTGACGCTCTTGACGGTGGTCGCTCTCTGGGCGGATATAAATATCAAACTACCAGCCCCGATTTAATCATAAACATAGTATATACCTAGGCATTAAACATTTCCTCGGGTTTTATATCGCGTAGGTCTATTCCTAAAAGTAAGTATGTTATCTTATCGCACTTAGTGATAATGTGGCCTATATTACTAAAATAATTTTCGGAATCGGCTTAATAAGTCGCTAATATCACCTTCTACATAACTCATACTTTTTCTTTTCTAATATTCTTTTGTAAAATACTCCTGATAATAATTATATAAACGAACAGGGAACCTTAGTTCGAGGGGAAAATAATACTTTGTTGGTGAACGGACCTAAAAAAAGTCTCATGTCAGAACGAGATCCCCTTAAAATGTTAGGCCTCGGGATATTACCCGAACCCCTGGTTTTGGACATCCTCGTGGCATGCTGTCATGCTGTATGATAATAAAACTTTTCGGTATTTCTTAGCAATGGTAATGTTAATAGCAAAGTTTGTTCGAATAACAGCACTACATTAATTAAGTTTCGATTTCCTTTTGCACACACAAGTCATTATATTACGTGGTAAATTGAATTAAACTGCACTACCTCTATGAATAATTTATCTTTCTTACGGTAATGACATTGTAAAATCGATCTTTCCTTTACTATAATGGATGTTTATGAGCGGCGGCGAATACTTACTACTGGTTGGTCTACTTTTTTTTTTTTTTTTTACGGCAAATTGACCCCACTGAACCTGATGGTCCAGTTCAATAGAATGTCGACTATATAGAGATTATTACACCTCCGCAGACGACACAATAGGGGACCGGACTATGCCTGATTTTGTACATTATTCTATATGTAATGGCTTTTAATACAAAAAAGAAGCACGTCTGCGAAAACAGCATAAAAATTGGTTAAAAAATGAGCGAGTAATTCATATTTAAAATATTGTAACGTGCACAAGTGGGTGCGATGTGGGGATATCGCTTCATCTCTTTCTGTCGCACGCGTCGTAATGCCCGATGACGTCACATGTGGATATTTTGTCTCTTTTCTGTTTCTTGTTAACTACCCCTTCCACCGAAATTCAAAGACTTGTTGATTTTTTTACCGGATTTTAATAATTCCTTTTGTGTTATAATTTATATAACGTAAATATTTGATAATAGTAAAGAACAAAAATGAGTCCGGTACCCTA
Source organism: Manduca sexta (assembly GCF_014839805.1). Taxonomy (NCBI): domain Eukaryota; kingdom Metazoa; phylum Arthropoda; class Insecta; order Lepidoptera; family Sphingidae; genus Manduca; species Manduca sexta. Next base: position 13,011,650 of record NC_051135.1, read on the forward strand.
TTATGCAGGCCTGTTGGAAAAGGATATACACAGGCTGATCCCGGGACGCGACACACTTACGTGAGCGACTATGGCGGGTTTTAACACCTTGTGTACGGTGGTCGCTATCCGGACAGATATAAAATATATCTTACCAGCAGCACCATTAGCTCCTTTTTTCGATTTTTAGGTCCTTTGTTATTCATACTGTATACAAGTACGTAGGTATTATTTGTATTTGTAACATGATAAACCTGATTTCCGCTGACCTTTTTTTAGGTCCTAATACTAAAATTTTCGTAAAAGTTATTTTCTAGTGCGAAACCTAAAAACAGACCTAAATTAGCAATAATCTGTATAACCTATTCACGAATTGTATAAATCTATATAAATATTTGTATCCATTTAAAATCTGTATCAAGTGTTAAAATCTGCATGAATACAAATAATTCACTGTACAACCCTGCTCTCTGCTATAAGTATTATTTCCAAAATAAATAAATAATATGTAATGCTTGATTTTAGACAGAGCAAGAGGACATAGTGACCTTTATTTTTAATCGTAACTAACTTTTCTATTTCCTAATATTTTATACATAATATATTATAGAAACGCATTGTTTTTTCATCATTTTTAATCAGTTCATCCAAAATCGTGAAACAAAAAAACAACACTAAAAAAGTTAGTAGATAATAATCGATATGACATCGCTCCCAACAGTTTATGGTGCGACAAACCCACGAAAAATTGGTGACATTGGTGAGGTATTAGATAAGATAAAAAAAGCACAACAACAAAACGGTCCCGCACAAATTGTGTTTCTAAAAACATAATATTTTACACTAAGGAAGGTTTTTGCAAACGCATCCGCTAAGAGCAATGTTTAATCGATGAGCTATTGCTGACCAGTCCCACCAGGGTATTTAACGTAATAAACACGATTGGTAGTCACTCTTGACCCAACCCAGAAACATAACTTTTTGTCATCATACAAATTGTCTTTCCGAGTAAAAAATCAGGAAATTAATATTTTCACAGTAGACGATTCATACGCTTCACCACGGCACGAATGATTTTTATCTGTCCAAATGATAATGGTCATTCAGCCAAGAGGTAAATCAATGAATTTAAAAATCATGTTACCTTATGATGCATTCCATGGAGAAGGAAGTGTATTTTGATCATGACGAGCGACAACCCTGGATCCCGATGGAACACCCATCGATGCATCGAGTACTCTATGATTGTCCAAAGCCCTATGCCTTGTATTATGTGGATAATGTATTGCAGGGTTGACAGGCGTGATTCCGTGCATTTGTCTGTAACTGAAACGCATTGGTTAGTCTCTTGCGTTTTAGGAAATATCTTCAGGAAATCTATAATGAGGTAGCTAAATATGTACATACATTTAGGTGCAGAATTATAAATTGAAAACTCAGTTTTAAAATTTGAAGGTAAATTTGATCATCTTATGAAAAAAATATTAGTATTCTTCCGCAGTGGCGGAATAAGGTTGGGGAGGAGGAGGAGTTGGCCAATTCCAGAGGCCTCACTCCAAGATAAAGGACCTTACGTGATGTCCAAGTTAGGACCTTATTCAGCAAGGCATCTTAAGCATTTTTAATTAAGAAACTCGAAATAAGGGAATGTCTTTTTTGTCCCCCCCCCCCCTCCCCCCCTCGGGGTCTATACAGACAAGGATCTAATATAACTTAGAGACTTTCAATAACCAGCCTATGAAACTGCATATTTTCTCATAAAATACAAACCTATACACAAAACATGTTCGAAATACTGCATCCAACCCATGTAGAGGATGATCGGGATCCAGAACATGGGTACGAGATACCAGGGCGTGTAGGTGAAGCTCTCCAGAAAGGGGCTGCTGAAAAGCCTGCACTGCCGATACACTGCGCTATTCACCCACTTCTCATAGTGAGGCGCGATGACGTCCAGTTGTCGCAGGATCGGTTTGGACCAGTCCAGGCGGCTCTGGAATGATTTTGTTCGTTACTATTTGTTTAAAAGCGTCGTCGTTATTAAATTTTGCTGATGATATAATATTCTAATGATTAAATAATTCTTTCAGCCCTGTATTTATTGTCTTACTGCTGGGCATAGGCCTCCTCTATTACTGAGAGGGTTTAGGCCTTAGTCCACCACGTAGGCGTAGTGCGGATTGGTAGGCATCATATACCTTCGAAATTATTATGGAAAACTTCTCAGGTATGCAGGTTTCCTCGCGATGTTTACATTCAAATAATTCACAAATAATATACACATAAATTTTAAAAAGGTCATAGGTGCGTGCCCTTGGGTTTTAAACTTGCGGACATTCGTCTGAGCAGTCCATTCCACCAGCAACTAGGTTATCGCCGCTTCTAATTCGCCTGGATCGCGACCATTATACTATAGATGTAAACCCCCACCAGAATAGCTCATGTGTGTACCGTTACCATCTCTCCTCTTACCATCAAGTTCAGAGAAGTAACTTTCGCATGCCTGTATAAAAAACAAAAAGAAAGTCGGCTCTTCCTTATAGAAAACTTTGAGAGACAACCCTTATACTTGATTTCTTGATAAGTAGATATTTTTATTCCAGATTCTAATAACTGTCTACTCTATCTTCGACGTAGTAGCAGAGATTAGATAGTGGAAAAGCGCGTGGATAATTAAGGGTGTCGGGTGGGAAATAAACCTAAAGAAAGGTAAAAAAGTACGCATGTATTGCTACTAAAGATTCTAATAGATACTAAAGGTAGGTGTCGTTCCATCACCAGATGTGCTTCTGAATAAAAAAAAACATCACATTGTCGTAAGTTATTTTCTACGGAGAATTTCAGAATAAATACCTATTATGGGTAAATAAGCGGCCTTCCACATGTTTTGACCGACGGAGTGGCGCTAATTACGCAGTTATTTAACCGCGATATTTAGCGGCTTGTTAAATGATCCACGTCATAACTGACCGTTGACTGTACCCTCGATGTCTTGGTCTTATGTTTAATAATGATTGTTGATTAGTTAATAGATTAGTTGGTAGACAAGTATATTGTACAGATAACCCTCCCGATTTGGTCAATAGTGTGTTGAATTCATAAAAACGAGATACTTATTTCATTTTATAGCAAAGGCATTGAGGAGACCGTGGCCCATCTGCTAGTCAGTGAATATTACTGTCCGTTAACACCTACAAACTTCACAATTAATAACATATAAGATAATAAAGAATGAGATAAGGTTAACGATAATTAATCGAGCACAAATGAAATCCTGATAAATTATTATATTATATTTTATGTATTTTTTTTTACTCATAAAGCTTACAATCAATTAAATAAATCATAATTATTTGTATGTTTGGCTTACGAAAATTATGATTTTATTGGCCACAAAGCCGTGTACATACATATAAGTAACTTAAATAATAAGTGCACTATTTACATACATAAATATTATCATAAACACCTAATTGACAATTATACTATTAATATACGTAGATCATACAAATAAGCTTACGAAATACTTGTGTATTTCCTTACACCAACTATCCACTTGCCAATATAACATCTTGTGTTCTCATTACACTTGTACTCAGTGGTGGCCTTAGCGGACGCGAGGTCCTGGCTGGCCAGGACCTGGGAGAGAGCACATCAAAGTTTTTAACAACAAAAAACAAAACAAAAATTACAATCAAAAAATTGTTTAACTTGATATATACATATATATCAACTTTACATTTGAAATCGATGCCTAATTTAAATTAAGCTTTAAAAAACGATGTTCAACAGAACCCCTCTAAGGCCACTACTGCTGCAATAATAACGTTATCAGTCTTTAAGATCAGCATCACTCTGGCGCCTCGCATCAAGACATCAATTGAAATACCGCCAAGTATTAAACTCTGATCTCTGAATCCTAAATCATTCAGCATTAATTGCCGTGGCGGTTAATAGGAATAAACTGCTATAGGTTATAAATACTTACCTATTACATACAAACTGTCCTCATCTTTTTATATAACTGTATACAGTGCTACATTTGCAATGTAAATACTTTGTAGAATAAACATATTAGAAAACGTAAAAAATATTTAAAATTTTACGGCTTTTTGTAAACATGACCTTGCATTCTACGTAAAGCTATCAAGGCAGCTTTAGTACCTACTTAAGTAAAACAAGGACTTTACATTTTACAACGGTCCATAAATCGTTTTTCTTTCTTTCTCCACTGTTCGGATAGAACTCAGAAACTACGCAAAACATACCATATATGATAAAGTTCTCAGAAATATCTAATCATAAATTTATACCGGCTTCAAAACCGCTTAAAACCTAAAAAAAATTACATTACCTATATACTGGCTACCAATTTTGGAGTCGCTGACTAATTCATATTGCTGGTTCAGCTAGATAAATATTAAATATATGAACAGCACGATAACTAGCAACGAGGATAATACTGAGGACAATACTGAGTGGATGAACCTGATTAAGGATCCCACTACTCACCGGGGCCTGTAGTCCCGAAAAACGATCGTAAAGTACTATCGAAGATTTTTTTTTTTAAGTACAGACCCCGCAATTACCACCGAGGGAAACCTGCGAACGGAATACTGGTTCCCCCCGATTTAGCGACTGCAGGGCCCTGGAGGAAGAGAGGAAGAGGAGAAATAGAGGGAAGTGAAGGAGAAGGAAGAGGATAATATTAGGATGGGCGGAGTGAAGTAGGAGAGGAAATGTTCGCGAGTCCCATAGGCCTCAATGTGTTATCAAACCAAGAGGTATATACACACTGCACTGTATGCCTAGGGCTGCGACAAATGTCCCCCCATGCATGGGCGTGCATTCGATGTGGAGACCGAGCGCACACGAAATGCCTGGGGGGGGGGGGTCTATCGATGAGGTTTAAGTTGAGAGTAATCTCAACATTTTTAATTAATATCGTCATGATCGCAACGATAATCTAATATGTCGACACTATCATACCAGGTTAGGTAAAACATTATACACAGTGATTTAACCACTTATTATGCGAGTGTAAACCGTAACCGTAATCTATGATAAAACTTATCTAAATCAATATAAAACCTGATCAACATTGCGTTTGGAATAGACTATCGTTGCAATAATAATAAAAATGCTCACGCACTTGGGGATGATGGCGTGATGTAAGCAAAACCATAATCAGTATAAGTATAATGATTTCATAGAATTTGCAATATAATAACTCTATTGAGATGTAGTCATAACAACGTGCCATATGCATAAACATCTATTTTATAAAACTGCCACTCGGTAAGGAGTGTGGAATTCGATTACCTTAGAACACAAACGAATGATTGTTCTAATAAGATTTTCCTTGTCGTTCCGGATAAAATTTACAATAAGGTTTGGGTACAGACTACTTCCAGCCGTGGAAGTGGACTTCCTGTACCTGATGGTGATAAGACTTAATATTTAATGATTCAGTGATGAGCGCTGCGCAATTTCCCGCTGTGATTTATAATTTAAAGATCGGGTGGAGTTCTAGTTTTGTTCGAACAGTCGTGTCACATGTTAACGCCTTCCTAATCCCATCATTCATTTGTGTTAAAAAATATAGCAATATATTTTTCTCTCATCAATGGACACAATATTATGATTAAATAATAGAGTTATTAATAATCATAAATAACAAAAAATAGCGTCACTATATTTTAGATGGATACCATTGGCCATCCTCCAAATGGACCGCGGCTTTATTTATGCCAAGGTCTTACGAAAATTGCGAAATAGATTTATAATTGTAAAACCAAATGTATTATGGATTACGAATACCTAAGTATCCATTCATGATTTATAATTAATTTTTTTTTCAAAGTAAGGAATAAGATTGTTACTATCCCGATGCTACAATAAGCCGGTCACAGCCATAACTAGAGCGGTTGATCCATGCCTGGGCTCGTAGTCGTAACCCCCCAGTCATAAGCAGTCGTAAGACCGAGAGCACTCAAGTTGTCTAGGGGGGAATCGAAATGATTCCATAAATGTTTTAATTAGCCGTCTTTCTGCCGTATTTAATCCAAATCCGTTTAACTGTTTCCGCGTTTACTTGTAACATCCAAAAGTATTGAGAAAATTCGCATTTATAATATTAAACAAATTTTATTGTTCCCAGTATACCTACAATAGTTACATATCCTATTATGAGGTACGTAAATATTTACAACCTACATAGTAACTCAATTAAACCATTCGGCGATTTCAAGTTTCAAGTAACAGTTATCGTATCAAACAGTTTATGTAGGGTGCTCATTTTATTACCATTAGGAAGCATAGTTTTGAGCGTGTCTTTGTGTGTGTGTGTGTGTGTGTGTCTATGTGACGAATGTTCATTAAGAACTTATGAAACAGGACCTATGTTTTGTAAAAACACAACAAGACAGTAACCGCTACCCTAGCCAAAACGTCTAGTTTACCATTTGCCAGTTTAATAATGCGATGTACTATTTCCGCGTTTAATTCCCGTGGCTACCACTCCAGACAAGGTCGGGTCGGTATTTCTATGCATAAATATAAATTGAATACGACGAAGGTGACGCGCAGGTGCTCTGTATATAGTCTACAAGTGTTTATCATTTACGTCTTTCGGCTTTGATTTTAAAATGGACTGACATTAGATGAAATCACAAACAGTTCGCTCAAACAAAATTCATTTTAGCGTGAATTGCTTATGTTCAGTCTTGATGGAAAGCCCAAAATCGCACGATTCAAATGTTTCGTTGTAAAAATTTGATTTTGTTCTAGACCTGGTAGTAGGACATCCTAATGTCTGTTACTAAAGACGTACCTAACAGATATGCTAAAGGATGTCCGCTTCACATCTGAAGCGGACATCATCATGTCTGATAGGAATTGGTACTTACATTAAATAATTCAAAAAGTATATTTACCAACTAACTGAAGATTCGTCTAAGGAGCTACATTACAAATCTAGTAGAATTAGTAAAAGATCCAGCCCTAAAACGTGGTGAACAAGACAACTACCTAGGACCACGCGCACATGTAAGCAAATTAAAGAAAATATCATAATCCTCCTTCGGCAATAGTTCAATCCACTCACGATCTAAATCTAATAATCACAAATACGAGTGTGTAAAACAACTAATTAAGATGTATTCGTTACTTATTAAGGCGATACCTCAAGGTCCATTTTCATACATTTTGTTTCGGCTTTAATCTGGGTAACTAAACAAGTATTGGCAAGTAAAGAATTTAAATTCACGTCTAGTTAGTGATTAGTTCTCGCAGTTGAAAGAAAAATGTAAAAATAATTAATAATCATGGATATTTCGGCCTTTAAAATTTAATATGACGAAATTTTAAAGGCAGAAATATCCATGATTATTAATTATTTTTACATTTTTCTTCAACTGCGAGAACTAATCACTAACTAGACGTGAATTTAAATTCTTTACTTGCCAATACTTGTTTAGTTACCCAGATTAAAGCCGAAACAAAATGTATGAAAATGGACCTTGAGGTATCGCCTTAATCAATTCATATACGTACACGAATTATACGGCAAGCTAATCGCCTGTGACTTGTGCCTATATTATAACAATATAAGATTTTCAGATTCTCGTTAGGATTAAAGGTGTTAACATAGTTTTTTCGGCCGCCAATCTTTAAAACACGCGTCTGTCGATAACATCGAAGTGTGATAGATAAAATATAGGTGTGCGTATGAAGCACGGGATCATTTTATGGCTGCTATCGATGGATTGTAGTTGCATAACTAAAGTTAATGCGTTACAACTTTTCTAAACGCGTAGTGGACAATACCGTGTTAGCCGCGAATTTCGTATTGTAGCATTTAATTTAGCCATACGCATTAAGCGCCGTGATACCGCCCAGTAGAAGGGGCGTCCTACCGAGGCAATATCTAAGTAAAAAATCCTAAATTGTAATCCATAATTTTCATTTTTTTTCTAAATACTGACATGTTTTGTAATATTTTTTATTTGGATTTTTTAAACTGTGTTCTAAATTGGAATGCTGGATCACGTGACCTTTTTCATTGCCAAGAGCAATTATTTCTGTCCAGTATAAATAGGTATTACTATCATTTTTACATAAGTACCGAACAGTGACACTATGACTAAGACATATAAGTAATAATTCCTAAAATAAAGAATTAAGGGAGACTATCTGGGAATAGGAACACACTATCTAGGCATCATTGCCCTTTTTTGATTTCCAAAAAAAAGTGCAGTTTTTACCGCCCAGCCTTAAGAGGGGTGACTGAGCGGTCATGTTGGGGCTCATCAGACTTGCGCACCGGCGTGGAGCCGCACGGATTTTTGATAAACGTCGAATGCCCACCGGGGCGAGTCCCTAACTCTATATACCACTCCACGCTTGACAGTACCAACTAAAACTCTGCATATTTGGCTTCACATTACGCGACATTGCCCATCTGAATGGTACAAATTAAATATTGTTTTTGTATAAATATTTCTTAGTTACTTAGCTTAGCTGGCAGTTTAAATTTGATTTTAAAGAGTTCCGCTCTGCATTTTCGAAATCTAAGATACTATGCCAATGAAATCAAAACGAGGCCATTCTGAAGCTACACATAATCCAACGCAAAAAAAAATAATTTAAATCGGACTACAGGGTTAAAAAAGATCGCTGACAAACCTTTGATTAAGAATACGTTTAGATAGACACTGTAAGCTACCAATGCGTATATAAATATTAAAGCATTTTCAACAACCCGCGTGATTTGAATTTGAAAAAAACTTATATTAATGTTATTATAATATAGTTACGCTAGTGCATAGGTGCATCTGCACTTACGCACTAGCGTAGGTGCAGATGCACCTCCCTAAACCTAATCTTGGCGGCGCCCATGCCTACCACTAGCATATATATTTATAGTAGTACTATAAAATACAAATTACGTACTATAAAAATAAAAGGTAGGTAATACCTATAGAGAGGATAATATTATATAAATAGATAAGTATTGTGAATAAAATGTTTGATAAAAATAATTTTGATGTTTACCTACCTAACTAATTTCTTTATTGCTTAAATAATCTTAAAAGATAAAGAGGAGTTTACCACTTGCAAAAGTATCCTTGATCTACTAAGAGTATACTTGATTATAGAGATTCAGAATTCTTACTTATTATATGAAATCGACGAAAGTATAACATAAAATTAAACTTTTTTGATATTCAAAATATGTTGAACAATGACAATTCAACTGTCGAATTTAATATATTTATACTTAACCCTTATTATACACAAGTTTTATTCCTCTCCACTCTTTCTCCATTTAGAATTTAATTAGGTAAATACTTATCACTCCTCTACGTGCACCTAATGTGTTTAAAAGACGCCCAAAAATTTTCCTCGCGTATTACTATTATTTAGATTATTAATTATTATCATATTCTAATAAATTGTTAACTCTCATTCCTCTGCTTACATATTATGTACCTATTTCATAGAAAAGGAAGGCTTTGTATTGAATGCGAGCTATAAAAAGCTCCGCTCCTAAATTATTATTTTACTTCGTTTCTCGTCTCGTAGTAAAAAATAATACAAAAAAAAATCTTAAAAAAATTAAAACCATATTTTAAAAAAATATAATACAACGAAGAAGTTATAATTGAATTTTCTTAAAAGTAAAGTAACTTTCACGAAAGCTCTGAAAATATAAAAACAATTACCTCCAGCTCTTCCAGGAAGGCTATCTCCTCTTCATCCCTGGACGCCTCTTCACTAGTAATAATCCTACCGTTTTCACTAACATTATCACTCAATATCACATCTTTTAATTCATCATCTTTCACTTGAAAGTCCCTCATCAGATGGTACGCACTATTGCTGTGGCCATACTTTTTCATCGCCTGCATTACAGACTTGCCTTTATACATTTCGAGTGTATTCACACCGCCAGGGTGGTCACGTAAAAACATTTTTAAATCGTAATAATTATTGTTGAACTTCACGGGGAACACGCCGCGAGCTGCCATGGTTTGCGCGGCCTTCGCCGACCGCCAAGCAAATACGACTAACGTGTTATCAGTCAAACCGTGTGATAGTACATGTGTTTTGGATGAACTACCATTGGTTCGCGAATCTCTGACCACCTTGATCAGTTAGCGCTTGTAAAGAAATGTTAATTGGTTCGAGTTGGAAATGCTGTTCACTTCTGGGCCAAACACGTCTAAAGTCAATCATTCCTGTTGGCTCCACTTCAAACGCGGAAGTAATTTGGACAGATGATGTTTATTATGCAATTATTTTGCTGATCAGCGACTATTGTTAGACCACTTGGGTTAATAAAATTATCACAATAATTTATTACTACCAAGACGCTGATGCTTTTTTACGGTAAAATATTTGGAGTAAGAAAGCTTTAAAGTTCTATGGAACGATAAATATAATGTCTGTCTGTCTGTCTGTCTGTCTGTCTGTATAACCGTTATAGAAACAAAAACTACTCGACGGATTTTAACGAAACTTGGTACAATTATTTGTCATACTCCTGTGCTGGTTATAGTATACTTTTCATCACGCTACAATTAATAGGAGCAGAGCAGTGAAGGGAAATGTTGGGAAAACGGGAGAAGTTACTCCATTTTTAAGCTTCCGTCGCGTGTGCAACCTTAATGGTTAAAGCTACACAGAAATCATGTATGACGGAAATGTTCTCCTTAAAATTATGTAAAAATATCCCACGACAGCATATGTCTATCTTTTATGGTTGACTCACAATAACACGTGTAACTCCCGATAGCTTAGCAGTTCGAAGCTTTCTCATTATATTTGTCTACTCTTACGTTTATAACACTCTCAGTCATCCCTAATTAAAAAGTTAACATTATTAAATATTCCATAAAAAGAATCATAGAAATCGGTATAGAAACACCAAAGTTATACATGAAATACGCTAATAATAAGCCATCATGCGTGAATACTGAATCATGCTATAAGGATTATTTTTGTATATATACAGGGTCATTTCGACATTGCGTTACTAAATGAAACCACAGGTTCGTGGTGACCTCTGCTAATACCGTGCAAAAGATTATTCATAAGTAACGAATATTTACGTCAATAATCCCGATTTTAGATTTATGGTTTTTTGATCACGCTGTCTCTTAGCGCGCTTAACTGAAGTGAATGAACTACGTCACAGCTGATGATATTATTACCGAACCTATAGGGTTCAGAAGGTCAGCTCACAAATGAACTCCCAATACGTTCACTGACTTGGTTGCAGCAGTTCATTGAGTCAATAATTAATTACTACAAAAATATTTCGTTAATTATAAACGTTATTTTCGTTAATAAAATAGTTTTCTTACCAAAAAGTTACCTACATAATTACTAAAGTTACAAGATTTAAATCTATTGGTATCGTATTTTTTTTAGATTCTACATGATATTCCGACATTTATTTTAATTCCAACATTAATATTTCGGTTTGTCATAATACCTAAAAGAAGACTACGTACACATTATCGAACGTCATATTATGCTTTCTGTACCATTTCTTTGCTAGATAGGTACACTATGGCAATGCGTCCGAGTCTTTGACCGAGTCCGAAGAGCGCGGGATTATTCAATACAATAGTCGTACTCTTTCTCGCCTAAACTCGCAGTGTTGTCAGTATAAACTTTTTTACCAAAAAGCTTGCTAAAACGACACAGCATTTCAAAAATTCTGATATTAGATTTTTTTTTATTACATGATGTTCTAACAGATTTAACATACAATTGTATTACAAAATAAAATAAGTAATGATTTATGATGAAATGATTAATGAAAAGTGTACCTAATTAAAATAATACACAGCAATATTTTAGTATTTTTGAAACATTATTTTAAGTAATAAAGTATAATAGAGATTTTGGATTCAGTGATTCATTTTCAATAGACATACAGGGTATAAAATAAACAAGATATTACACAATAAGGTAATAATAAAAAGTTTGGTAACACTGCGAGGGCACGTGTTAGTTGTAAAACTGTGGCTCGTCAAATATCGTGTACTTCCAGACTAGTGTTGCCAAGATCAATTTGTTTAAAATCAAGACGGTAAAACAAATCGAGATTTAGTGTTGTAGATCGGGACATAAAAAAAGCAAGTATTTTTTTTTTAATTTTAGTTTTATATGTATTGCGTTTTACAAAAAATATCACTGCAAGTCATGCTAAAGTTGCGTTTTAATTTGGATTTCTGTTTTAACATTAAAGAACAGATCGCCGGGGAGTCGCATCTCTAAGCAAGAGAATAAAATAAAACTGTACCTTCAGCGCTAGTGAGGTGATACGTGCTATTTTGGTTGCATTGTCGCACTCAACACAGTGATTAATGCGTAGTTTATTATTTCATAATACTTAATGGTTTTAATAATTTATTGGTGCAAAACGGGTCACGTCCCAGAACTCTGAAAATCGGGACGTCCCGCGCAAATCAGGACATCAGGCAACACTACTCCAGACCTTGCCGCTACTTTGTGGAATTCACTAAACTCGTGTGTCGCGTCTTGGTCGGTCAGGCACAAAGAAATTTAAAGTGGTCCCCTAAATGCGACCTTAACTCGTATAAAATAGAGTCTATTTTTAGAAATATTTTTGTCATTTTGAATATTTTACGATCGCGAAGTTGCATCATTGACGCGTACCCGAAACTGAACTAATCACAATCTATTGATTATGTTTCTATCCGAGGCTGTCATTACGATTTTAATGTGGATTTATGAATTTGCGATAGTTACTGAATGGAAAAATCCAATATCATTTTGTCCGACCCGGGATTCGATCCCGAGACCTTAGCAAAGCATCCGTACTATAATACAACTGCGGCACCGAGGTAGTCACCAATTAACTGTATTAAAAATACTTTGAAGTATGAAACAACTTTTATAGGAACAAGCAATCTACAAATCATCATTAGGTATTGGTAAACACATTTACTATTTTGAATAATGTTTAGATACCTATTAGACGCCGCGCCGCGCCGCGCCGTGACGCATCCCGTCGCTCGACATTTTTACCTCAAATTATTACATTACCTAATTATTATCAAGATTGTAACTTCGTTATTAATTGTTCGTGTGAATTGCCAGACTTGCAGAATGATATTTTATGAGTGTTATAAATCTAACCGTTGAACGTATTTATTATACCTACTTATCTACTAAAATGGATGAACTACCTACATTAGAATGTGTGTGTTTTGATTTAAAAGAATGACACCACTTTAAAATTACGGAAATAATGTGTTATGTGTACCTAACTTATGCATTTGTGGTTGTTTGATTAATGTCGTTTACTTATGATGATAGTTTGTGCATAGAAAATATTGTTCTAATGAAATGTGATGATTAGTGCGTGATGTTTATGTTGGCGTTGGATATCCACCTGCAAGGTGGACAGACGACTTGATACACGTCACGGGAACATATTGGATGCAGGCAGCTTTCGACAGGTCCGTCTGGAAATCTTTAGGGGAGGCCTATGTTCAACAGTGGACTTTATGTAGCTGATGATGATAATGATGTTTAGGTATGTGTCTTTTGTAGCGTCGTCGCTGCTGGTCTAATTGTTGATTGAGTGATGTGGCACGACACAAAACCCTAGGTAGTTAAAGCGACGACATCAGCTGTTCGGTTGCGGCGCGGCGCGCGCGGTGCGACGAACTACCCTTGCGCTCCGAGTGTATATCACTTGTTCGTGTGCGTGAGCATAATATTATCAATGACTGTGTGCGATGTTGCCGCTCCGACGAACAGTGTTGCCAGAAGGTTACATTTCTTACATTTTTCGTTACTTTTGACCCCCTCGCGTAACATGTAAGTAATTTTTATATTTAAGGGAATTTTCGTAACTTTTGAGAAAAACGATTTTTGTAATACAATTTTTTTTATTATAAACAGTTTACGAACGCATTTCTATTTAACGCATCCAAATTGAACGCACTTAAAACTGGCGGGTCTAAAAAGTATTTCACTCCATATCACACTTAGAGCTGGCTCGCCATGACAAAATGAAACGTATCTTCATATATTAAAACTTGATTTTACTTGAGTGTGCGCGCACATTTCCTACTTCGCGAGTCCCCGCGGTTTCGTAGCTACAGAAATGCTTGCCCAAAAACGCGTAAATTAAAAAAAAAACAATAATGTAACTTTTGCAGCAAAAATGTAACATTTCAGGAAACGAAACGTAACTTACGGCTCAAGGGCCCTGGCAACACTGCCGACGAATTCTAATATAATAGTAGTGACAAAAGGGTGTGTAAAAATAAAATGACTATTTGAATATTTATTTTGTTTGAAAATTTTACTTTTTTGTTTTTGACCTTAGGTTAGAGTAACTTATAGTAAACGGTTTCTTTCAAGATGACTTTCTCGCAGTTAAATTTAAGTCTAGGGTGACAAAATGACCCTGTATAAGGTCGCGATCGCACAGGCAGGCGGCTTGCTTGGCACCTAGAGGCTAGCGAATCACCTAGCGAGTAGCTTCGTAAAACGAACATTCTCGAACGTTCGCGACCGGCTCCATTTTTGAAGTCCGAAATCCACGCGGGCGAAGCTGCGGGCGGAAGCTAGTACTTATATAAAAATGAAAACCTCTGCGTTCAGCAGTGAATAGATAAATTGATGGAAGTGACTTCAATTTTCTCCTTACATCTCTTCCTTGTGGGATATGCGTACACTCAAAATATGTTAATTAGCCTTAGTTACCTACCAAAAAGTCGCCAGCTTGAAATTAAACTAAATTACGAATTTTATCGCAGTTTTTACATTTTAATTTTCTACCGACGTTTCGAAGATTTTGCAGCCTTCGTGACCACGGGTTAGACTGAAGTAATCCGACAAATAGTTTAATTTTAATGTCTAACATTCGCGTAAACATAAGAAATCGCCAGCTTAACATCAACCTCAGGTCGACCCAACAAAAGAAGCCAAATTGTTCCTAATACTGCGCAGACAGCCACCGCGGGGTATTAGGTATCTGATATGTCACTGTAGGGTTTATGAAGCGTTAGCGAGCTGACCCAGCGTTCGCTCGTAGTTTACTAACTTTCTGGAAGGGTTGTGAGACCGGTGATCTTATTATAACCACCTAGTCGCAAGCTGAATCTCGAAGGCAGTAGTAATTGCACAAAAAGGTTTTCGATTTCAACTACCTATACTCAAAAAAATGTGGTACGCGCCGCCTCTTCTTTCACGTGACGCTCGAAGCCATTGGAACCTTTTTGTCTAGCGCCTCCTTTAGTTTTTGTCCCAACGGCATTTTTATTTACAAGTCTATTTAGTCGACCAAATAGGAGCTCTATCTGGACACCTCCCTTAGAATCTGGTGCAAAAGACATAGCCGGTCCAACTCTAAACCCGGATTTACGTCGCAAAATAAACCCATAAATAAATTCGTATTACAAAAAAAAAACGTAAATTCACTGCATTACAATTGAGTTAATAAAAACACCTTAGGTTACAGTAGCCATGTTATGAATTATATATAGAATTGATTGCAATTAAGTGGCGGGAACGCATACAGCAATCCATCCTGCGTTAATATTGCATTACATTTGATGTCGACTACACGGAACAGATGTAATCAGTAGATATCCATACAAGCCGCGAAACATGATTATGTACGTTTTATTTTTGTTCCGCAAATCAAACTTTAATTTCCGAAGGAGTAGGCGTTGGCGCAAATACTAGGTAGGTACACCCACTTTTCGTATTGTAGATATATTCTGTCCCATATCTTGACAGGAGTGGAGCCTATCACCATAACGGGCATAAAACTCTAGACACTAGACTAAAGTTAACTTAAGGGTGGCAAGATCTTCCAAAAATATATTGCAAAAAAACCTCCAGATGTGAGTGCGCTAGCAGCAATATATTAATAGTTATATACATATGCGACTTTCCACAACTCGTACTCGTACTGTAAACTTTCAAATTTGCCAAAGTCAGCCTGTCATGACGATTTCATCATCATCATTATCGTCAGCCGCAGGATGTCCACTGCTGAACATGAGCCTCCCCCAAAGATTTCCAGATCGACTTATTGGCTGCGGCCCGCATCCAGCGACCTCCTGCGACTTTTATGACGTCATCTGTCCACCTCGTGGGTGGACGTTCGACGCTACGCTTGCCAGTACGTGGCCTGCACTCCGGAACCTTCTTGCCCCATCGATGTTTTCATTATTTTTTACACATTACAAATTTCTTGCGGAAATCGCCTTCTGCAAGTTTCTAGCTAATCTAAAACTGAGTCAAAAAAAAAACAATTTCACCTTACCCAGAGCCGCTTTCGAACCTGAGACCTCAGCTAAAACCATAATAGCATTAGGTAATAGAAAGGTAATTAATATTTTATTATATACTTACATATTTTTTTTGTACAGGCCCCGAAGTCAATACCGGGGGAAAATAGCAAATGGGAAACAAGATTCTCCCGGCTTAGCGACTGCCTGGAGGAAGGAGGAGAGGGGATGGTCAGAAAGGAAATGAAGGGGAAAGGAGAAAGAACTATTTTTAGGATGAGCGAAGAGAAAGAGGGGTAATGTTCGCGTGCCCTTATAAGTTTGAATATGAATTGGAATGGTAACTATGAGGTATACACACTTAATCATGTGCCTAAGGCCTCGACCAGCGACGATGCCGCGCAAATGTTCCCTCGTACATGGGCGTGCATTCGCTGTGGAGGCCTACACAAGAATTGCCTCAGAGGGGAAAGGGTACTTGGTTTGATTACAGCAAACTGAATAAAGTTCAATTCCCTATTGTTGATTGTATGTTTTATTTTCCCAGATGTAATTGACAATTATTATTTTGCCAGGTAGTAAAAGTACTAACTTTTAAAAGATAACTATATCTTGGAAAAGATAACTATATCTTTTACAAAATTTATAACTAAAAAGTTTCACTGCAGCATGATGATGATTGGAATAAAAAATAATAATATATAAATAAAAGTTTAATATAATATTTCATGTACAAACAGGACTAGTTTTTGAAGAAATCATGTAATATTTGACAGGATTAAAATTAAAGCTAAAGGTATTAAAGTTCTCTCTCTCCTTGAGTGTCAGCATACATGCTGAAGTAAATTGATTTCTATTTTTATACTCATATATTTGTGACATCAAAGCTTCAGTGGGCTTTGAAATTAGCTTAACCATATTTATATTATCAAAAGACTTAAACGGGCAACCCCCTTCAGTACATGCATTGTCTATGCTCTGAATTCTCTGGCAACTGACTGAAGTATAGTTTTTTCGACCTCCTTCCAATCCATACATATGTCTGATGCCATATAAAAACTTTTTCTCATCCTTCTCCCAACTATGGCAGCAACTATGACTCCCTCTTGGTGTTAGTCTGTATTCAGTTCTCCAAAAATCTATTGCTTCCTCAACCGGCATACCAATATCTTTAAGGAATAAACTATAATAAAACCTTTGTGAATGTGAGAGCCGGTGTCTTTGCCTCAACTTTCTATGCAGATTTAACATGCAAGGAGGAAAAAGGTTTGATGCGCTGTCAACATCTCTGCTCTTTAAAATATTCATTTTTTCATTTAAATTTGGAATGAATATTTTATTGATTTTATGAAGTAGTTCTTCTATTCGTGGGTCACTTTGTATAGGTGATAAATTAGTGTTAAGTCTTTGATTCAAGTTTTTAATGAATAGCAACATCAAGTACTGTTTCCAGAGTCCACATGGTACTGTAGCTACTCCTTTAGTCAATTCCACTTGTCTTCTTGATACAAATGAAAGGCAGTGTTTAAAATGTACCTTTATATTGTACATATCACATTCATTACTATGTTTTTGAGAAATGTGTTGCGCAATATATTTTAAAACTAGATGTTGACATATTATATGTAGGGGGGTAATATACGATGTCTCTGGCTCGTATTTTTTAATACATCGCAACATTTTTTTGGCAAAACATCGTAAATCATACGAAGATAAACATCCAATTCTGAGTTTGAACAGTTCAGTTTCTGCTTTTTGAAAGAAGTGACAAAATTCATTGTTTTCGCCCAAAATAGCTATAATACAAAGCATAAAATGTCCAACATTGTCATAAACGCTACCTTCGATTAAGTATTCATTGTAAGCCAAATTATTTCCATTTATAACGGATTTTAAACTTTCTAATCTTTTGATAACAATATCTTCTAATAAGTACATAGGCATGTCACCTTTTGCAGGTGTTAAATAAAATATTGACATTTTTAAAGCCAGGAATATAATATGTAAAAATAGTAAAAATTCATTATTTATTATTCAATCATTTTTAAGACATCTTATATCGATGATCTTATCTTAATAATAATTTTAGGTTATATTTATAATTTCTATATTTTTTTAGTGAAGTCAACTGTCATATTTGTTTTTTTAATTCATTCCACGGAGAACCGGCAAAAGTCAAAGACCATACTGCCATTGTCATATTTTTTTTATTATTGATTATATATCATGGTTGGAATGTCTTTCAGCCAGAAACAAACAAACAAGGGATCTAATGTAAAATAGCAAATAATATGTACTATCTTCGATGGATTTATTATATTATTGAATTATCTGTAATAATATTAACCCTTTAGTTTTAATTGGTATAATGCTAGTATTCATTATTGTATTGATTATGTATTCATTGTATTACATAATATAATTACTATTTAGAGCAGCCCATACAAAATAATTAAATGTGTTAAATTCAAATTCAAATTTTTTATTCATGATATCGCGTAAATAGGTACATTGGTCTTAAGTAATTACGATAGAGTTCGCCGATATCTGCTTTCGTAGCATATAAATGTTTGGAAAATAGATGCTTAGATCTAGATTAGAATTTAAGTAATAAGTTTAAAGCAAATACGTAACCTTTGGCAGAACAACTAAAATATATATGAATAGGTACACAGCATTATAAACTTAGTATATTTATAGCTTAAATAATATTAACGAAGAATAACTATTCGTTATTCTACGTTAATATTACAACATAACTATATATATAAAAACTTATTTTTATGAAACAAGTTATAATTTGTAACGAAAAAAAAACTATTGGCGCCACTCTACAGACGTCAAAAAGGGCAGCTACGAAGAAAGACACCTATTTGATGTGTTTTATTTTCAGAAAATTTAATTAAAATCAGAGCAATTACTGCAATTAAGTGAATTAGATTTGTTTATTGCGTGTGTTATATCATTTCCTGTGTGGTTAATAAACAAGAATGTGTACTGTTTAACCGTTTCGGATGTGCGTTGTTTACTGTCATGTACTTATGTTAGGAATATCTTAAATAGAATAGACGTTTGATGTCGGGGCCGCGTATAAAAATAACATTGGATTGTGTCGCCGGAGCGGCAGGGCTACACCCGCCTGCGCCGCGGTTCTGATGATGGAGCAAAAGTTCGTTCTTCACTTTGTGCTGCTGGTCTTGGGTGAGTTTACGCTTCTTTGTATATTTTGTTATACTTCGTACTGTAGTTCACTTTCTAAATGACCGATTTTTCCGTCAAAGTTTATATAAAAGTTTTTAGTGTGATTGAATTGTGTCCTACAGGCAGAGTTGTGCATCAATCAATAATTTTAAACAAATCATTAATTGTTTAAGAAATTTATTACACTTTGCGATTAATTTATTGAAATTAATTATATAATATAAAAATTATATATATATATATATATATATATATATATATATATATATATATATCTATATATATAAAAATGAATTGCTGTTCGTTAGTCTCGCTAAAACTCGAGAACGGCTGAACGGATTTATCTTATCTTGGTCTTGAATTATTCGTGGAGGTCTAGGGAAGGTTTAAAAGGTGAGAAAAATTCGAATAATTGCCGGGAAAATCCTCAAAACAGCATTTTTCTATTTCCCATACAAACATTTTCTAACTAATACGTGAGAGTCAATTTGAGCTTTATTGCTATTGTATAAAGTTCACTGTTGTCTAAGCAATGTAGGTGTGTTCCTAACATCAAAGCAGTGTGCGTTGGAGCACAGAATATAATAATGTAATGTCAGCGTTCTGAAACTCAACAAAAGTGATATCGCGGACCCGACTAAATTGAACAGTCACAAAATTTAATATATCATTAGTTATTTGGTTGGCTTCACGATATTATTTCTTTTGTTTTACTTTAAAATGCATGTTTTCGTTATGGACAATTTTTGAGCTACTTTTGCATATCTATACTTATAATAAATCTGTAGAAAGGTCAATTCTGTACATGAAATATATTTCCAAAATAACTATCAGGGGGTGATTAGGGATCCATACTGATGCCAAAAATGTAATTAGTAAAATTTTTGTCTCTCTGTCTGTATAACCGCTATAGAAACAAAAACTACTCGACGGATTTTAACTTAACTTGGTACAATTATTTTTCATACTCCTGAGCTGGTTATAGTATACTTTTCATCACGCTACAATTAATAGGAGCATAGCAGTGATGGAAAATGTTGGGAAAACGGGAGAAGTTACTCCATTTTTAAGCTTCCGTCATTTCGTGTGCAACCTTAATGGTTAAAAGTTCCTTCGATTTCACCTGGATCCCATCATCAGACCCTGACCGGACAATCGGACCACCTGCATACCACCATAAATTAAAAAAACATCCCGACAAATTGAGCACCTTCTCCATTTTTGAAACCCGAAATCCACGCGGGCGAAGCTGCGGGCGGAAGCTAGTATATATATATATATATATATATATATAATCAAAATAAACAATTAACCTACTGAACTTTGTGAAAATCAATTGAAATTATTAGAAAGTTTAGATTTTGTATTCCAGAAGTTAATTGTTCATTTTTATTTAAACTATAAAAAAACAGTAAATAGAAATTTATAGTTAATTGTAAGCTAATCATGATAATTTGGTAAAACTACAATTATCAAATCCAATGCAACATATAAATTTTGTTACTTATACTTTGATTTGTTAATTAAAGTTGATAAACCAACAATAAATTGGAATATTCCAGGAAACATAAGTAAAAAGATCAAGGAAAATGTCGCATACTGTAATAATATAAATAATTATAAATAAATAATATCTTAAAATAAGGAAAATATAATATAGCAAACCATATTATTCAGACTGCAATACATTTATAAATACAAGTTTGGTTTACTCATTCAGAAGGTACAGGTTTTATTAAAAAATATTTTAGAGGCATTCCAAATATGTCAGATAATTTATATCATGCCAAGGAACATTGCATCTATGAATGTTTCCACAAATCACTCTTAATGTGTGTAAAAATATTTTAAGATAAACTAAAAGACATAATTTTACAATGAAAAGAAGTACATAACACAATAGCCATGCATAGACCTACACCTAGCCTAGTGTCAAACTTCTTTGGGATAAATGTTAGTAACATTAATATAAATGGGAAATGATAGATTACAAAATGATATGATATAAATAAAAACAAAAATGTCATAAAATCAATTTAACTTTAATGTTTTTTTTCCTAAGAATGTATGGAATATTTACTTTTACGTAAATTACATTTGTGTATGATTTTGTGAGTCTATGACAAAATATGTAAATGTAATTGCTTTCTTTTTTTGCTGAGGTTTGTTTGTTTTTTTTTTACAGTTATTACTAACCACCTTTTTTTAAAATTATCCTGTTTTTATTTGATTCATCGTAAAAGTGGACCAATCAGAATGAAGTTAGCTTTCAAGTAACTTATTTTAGTTGGTCTACTTTCAGCATTGGATCAAAGATTAAGATTGAGATAGTCTATGGAAATTGGCACAAGGGTGGTGGAGATTTATATATTGAAATATTTTTTTTACCATTTCCTAGTTCCAGTGATAACATACAAATAAATCCACAAACTTATTTCTTTATAATTTTAATGTGCATTAATTTAAGAGGCAAGATGAGGTAGTAACTGCAAAATACAAAAATTGCATATTTATCATTCATATTCTGTTTTAGGAAACTTACGAGCTGGCTTTAATCCCTAAAATACCTCTAGCAGATGGTTTTTAATTGTTATTAGCTGAATAATTGTAATCTTGACAGGTTTCTCATGACAAAATATGTCAAAATCAATAATAGCCTGCAAATAATTTAAGCAACTTACACATGGTATACATTATCGATGTACATTAATGTAGCTACGCTTTTATTTAATAAAGATCATTCACAAAATAATGAGCTCAAGTTGTTTACCAGCTGTAATACAAAGTAAATCACCAAATAGCGTTTAACCATAATTAAAGCATATTGTGCCTACCTGCCTCTTATTTGTCTATATATGACTATATAGCTGTTGATATAATGTCTATAATATCTAAAATGTTATATTTTCTGTAATACCTGTTTCCCGAAGAGAATGTAATGAAGTTCGTTAAAATTATTTTAACAACTGCCTACTTATCTACTATGCACTACTTTTATTAACTCCCTCAAGATAAATTATTGTTGATAAACTTTTTTGTAGGTATCCAAACCACAACATTGGCAGCACCCCCTTCAGATGATAACCTGCCACCTCGTCCGAAGGAAGGCGGCGTCACCACACGCTACTGCGAGTTCTACAATGGCTCCACAACCAACTGCGACCCTGCCAAGGACGCCAATTGCCCTCCCAATCCGCTGCAGGAGGAATGCGCGCCGGTTGAGGCCGACAAAAGCGTGCACTGCTTCGTGCTCTGGCTCTACGACAACATCACCAACACAGCATATCCCAAAGTTAAAGGATGCTTCGTGGACACCGTTTCGTGTAAAGATCGTTCCGCTAACTGCAGGCTGCATTATGCGAAGCTACCACTCGTCCATTGCTGCTGTGAAGGGGACTTGTGCAACCGTAACCTTACCTTCCCGAGTCTAGATTCGGTTATGGCCCAAACCGAAGTGCCGCCACAGAGGATCCCGGCGTCTGCTGTACCAGACACGGACGACACTCAAGCAGTAATAGCCTACACCCTGACACCGCTGTTTATATTATTCGCTGTGTTGGTTGCTTGCTATCTGTTGTACAGGAAACGCAAGGGCAGTTCTTTCGCTGAGCTCGCGAACGGTGAGGCTTCGCTATCCAGACCGCCTTCAGCTGGCGCTGGTATGGAGAATGAAACGGGGACTCTGGTGGGGCAAGTGACACTTTGTGAAGTACGAGCGCGGGGCAGGTTCGGGGCAGTGTGGCGAGCGAAGCTGGGCCAGAGAGACGTCGCCGTGAAGGTGTTCCCGCTCCAGGACAAACAGTCGTGGCTGGCCGAGCAAGAGGTATTCCGGCTACCGCGCATGGATCACCCTGACATATTGCACTACATTGGCGTCGATAAGCAAGGCGATAATCTCCAGGCCGAGTACTGGCTCATCACGGCTTATCATGAGAAGGTAAATATTTGCACACAACTGCTTGTTTAACAAGTTGTTTTGATAGTGTTTTTTTTTTCCTATGTTAAAAATAAATTGTTTATCTAAGTTACATACATTGCGTATGTTACGTAAAAAGAATCAGAATGTCATATTATCTACAGTGTGATATTATTATAACACATAAATTAAAATAATTTTATTTTGTTAAAGATTAAAATCATTAATGTTGATAATTTAAAAGTTTTATTGGACTTTGGCATTTGACATAAAATAGAAATATGACAAGAAAAATGACTAAAGTACACATTTATTCCTATATTTTTATATATTTAATTATAATTATTGAAAAATCACCTTTGATGTAACTACAAAAACTTATAGGTTTACTGTATACACTCAATTATACAAAATGATCCTGTTCTTTTAACACTCTACCTCCCCGCAGGGCTCCCTGTGCGACTACCTAAAAGCGCACACACTAACATGGTCGGAGGCGTGGCGCGTGGCGGCGTGCGTGGCGCGCGGCCTGTCGCACCTGCACGAGGAGGGCGGCGGCAAGCCGGCCGTCGCGCACCGCGACTTCAAATCCAAGAATGTACTCCTCAAAGCGGATTTGAGCGCTTGCATCGCTGACTTCGGCCTCGCCCTGATCTTCGTGCCGGCTAGGGGATGTGGAGATGCGCACGGGCAAGTGGGGACGCGACGGTACATGGCGCCGGAGGTGCTGGACGGTGCCATCAATTTCACGAAGGATGCTTTCTTGAGAATCGATATGTATGCCTGCGCTTTGGTGCTGTGGGAGATAGCGTCTAGGTGAGTTTAGTTTAATTTTTATATAACAAACTTTGTTGATTTTAGAACTACACTGTAGGCTATTGTGGAAGTACAACTAATATCTTTACCGAATTGCCACTTTCTCATAGGAAATCGCTTGGTTGCATTGTCCTTGTTTTTGTGGTCAATTGTAACGCCGAAATCGCGTTACGAAATTACAGATAATGATTATATCTTAACAGCAGCCATTAAATATCCCTCTAACTTATTTTGCACAAAAAATCGAATCTATGCCTTATGGATATAAGATACAATTTTTTAATAGTATCTACATCTAATTAGTTATTCATTATCAATCTTAAAGGTGGTTTAAAAGCACTCTACACAAAACTCGCTTGAGAAATGTAAATAAAGTTATGTAAAAATAAGAATTCGCCAAATGAAAATTTCCCAAAACACAAGACATAGGTTACAAGTTTAAACTTTACAGAGGTTAGATTGTGACCCGAATATTCGGACCTATAAATATTGACCTAAAATGTTGCTGGGCGTGTCATCTCTTACGAAACTGTTGTGTGAATTATATAACAAAGCCTATTGTGGGACTAGTATGATCTGAAAAGCCAAATTGTATTCATGGGTATTTTGAATGTTTCATTCATCTAGAAGTCATGTAAAGGATTGGTGGTGAATTATCAGCTCTGTAACGTTAACAGGGTATTTGACTTATTTTTATTTATAACTTTTATAAAATATGTATGTCGTATAAATTCTAAAACAAGAAGTCATTAAAATCTGGCGAAAAATCCACAAATTAATAAGCCGTTGAAATTAGGTAGCAGGGTTAAGTGTCAAAAATCTAAAACCGGGACGAAATACTTGCATGTGACGTCAGGTATCATTACTATGCGTGCGAAAGAAAGAGATGGCGAGATGTCCTCACTCCACGACCACTCCTGCACATAGCAATAATTCAAATTTGAATAAATGTCCATTTCTTATCGAATTGTAATGCTGTTTTCACATAAGGCTTTCTTTTGTGTACTACACAGTAACGTACATTACAGTAATTTTATGTATAATGAGATTATATAATATAACAATAGTATTAAGTACTTATAATATTATCTGATCTTTAAGGAACTCATCAATTTTATAATTACATTTCTCTATTAATACTTCCGATAATGTCTATAAATTTCAGCAAAGACATATTATTTATATAACCATGTAATTTATTGTATATTACATCTATAGAGATTTCGTCCTTCATCCATGCTGCCCTGTAAGTGGGTAACTTTCGTTAGGAATGCTCCTCTATACATTATTACGGGAGTAAAAAGCTCTACAATTTTTAAGCCCATTGCGCGCACGGAATGTGAGATTTGGGATGATTAAAGTTAATATAGGAGTGCAGAAAAATAAAATTTATGGCTGATTTTCGACCTTTAGTTGAGAATATTATATTGTGTAGATTCGTTTATGTTTTACTTCGCAGTCATCGATATTTATCAATTAATACATAAGTTCGTAAAGTCAGAGATCCGCGCACCGTGGGGTCGGTCACGCGACCCGTGAATCCACTGAGTTTCATTTCTCATTACACTGTCGATGCTGAAATAAGCAATTAAATGTCTACAATGCATAGTCGATAATACCGACCATCTTATATCAATTATATTCCAAAAAGAAAGTCATGAAGCAAGTGATGGACTACCACTCTTCTATAATGCTTAATTTTAAATGGTTAAAAAAAATACAAATGATTTTAAAAAATATCTATAAAATATCTTTATAATGTATGGAACGTTATATTTTTTAGCGGAATGTCTACCCTGCACCCTCCCTTCACAATAATATTATAGATGTTGCCAAATTTGTAAATTGGTCTGTATATGTGTGTGTGCAATATAAGTACAGTGAATGTGTACTGCACGACATTTATACCATTTTTTATATTTTACTTTTTTTAGGCCGTAGTTACATTAAATACATAAAAGATGATAAGAGTTTAAGTCCCCTCTAAAGATAATATTAATTGTAACTGTAAGCTTAGAAATATAACACACTTGGTATTAGAACGTAGACACGCGAGAAAAATCTTAAAGATAAAAACGATTCTATATTTTACCATATAAAGTCCAAATTCGTGGAACGTAATAATTATAATCTTATCATTTGTCATTGTTAAGATAGGCGTTTGACCACTTTACCTGATTGTGATGTTTTGTCCACACTCAATAGAATGTTCGTAGGGGGTATGGGTTATCATAAGACCGATTTAGATATCACGCATATTTCTAGCCACGTACTGACTCTGTTAAACTCCTCCCTTGAGGCAATTCATGGGCGTTCGATCTCCACATCGAACGCACGCCCATGCACGGGCGGACATTTGCCGTGGTACTAGGCATAGTTAAGTGTGTATACCTCATAGTTGCTAATTCAGATTGAGGCCTATAAAGGCTCTCGAACATTTAACTGGAACCTCTTTCCACGCTTCCTTCCCAGCTATCCCCAGCTTTCCTCCAGACGCTAAGCCGGGGGATTCCGATTCAGTCGGTGTTGATTGCGTTGTTGTCCCATGAAAAAAAAAAACTCTTTGAAATTATTAATATATAAAAATACATCATTTATACATATACAACTAATTAACTTTGTCATGAATGGAGACGGCTATTCGACCTCCGATACTTAATCGCCCGTGTGTTTCTGATCTTTATGTCGTATGTGGCTTTTAAACAAGAAATTAAAATGTAGCTTCTTTACATTGTGGGTCTAATTTCATCGCCTTGTCTGAGAACATCCTTTATCCTTGGACTTCGTTCAAATCATCTCACAGCCGATTCTCTGATCACAATTATTGGACTTAAAATTTATTTATCCGAATATTAGTTATGAACGTTTGGAGTCAGAGTAGTTTTTATATTTATTTATTTATAAAGCAGAAAGAAGTTGGTCGCATCTTTTCTATATATCTTTTATATGAGTATAAATAAGTCTATGATAGTTAAATCTTCAATAATTTCACCATTGCAACTCGTATTACAGAATGTCTAAATATAGAAACAGGGTGTTACTAATTTAAATTTTATTTTACTTATCACAGATGCAGCGAAGGAGGCGCCGAATCCACATCGCAGTACCGGCTGCCGCTGGAAGAGGAGGTAGGCTCGCACCCTAGCCTCGAGGAGATGCAGGAAGCTGTCGTACAGCGGAAACTCAGGCCGCACATACAGCCGCAGTGGCGCAACCATCCGGTGAGACTGGTTTACCAATCGAAATTCAAATTTGAATGGTTTGTTGGTTGTTGTTTAGTGAAGTTTTGTGTAAAACGAGAAATAAATTATTGGCTATAGATTTACGATCGGCTTATGACTTCACATCAACCTCCTAGGAATACAAAAAGAAATTAATTTATAATTCAAAACAAAACAGAGTACAGTTTATAGTTTATGTCTTAAGCTTCACACACCATCGTGATTTATCAGATTAATTTACTTCTAACTTTATTCCCAACACCCAGGGTCTGGGGGTGCTGTGCGACACGATGGAGGAGTGCTGGGACCACGACGCGGAGGCGCGGCTGTCGGCGTCGTGCGTGCTGGAGCGCGTGGCGGCGCAGCGGCCGGCGAGCGACTCGGCGCCGCTGCTCATACACGAGCTGGCGCGGGCGCCGCGCACGCCCTGCTGACCCGCACTGCGCACGCGCAACACCACGCGCACCGCACCGCGCACCGCACCGCGCACCACACCGCGCACCACACCGCGCACGACGTGCCGCTCATCGAGCTGTGATGGCGGACAGGTATCACGATTATCTACCCCTTCCTTGTATTAATCAGTTTTTTAAATAACCATTAAAAAGAAAAAACTTTGTGACGTCACCCTGCTTTAAACTGTTGGGATTATCTCATATTGAAACCGGCAGTGTTTACATCTATAAAATACATATTCTGTCCATATCGTCCTAGTAGCCTATAAAGGAATATAACAGATAAGTTAAAACACTGATTAAAACAAGGCAGTAGTGGTGTTGCCATCTCATAATGTTCCCAGTTCAAATGCGATTTATTTTTTATTGCAAAAAGGAGTGTTTTGAACCGGTATCCTACTGTGTTGTAAAGCTATTATGGAACCTCAAAGGCAAACTAAGTTTAGCGGCCAAGACTACACATCACTTAGTCGCTTCTCTTCGTCGCTCTATATAAATGGTCTCCATGAATTGCACGAATTTCCAGTCACACCACCTACCGACACTCGTGCTTTGGAACGGTTCTAAAATTACAAATTAAATCGTATTCGCATTTTCCATGTATATTTGGGAATTTATTTTTCACTGGCAACACCACCGTTTTATATCTCTGAGTTCAAAATTGCATTTGAGTCTTAATAACGTACCGATCTCCTGTCTATAGAGTGTCCTTAAACATGATCTTGTAATTCAACGCACAAAAACCCATGCCCTGTAAATACCATTAATAAAAAATATTTTTGTAAGAAAAACACCCTACTATTTTACTATGACTTCCGCCTAGGTTTACCGAAATACGATTCAAACTTCAAGAGCTTTATACAGGCTGTTTCAAATTGAGGGTATTATATGAGATATTGTACAAAAGGCTGTTAAAAAAAAAATGTATGGTGTAACCAAAAGGTCTAATATACCGTCCCATTATTCGCATTCTTTTTCTTTAAAATTTAGAAAGCAGTAAAAAAAAAACAATAATTGTTTTCTATTAGAAAAAAAAAATTACATAAAGGCTCTTGAAGTTTGACCATTTTTTTTCTTTTGTTTGCAATGTTTCGCTTTTTAACCCTATTCATATTTTTAATCCAGTCTCTTATAAGCTTTAAACATTTATTTGAATATTCAGTTTTAAAATTAAATGTGAAAAGGCAACATATTGCAATAAATAGTGTTCTTAAATGAGATTGTTCAAAAATGATAGGTATAATGAATGTGTTGTACATTCTGTTTTGTTTTTTTTATTTCATAGACTAATTGACGCATTAGTTATATATTTTTATTACATAGACCAGGGGTTTTAAGCCTGCTAGGATGAATTATAGTGGAAAATTATCATTCAAAGTGGACGTTTGAACCTCCAGTGTGGTCCGTTCTGTGAACGTGATGTTACGTCCTATAGTAGTGTTGACGGATTATGTCGTAGTTAAATAGCATCTATGTTTTAGTTTGACAATTTTATACGTCATAGAGTACTTGAGATCGACATAATCTAACTTTTCGTAGTAAAATATTGTTTGCGCATAGAATAGGTTAATGTAGCTAACATCACGTTTATTTTTAAACTTTTTATTGTTGAAATTGTAAACTATGAACAATGTCTTGCATATACAAACTCATTTAAGTCTTTTTGTATCTCTTGTTGTTTCGTTTTAATACTCTGACCATTATTATCTTCGGTCTTTATGCTTAGGAGCATATTTATTTCCTGGGTAATATGTTTTGAGTTTTAATTGTTAGTATGTCTAGTTTAAAGGGTCCTCGATACCTTGGTATCGAATCTTTAATATCAAAGGACCCATCTTGCCGCATATTATACAAAATATTGTAACCTGTTATTGTAATCATATTTAACTCGACAATGGGACCTTATGATTTCAGTAAGACTGGAATGTTTTTTGTAAAGTGGTTCTAAGTTAATTCTAGCAGTTGTATTATTATTTTGTTGGTGTATTCAAGTGCTATTTTGAATGGAAAACGAAGCAATGAAATTAGTGTTAATATTTGCACTGTGGCTCAGTTATATGACTGTTGAAGTGGTATTTTAGAACATATTTTTATGCATGTAACGTCGATAATTCTGAGTGATATATTCAATGAAATAATTTATAATATAAAATTAATGTAAATTGGAATTTTTTGATTTTAACATTAGTGTAAATGCGCGGCAAGCTTGCCACGCGTTGTAAATATATATTTTTTTAATGATTTTTGAATAATTTACATAATGCAATTGCGGTGGTAAATAAAAATGATTTATTTTTATTCTCCTTATAAAGATTTCTTATTAGGTATTTATGATAATAAAATAATAAGGTAATTATGATTTACAACTTTACAACAGTTGCTTTACAACGTTTAATCATTTAAAAAGACACTAACAAATATATATATAATTTTCCTGGGATCCAAACTACTCAAAAAATACTAGTGCGCAGTGTAATCGAGCCACACAATCGCTAAGGTATCTTGTTTAGCATCTGGCACCTATGTAGGTTTAACTGGCGTACAACATAGTGCCATAGACGTCGCATGAACACGGTGTACTCTCAAAAAAGGATTTAATCAGAGATCTTTGCATACATATACTAGTTTAAATTAAGGCCCTAATTACTAGATTTTTATATCGTTACTTTCGATTACGATCGAACACAAACTCAACACCAAGTGTTTGCCTTGGTTTAAAGAGAAGCCTTTTAAAAAAATATATTTAACTGGACAATGTTCCACTGTATCAAAAGCTATCAGTCAAGATCATATTGTAAATGCAAATGACTCACTAATGTACAAGTGGCATAAGAAGCAAAATAAAAATAATCTCCTGTCCTATAAATGGGTCCTCTCCTAGTAATACTTGGATCTTCTGATAAAGTCCTCGTTCGAGAGTCTAGGAGGCTAGTGTTTACGCACTTTGTTTTTACATGGGGCGTGGCCATATTGCTGTTGAGATTAAGTATTATTGTAATTAAAATGTTTATTGTGAGAAATGGTGCCTCGTCTGGTCGTTGTTTTGACCGATTTGCATTATAGAATTGATATGGTGATTTTTTTTAATGTTTATGCATGTATAATTGTACACTGTAAATAAAAATAAGAATGAAATATTAGTTAATGTCCTATTTTAATAATGTAATAAAATTAGGATTTGTATATTAAGAATTATGTTGACAGCCAGTAAATTCTTCAAACAATTATTATAATTTTAAATAACTCAGTACTTTTAATGATCAGGTATCGAACTCCAAATTGTTGTAAAGCCAACAATATGTTTTCCATTATTAACCAACACCCTGTATACATTAGAAATAAAAATCCCGACGAGGCACACAGCTAAGAGGTGAAACTAATATAATTCAATATGGCCGCCCCAATCACGAAATATAACTATATCATTGGTAAATTATTGTGATTTATAGCATAAATGAAATATCAATGGGAATCATGACGTATTTGATTTACCAAATGCCGTGTGCATATCACCACATGTAGATTAAGATGAGATGCCAAATGTACATATACTTAGGTGTTAAGTATAAGTTAGGATGTGGGCACACTACACCCTGTATATT